>NC_071395.1:44513536-44815903 GCF_022682495.2 Desmodus rotundus | reverse complement strand
GGCCCCGGCCAATCGAGGGGAAGGAAGGAGATGAGCGACCAATGGGAAGCTGGGAGCTCTGGACCCAGCGCTGTAAGCTAGTAGTCGGTCGGCGGGTACTGGGTGGTGAGCGGCGGATTGGGGCTGGTCGTGGGAGTCAGGTGACTGAAGTTGAGTTTTGGAGAGAGAAGGCAAACTCTCAACGTTCGGAAAAGCGAACCCTCTAGGAGGCCTGGGAAGGGGCAGAGGGCGGCCCCCAATCCAGTTTTCCACCCGGACTACCCTGCCCCAGCCCGGCTATCCTGGGAGCGGATAAAAAGATGCATTCATTCCAGGCTGGCGGGAGGGGGACCGAGATGAATAGGGAGGGTCCTGAGTGTCCCTGCTTCCTGGGATGTACAATGGACAAGGGCATTCATTCATTCATTCATTTATCAAATATTTAATGTGCCCCTGCTCGGTGCCAGGCTCTGTCCTATCTCTACTTACACACCGACGAGTAAGCCAAATGTGCACCTGGTGGAGAGAACAGTGCGTGCAAAGCCCTGGAGGTCGGACAGAGAGAGAAACCACTTTAGGATAGAGCAATATAGTAGGAGATAGATAGCAAAGCAGTGTGAAAGGATGCAAGGGCGTGATGGTTAGACCAGCAGATATTTATAGAGCACATACTAAATGCTAGATTTCAAAGGGTACCAAGGCACCCCAAGCCTCTGTGAAAAACCCGGCACTCCAGTACAGAGCACACATGTATGCATGAAAAGACCAGGTAATCTTACCATTTCCGGGTTTGGCTTGTAACCGGGATTGCTCAGGAGGGAGCAGATCCGAGAAACAAAGATGCAGGCCAGGACGCTCAGTTCCCAGGACAGGTGAGAGATTTCCTTGTTCTAGTTCAAAGCCGGCCACTCGGGCAGCTAGGCCAGGGATTCGCTGTGTGTCCTGGAAACTGTAGTTCCTGGAGGCCTCTAACTGATAAGACCCTGCTCAAGCCTCCTTAAGTGACTGGGTCTTTGCAGTTTCTGGAGTGAGTTGCGGGGCATCCCAGCCTGGCAAGGGCCCAGCAGAGAGACAAAGTGAAAGGGAAGAGTGGGCCCTGGGCTTAGCTGCTAAGGGCTGCCTGTTTGGGCCCCACCCAGCTGGCAAACACTGAGCTTGCCATGGCAACAGGTTCAGCTATTGTCCTCTTCTTCCTGTTCTGCTGACCTCTGTCACTCCCACTGATCCATCGTTTGCCTCAGCTGGTCCAGTGCCTTCTGTGGGACTATGCCCACTGCCCTTGTTGCACCTGACATCTGAGTTGCTCCCTACACACTTGGAGAGGGCAGGATGTAGGGCCACAGGGACAGTATTGTCCTGAGCCAAAATCCACCTGAATCCACATGTTGACTGATGAGGCAGTGCTCAGGGAGGGGTAAGGGAGTTGCCCAAGGGCACAGAGCAGCACATAGCATCTCCTACCCTCTTTTAGAGTTCAAGAGGCATGCCTGAAAACAGGCTGTGAGACCCAGCTGGTAAGGAGTTCAGATTTGAGTATTATGTCTGCCCCTTTGGGGGGGGGGGAATCTTATAGAATGCCAACTATTACATGCAGAAGGAAAGGTGGAGTTAGAAAATCACCATTTTGCAGCAAGTAAATGAGTAAAATGAGTAAATGAGCAAGGCTTATAAATGAGGAAGTGGATATTCAGTCTCAAAGGGCCAGCTCACAAATTACTTGTTAATTATAATGGGGTAAAGTTACCAGTGGGGAAACCTGGAAGTCACCACCTTAACCAAGTGATCAAAGTTAACATCACCAATGATGGGACAGGCCATGTTCACGTGCCCCCTGCTGTGATATTCAGAGCTGGACATAACATCACCTGCAAAATCCTTTGCCCTGCTTAAAGTCTTTAACCTGAATCTAATCTTGAGAAGAACCAGACACATCCTGAATGAGGAACATTCCGGAAAGAAAGAAAGAACAGATGAAGGAGGGAGGGAGGAAGGAATGGAAGGAAGGGAGGAAAGAAGGGGAAGAAGAAGAAAAGGAAGGAAGGGAGAGAGAGAGGAAGGAAGAAAAAGAGAAAGAAAGAAAACTGACCTGTACTCTTCAAGCAGATCTATGTCATAAAAGGCAAAGTCAATTCTTTAATCAAATGAATGAACAAAAGTCTGGGGAGCCCTGGCTGTTGTGGTTCAGTGGATTGAGTGCCAGCCTGTGAATCAAAGGATCACAGGTTTGATTCCTAGTCTGGGGCACATGCCTGGGTTGCAGGCCAGGTCCCCAGTAAGAGGTGAACAAGAGGCAACCACACATTGATGTTTCTCTCCCTCTCTCCCTCCCTTCCCTCCTCTAAAAATAAATAAATAAAGTCTTAAAAAAAACCTATCTCGGAAACCGTTCTAGATTGAAGGAGGCAAAAGAGAGACGACTGCCAAAATCTGTATGATCCTTGATTGGATCCTGCATAAAAATTTCAAAAAAGATTAAACAGTTATAAAGGGTATTCTTGGGATAATTGGGGATATTTGAATGTTGAGTATATATTAAATAATAATATCACATCCATGTTGAATTTCCTGAGGGCAAGCATTGTACTGTGGTTACACAAGAGAATGGTCTTATTTTTGGGCAATACACACTGAATTATTTTGTGGTAAATTTGTGATGGCTGCAACTGCCAAATAGTTCAGAAAAAAATTATGCATACAATATTTTATGTACAGTATCATAATATGGTATACATTAGTATTAATATGTAAGGAGAGAGAGATTGAGAAAGCAAATGTGGCAAAATAATAACAATTCAGGAGAGTGGTATGTATATATGGGTATTTATTTTCTCGTAAATTTTCTATAGTCTTGAAATTTTCAAAATAATCACTGCAGGAAAATTCTCCCATTTCTTCCCCATCCCCAGAGACAAACTTCTTTTTTGTGTCTTTAAAAAAAAAGTGCACTCTTTTATATAGGTGCTCTATTATATTGGGCTTCTTACTTTTTCCCCCTACTCAGCATGGTATTGCTTGTTTGCTTGTTTTGCACTATACCTTGAAGATCCATCTATATTGCTAATATCTTGACTCTGTTTTCTTCTAAATTCTCCTTAATGCTCCACGAGCTGCCTGCCTCATAATGTACTCATTTTACCCTCAAGGATGGTCATCAGGCAGCCGTCAGCCCCCCACATCACAGTGGACAGCCATGGACATACCTCTTTAGGTACCTGGTAAAAATCTCCCTAGAGATACCTGGATGTAGAGATGCTGGTTCACAGGGCAGAGTGAATTGCTGCGTGGCCCCTCAGACTGGCTGCCCCCATCACACCCACTGGCAGTACTGGAGGGTCCCATGTCCCTACATTTCCGCCAGTCATTGGCATTATCCAGCTTACTAATTCTTGCCACTCTCATTGTAAATTAATATCACCATTGCTTTATTTTATATTTGTCTAATTTCTAATCATTTTGAGCATATCCTCATTTGCTTGATGGACTTCTGGTTCTCCTCTTCTGCAAATTACCTGTTCATAGCTTCTGCCCTGTTTGTACTTGATCTTGCTATCGTTTCTTACTCATTTGAATAAGTTTCTTACAGAGTGTAAATCTGCACTGTCCAATCTGATCTGACTTGAATGCTTTGCTCTCACGTGGTTATTGAGAACTTAAAAAGTGGCTAATACAAATTGAGATGTGCTGTTGGTGTGAAATACACACTGGATTTCTAAGACTTAGTGGAAAGCAAAGAGGATGTACAATACCACACCTCATTAGCTGCTTTTTTATACTGACTACATGTCATCATAATAATGTGGATGTATTGGGCTAAATTAGATGTTATTCAAATTAATTTAACTCTTTTTTTACTATTTTAATGTAAAATTTAAAATCACGCATGCACTTGCAGAGTTCTATTGAATAGAACTGGGATATAGAACCCTTGTCGGTTTCAGCAATGATAGACAATGTTTAGATAGAGCTTCCTGGATGCTAGGCACTGTTCTAAGAATTTTATATTTATTAAACCGTTGAACTCTCCTAATGACCCTCTGGGCTAGCTACAGTGTCCAACTTTGCAAATATATTCTTCCATTCCCTCATGTGGCAATTTACTCCTGACATTCTTCATTGGAAGGAAATGCCTAGTTTCAGTGTAATGAAACATCCATTTTGTGGTTTCTGCCTGTAAAATGTAATTAAGAAGGCCCTTGCTACTCTCAAAAGTATTTTTGCCACAACTCAATTTGTATTAGCCACTTTTTAAGTTCTCAATAACCACATGAGAGCAAAGCATTCAAGTCAGATCAGATTGGACAGTGCAGATTTACACTCTGTGAGAAACTCATGCAAACGAACAAGAAATGATAGCAAGATCAAGCGTAAACAGGGAAGAAGCTATGAATGCGAAGGTATTTTTGTTCTTTTTTTTCTATTCATTCTCTGGTTTTACTTTCTCTGTGTCTTAGTCCACCTTGGGTTGTGGGATAGGACACAGTCATATTCCTCCACAGCCTGCACTGCTCACCAGCTAGCTATGTGACCCCGGACAAGCACCTTTCCCCATGTGCCTCAATCTCCTCATCTGTAAAATGGGGTTCATCATCATAGGAAGTTGGTATAACAATTCTAAAGTTGTTTCAGTTCCACTTAGGATGCAATGAACTATTCTGTGTCAAATGCCTACAAGTGGTGCCTTGCAGGTAGCAAGCTCCGTGAACATCTGCTATTATTAAACTGTGCCGAGGGCACAGGAATGAAAAAAACACTGTGTGTCATAATAGGAACATGATAGAAATAGAAACTTTTATTAAGCTCTTACTGTGTGCCAGGCCCTGTGTTGGCTGCTTTTTAGGAGTAATCCCACTGGATATTGTCCCCATTCTACAGACAGGGAGACAGAAGCTCAGAGAGAGGGAGCCACGGGCTCAAAGTTGCACAGACACGTGTGAGTGTGGCACTTCAGCTCCAACCCCAGCACACGGGACAACCCTCTGGGAGTGTGAGTCTCCTCTTCCTCAATTTGGAGCCTGACTCTGAGACGTGGGGGACAGGGCATACTGAAGAAGGGTGGTACTGAGGGAGGTTGCCCTGGCAGACTGATCTCAGTCTGATTTTTGGCTCGTAGTGGCCTGTAGGTTGGACTCTCCTTGTAGTGTGGCAGGGCTGGAATGAGAGGGACCGGCCCAGAGGGGAAGCAGAGTAAGTGGCCCTGACTAGGCTAGTGGCCCTAAGTGGCTTTGGGTCTTAGCCCTGGCCTGGTGCCTGCCCTTGGCTAGTGGATTTTAGGAAGTCACGATAAAATTTGGCAGTAGTGCTGTTTTCTGGATGGGCAGATCTCCTTTCAAAATAAAATCTCCAATTATTTCCCAACACCTTGGCCCCACCTGGTCTAGCCCCATCATCTCCAGCAGTTGACTTCTCTCTGGTCTCCTGACTCGCTGCACCCCATGTCTGTTTCCCCCACAGCCGCCAGAGGGCACCTGTGAGCATCCAAGTCAGGTTCCCGTCCCCCACCCCCACCTCCAACTTTCTCTGCTAATCACCCCCCACCCGACCAAGAGGCCCTGTGCCCTCAAAACACCCTTTGCTTAAGTATTTCACCTGAAGTCAGGCCTGGCTATGTTGATGTCCAGCATAATCTTCCCAAGGAAACTTGGACCCCCAGTTAGACAAGCTGCCCAGGTCCCAGCGCCAACTTCCTGGTAAAAGGAAATCACACCGTGTCCCTCTTGACTCAAACTCTTTCAACCAGCTTCTCCACCCCAGGCACGTAGGCCTGTCTCAGCAGGGCCCAGACACCTGGCCTGTCTTAGTCATGGGCATGCCCCACCCTACTCTTTCCAGCTCTCTCTCTTCAGACCACACCAGGCCTCAAGCTCTCACACTCTCCAGGCTTGCGAGGTCCACGCCTGCTGCCTGCTTAGGGGCCTCCTGCGTGGGGCTTCAGCTCCAGTGGCCCATCCCTGAGCCCTAACAAGCTCCTGTCCCCTGGCCTGTGTACCAGGGCGTGCCAGTCCTCCGCCTTTTGAGCTCTCTGGTTATGGGTAGTGCCCTGCTCAGTGTAATGGGCTGAATGATGCACCCTCCTCCCCCAGTGATAGTTCTTGTCCCCAAACCTGTGAGTGTGACCTTATTTGGAATAAGGGTCTTTGCAGACCTAATTAAGGACCTTAAGGTTATTCTGGATTAGGGTGGGCCCTGAATCCAATGACACATGTCCCTGTAAGACACAGAAAACAGAGACACACAGAGGGGAGGGCCATGTGAAGACAGAGGTAGATGGGGGTGATGTAGCAACAAGCCAAGGAGCCCCAAGGATGGTCAGCCGCTGCCAGGAGCTGGGAGAGAACCCTGAGACAGAGTCTCCCTCAGAGCCTCCAGAGGAACCTGCCCTGCCCATGCCTTGGGTTTGGACTTTGGGCCTCCAGACCTGTGAGAAAATAAATTCCTCTTGTTTTAAGTCCCTAGTTTGTGGTGCTTTGTTATGGCAGCCTCAGTGAGGTCCGTATTTCCCGGGAGATGGTGAGCTTCACAAGTCACCCCAGATTGCTATGTCTGTTGCCCACTGGGTCCCCTGGGCCTAGTGTTGAGCTGGCCCTCAGGAGCTGTGCCCAATGACAAATACATGAGTCAGGATGTAGGAGCAGGGCCCAGGAAAGAGGGAGCCAGGAGAGAACATCCACTCCTCCCAGGTGGGAGTTGAAGGAGCTGAAGTGTGGGGGCCCCTTGCCGGGGAGCCACAGCAGACCCCCAGCCTGAGGTGTCCTTCCTCTGCACACTCCCTGATGTGAGCAGTCATAGAACAAAGGTCACAAGTCCTCTTGTCGGAATCACTGTCACTCAATGACCCATTCAGCAGACACTCAGAGGGCCACTTCTGGGCCAGGTGCCACTCTGGGCACTTGGGGTGCAAAGATGGTGATGACCTCAAGGAGAATTGGTTGCTCTGCAGGGGGACCTTCTTGAGTGTTCCCGAGATTGTCTCCCTTCCCCTCGTGACAAAGACACAGATGTCTGACTGAATATTCACAGAGTTTCAGGCTCCCTTCCCCACCCCATCTTGGACAGGCGTGGAACCTGCAGACCGTGAAGTGTTCCCAGGTCTGTGGGAAGGAACGGAAGTACACGTACTTTAAGGACTAGATTTTAATAGAACATATAGATGCTTATTGTTTGTGTTGTGCTTTTTAAGATGGAAAGTTGGTGTGTTGAAATCTCAAGAGGCTGGTAATGACATGTTTTGGGGACTTGAAGTTTTCTTACAATTAAATGACACTCCACCTCCTCACCCCCAGCAGAGGAAAATTAAGACAAAACAAAACCCCAAATGCTCACAAGCTCAAAACCTTCCTTACTCAGAGGAGAAGCTGAAGTTCTCCCTGCATCCCCTCAGACTCTGGACCACTTGCCCCATCACCTCCACTGTCCTCACTTCCTCCCATCTCTTCTCCTCCCACTCACCCCTGAGTCATTGGCTCCGGCCTCTCTGAGCTCCTGCCTGTTCCTCAAACAACTCAGGCACTCTCCTACCTTAGGACCTTTACACAGGCTGCTCCCTCTGCCTGGAATGCTATTTCCTCACTCTCTACCTGGCTTCCTCCTTACCTCCTTGAAGTCTTTGTTCAAATGTGACCTTCTTAGTGAGGCATTTGCTGACTTTGTGACTTAAAATTATGCTCAACATTATGTTCTCTGCCCATGTGTTTTATATTTCATCACTCTCATCACTATCTAGCATATTTAATGCTTTATTTACTCTCAATTATCCCCTCCCCCACTTGACTGCCAGCTCTGCAAAGGCAGGAATTTTGTCCAGTTTTGTTCACTGGCTGTGTCCCCAGTATCAAGAACAGGGCTAGGCACACACTAGGCATTCAATACATGTTTTACTGAATGGGTGAGTGCTTATGATGTGTCAGGCACTATCCGTGTGCTTCGATAATTAGTAACCAATGAGAAAAAGTAATATTCAAGGAGACCTGGTGTAGGTTTTGTGCTGAGTGCTTTAGAAAGACTGCCCACATTAGCCACACCCTTGGTCTGGGCCAGGCTTGTAGTTAGCTAAGTTCTCTGGCTCTGGGGGAGTGAGAAGGCGCGAGTGACTTCTATGATTAGGTCTGTTTCCCGTGGGAAGAAACCAAGGCTCAGAGAGGTTGTGTCATTTTTCTTCGGGAATACAGTGAGCAGAACTTGAGCTCAGCACAGCCAACCTCCAGAAACCAAGTCCTTCATGCCATGTCCTTTTGCCTCCCGATGCATTGCCTCACCCAGTTTTCACAGCACCCCTATGAAGTCTGTACCTTCATTGCCCCTGGTTGTCAAGAGGCCACTTGGACTCAGAGAAGTGAAGTCACTTGCTCAAGGACCCACAGCAGCAGAGTGACAGAGCCTGGATTCAGAGCCAGGGTGACTCAGCCCAGGAGTCGAGTGAGCAGGTTGTCACAATAGCAGGGGAGTCAGCCTGCTGCGGACACAGTGTCCTCATGCTGGGTAGGGGCCGCGGCTTGAGCTGAGGGTCTCAGCAACTTGCCTGGGAATTTGGTTTTTAAAGCTCAACTAAGAAGAGCACTTAACCTAAAAGACCTGGGACACACCTCAGCCTTTGGGGTACAGGCTGTGGGCTGAGCGAGCTGTGAAGGGTGTAGTCATGCTAATAACTGACACCCGGTGCTGGTTCTATGCCAGGCCTTAGGGTGTATGGATCTGTATCTAAAAGTACAACCCTAGAAGAGGCACTGCAGCTGTCCCCCCACCCCCCTGTCCATAGGAAATATAGTCCAAGGCCCCCAGGATGTTGGAAACCACAGATAGTACCAAACACTATCTATTACAGGGTTTTTTTTTTTTTTCTGTGTGCACCTACCTACAGTAAAGTTTAATTTATAAATTAGGCACAGAGATTAACAACAATAATAAACTAGAACAATTATAACAATGTACTATAATAAGGGCTATGTGAATGTGGTCTCTCTTACTGAGAACTTTCACCTTTTTACTTAAAGGGAGCACTGCATGGCTCCTCTTTGGCATCACCTTGCATCACTACCCTTGCACTTTGGGGCCATTATTAAATAAACTGTGTTATTTGAACACAAGCACTGTGATACTGTGGCAGTTGATCTGATAACCAAACTGGCTGCTAAGTGACTAATGAGCAGGCTGTGGGGAGCATATATAGTGTGGACAAAGGGATGATTCAGCTCTGGGCTGGATGGAGTGGGTCGGCAGGAGACTTCCTTGGACTACTCTGAATGTCCAGTTGAAAACTTATGAATTATTTCCAGAATTTTCCATTTAACAATTTTGACTGTGGTTGACTGGTGTTAACTGAAACTGTGGAAAGCAAAACCACAGATAAGGAGGGGATCTACTCTATTATTATACTTAGTATACAGTTGAAGAAACTGAGGCACAGGGAGGTTGTCATTTGCCCAAGGTCACACAGCTAGAAAGTGATTAAGCTGAGACTCAAATCTGGAAGCATAAAAAATGGCTAGGAGAGAGTAAGTGGCCACCAAACACTGACCTGGATACTCACACCCATGTGGGTAGGCATGGCAGAATAAAGATGTACAGTAGCAGGAATGAGGAAGCTCTTTATTTTCATGACACACTACGCACGAGGAGAAGTGCAGAGTGTATAATATGTATCATTTGTGTGAAAACAGAAAAATGCATTTGCACAGATCTCAGAAAAGGCACAGGAGGTACTGGGAATATTCGCTGGGGGTGGACTCAAATAGGAGGATGGGAGGATTCTCACTCTATGTGCCTTTGCAAGTTTGGTACTATGGTTACACAGTCAACAATCAAACTGAAAATTTAGAAATTATGTTTATATAAGCGCTTTCTCAGAATGCACAAAAAATGTTTTAAAAAACCTGATGCCATGGCTTGTCCATACTGGCACGGAGGGAAAGGCAGCTGCAGGCCCAGAAGTGGGAGGGCACTCAACTTCTCACAGCAGGCTGGATGACATTTTGAGTTTTGTAGTTTTAATCATGTAAAAATGTGACACTGCTGCTACAGTGGATTAAGATAAGGTGGGTCAACGGGGTAGCTCTGCATGTACTGACAGAAAAGGAACCCAGAACGTGCTCAGAGAGGCAGCACAGCAACAGGAAGATGAATCTGTAGCCCTGGCCAGTGTGGCTCAGTTGGTTGGAGCATTATCCTCTAATCCAAAAGGTGGTGGGTTCCATCCCTGGTCAGAGCACATGTCTAGATTGTGGGTTCACAGGGATATTTCTCTCCCTTTGTCTCTCTCTAAAATTAATGAGCATGTCCTTGGGTGAGGATTAAAACCAAAAATCCCTAAAGGGCAGCTCAGGAAGAGGAAGAGTCTGCTAGTGGACCCACCAAGCACCTCTGGACGCACACAACCAGGTCCAGCATGGGCCAAACAGTACACACCTGAGAGGCAGGCCTTCTGTCCACTGAGTCCTTTGTCTTTTTCACCATGATCACTGCCCTGCCCACGCCCTCAGTAGGTTTTTGGAAGTTCCCATTACTGTATGCATTTATTTAGCCTTTGTGCACTTCTGGGTATAAAATTCACGGGGACCTGCTACATAATGGAGATTGGGGGCAGGGGATTGGCAGCCCTGGGGATACTGACCCCATCCAAAGCCAGGTTCAATTTTTCATTGAATGTCTTGGTGCCTGAGGCAGTTCAGTAAATCTCTCTTGTGATGAAGTCCTTTATGTCTCTGACTACTTGGGTTACCTGGGGTTACCTCTGAACCATAGAATGGCTCAATGTGGCTGCTCAAGACCTGTCTTAGATTTGGTGAAAAGCCCTCTAGCTCTGTGCTATCCAATTGTTGCCACTAACCACGTGTAGCTATTGAGGACTTGAAATGTGGTTGGAGCAACTGAGAAATTTTAATTTCCATTTAAAAACAGAACATTCAATTCATCCACAAGTTTTCTGGGACAGTGCTGTTCCTAGAATGTTATCAGTGGTTAAATTGTTTCAGGGGAAGTAAAAGATACTCCTAAGTTGACTTTAATATGGTGTTAAATTTGTGTTCTTTTTGTAGCAAAGTAGCAATACATTGTTTCTAGACTGTGTAATTACTTACCTTGTAGTAAAACCAGTCCCTTATAAAAAAGTTACAAAGTAAAAGTCGCTTCAGTGGCCTGCAAATAAAGTGAGGGCAGGAAATGTTCTTCTCCAGGGCAGGCAGACAGCATCAGGCTGGACTCCTGGTCAGTTTTGGCCAGGACTTGCCTAACACCCACACTGTTCCAGCAAGAGAGGAGTGGAGGATGATTAAGAGGGCAGACCACGCACTGCCTTCTGGGACCCAGAAGACAGGATGGAGAAATGCTTAACTTGGGCCCCAACCTTCACACACTCAAGAAAAACCCAAGCTCTGAATACATTGGAGTCTCTGGATGCTAAGTCTGGGTTGGTTAAGAGTTGTTTCACAGAGGAATCCTGCCTCCAACCCAGCCCCCACCTCCAGCCCTGGCTGTCTTTGGAGGAATGCCCAAGCTCCCACCCCAGCCCCAGTCAGCAGAGCCCTCAAACAGAGTCGCAAGACTGCTCCCCTGAGGTTTAGCATCAGTCTTTAATGCTGTCACGCTGCACATTGACAAGTCACACGCTTTGGTCTTGCGTTGGCAGTGGCAACTTAACAATGAGTCTAAAGGTCTGAGCACCAGACTGTCCTTCAGGGAACAGACACTCATTCCAATGCCCCCCCCCACTCCCCGCAACCATTCCTTCTGAATTCCATCATGGGCCTGTACAGAGAGCAGCAGCTGCCATAGACTGATTTCATCTGGGTATACACCAACTTTACACGGAATTATAAAAACGTATTTACAGACGTTCCACAGTGCTCCTATAATCAGAAGCAAAGACCCTTTTATCAAAAGGGATTATATCTAGGGCTGTGCAAAATTCAAAAGGATCAGATCCTTTTAAAAGAGTCCAGAGTCCATTAAACAAAAAAATAACCTGGGCCACTAGGAAGCTCTGGTGTGCCAGAGATTGCCTTACAGGAAAGAACCCTTAAATGAGCACACTTGGCCTCGGAGCCAGAGGTTGAAAGGGCTCCTGACTCTCAAGGGAGAGAGGTGGCTGTGCAAGTCACTCTCACTCACTGAGGCTGGCTCCCTTGTCCTGCTGGAATAAGAGGTATTGCTTGTGGTCACTGGCCAGGCAGTTCTGCAAAAACAGTCTAGGTTCTCAATTTGAGATGGCAAAAGATGGGTTTCTTCAGAGGAAAAGCAAGACATGGGAGACAAATACAGAATAAAACATGAACTGGTCACACAACAGAAACTGAAGAGTATACAGGGAAGGTCTGGTAACCAGGATGGCAGGCTGACATCACCTAACGGCCACAAGCAAAGGGATGACAGAGGGCTCAAGTCCAGCTGCAGGGCTGCCTCTCGGCTCTGTGCAGGGCCTTAAGGAGAAGGGGTGGGCCCATCCCAGGAGGGCTGCAGGACCCAGTGGAGCAGACTGGAATGCTGTCTCCTGCTATCACCACCACCTGTTGCCCTATTGCTCGAAAAAGCACTGAAGTCTAAAGCACGACTTTGAAAGATTGTAATATATTCTCTGGAAAACATTCAGCAGTACGCAAGCCCTCCCTGGGCCCTCCCGCCCTCTCATGGGTCCACAAATGGTGGAACGGTCCAGAAATCCTTGAGCTCTAGAAAGGTCCCTGGTCAGTCCTTTGGGGAACACAGGTGGTTATTTTGGAAGAATCTGCTCAAGTACGGTTCTTGATGTCTGGGGAAGCCTGTCGGGGAAGATTACTTCAAACTCAATAATGAGGTCCCCACGTTTCTCGGGCATTTTGGGGAGAGGGAGGCCTTCTCCAGGAACTTTTCGCCTCATGCCAGGCCTGATGACATCTTTGAACACGACGGGTATGGTCCTGCCGTCCAGAGTGGGGACATTCACAGTACAGCCACACAGAGCCTTGGAAAGGAAAAGTGACAGTATTAGATGAAGGGTACCTTAGGAAGTTCCAGTCCTGTCCAGAGGCTGTTTGAGGTAGGATAGGAATCATCAGACCTCTGCAGCTAAGACCCTGCTCCAGATCTACCCAAGTCACCAGCACAGAAGCTCCAGGAAAATGGAGTCCTGGTTAGCCTTATTCCTGCTGCACCCTCTAAGTCTAGCAGGCACCAAATGCTCAGAAATATCTGGCAGACATATACCAAACTGCTTCGAAAAGCAACCACCTCTTTCTCCACAGACACCACCCTGCCTAGTGCCTTACCTCACGAAGGGTGATCCTGGCTGGGTAAATGACATCAGAGCCATCTCTCTTAAAGATATTGTGTGGCTTGTCCTTTAAAACAAAGACAATGTCAGCTGGAATGTTGTTAGATGTCTGGTCTCCCTCCTTGGGGAAGGTGATTTTGGTCCCTTCTTTCCACCCCTTTTTCACTTCAATGGTCAAGATTTTGTCTTCGTTGCGAATGCTCTTCCCATCGGGGTTCAGCCGTTTATGGGAGATCTTCATCTTCTTGGTACAGCCATTGTAGATTTCTTCAAGGGAGACTCTAAGGTCATGGGTAACAGGGGGGTCTTGCTTCTTTTGGGTGGGCTCTTGGGCAGGGCGGGAGCGGACAAAGTTCATGTTGGTGAAGCCACCCATGCCCATGGGGAAGCCGGGGAACGGGTCATCAACATCCATGCCTTCCTCCCCGTTCCGCTGTCCAAAAAAGGTGTCAAAGGGGTTTCGGCCACCGAAGAACTCAGCAAACATGGCATGAGGGTCTCCATGGAATGAATAGCTAAAGGAGGTGCCGTTAGCACCACCGCTGCTCCCACCACTGGGGCCACTGCCCTTCAGGCCTGAAAGGCAGAATTGAAAATAGTCAGACGGTTGCCTGGGGACTTTCCTTAAGGAAAAAAAAGCTTGGGAGCCACAAAAGATGAATTTTATTTAGCGTGTTAGAGATCTAGGAGGAACCTGAGCTTTTGCCTCCCACTACAGTAGCAGAGACAGACTCCCCATCCAGGTACTTCAGTCTGGCATGACAGTAGCAAGGGGGCTCAAGCTCTGAGATGATCCTCTCTAGGGGCCACCCAGATTCTGCCACTTCCTCACTGACTCACCCTCCAGCAATGATACAACGAATTAAAAGAATTCACTAAAAAAACAGATTAAAAAAAAAAAACCCACTCCAGGGTCTGCGTTTGGTGTTCACTCTTAAGTACTTTAGGGCTGGAAACGTGTGTGGGCAGAATAAAAAATATTGGTAAAACCATACACGTATGTATTTTCAAATTCTCACACCCTGGCACAAACTGCCACCATCCTTATATAAAAAGCCACTTAATTTCTTAACACCAAGCCCCGAAACCAGTTTGAATTATCCACAAGCAACTGGACAAACAAGAAGGCTGCTTTCTCTTTCCCTGAGAACAGCTACCTAGGGAGGCTGCGTTAGAGGCCGGACCCTGAGATCTCTGTACCTGGACAGCCCGAAGTGGGAGCTGGCTGCCATCTAAATGCCTGGCTCTGGGCCGGGTAAGCACTTTACAGGGATAAGCTCACTCACCCTCCCAGGAGCCCGAGAGGGAGGCGGACGAAAACTGGCGCTACCCTTTGCAGGATCACTGCACTCAGGTGGTGCTCGGCCAGAAGCCCTGGCCTGCACCCCTGGACAGCCCGGCCCCCAACCTCTCCCAGGTCAACCGGGACATGTGGGCCTGCATCGTCAACATCCGAAGAAACCTCCGTCCTCCTCCCCGTCTGCACCCGCAACCAAGGAGGCGGGTGAAGGCGCCCAGAGACCGGCAGCCCCAGACATGCTAGAAGCTTCTGGGTGAGCGGCGCGGCCAAGGTTCCTCCTCCCAACGGGCTGCCGCCTACCCGAGGGCGTAGGCCCGCGTGGCTAGAGGGCGGGGACTGCTCGCCGCACCGGGCGTCTCCCTCCTCGTTCCCCACGCCGGCCCGGGGTTCCGCGGCCAGGCTGCGGACCCTCGGTTTCCCCGCCTGTCAAACGGCGGGGCCGCGCCCCCAGCCGCGCGCGCGCACGAACCTTCCTCTCCGTAGCGGTCGAAGATCTCGCGCTTGCGCGGGTCGCTGAGCACGTCGTAGGCCTCGGCAATCTCCTTGAACTTCTCCTCGGCGCCGGGCTCCTTGTTCTTGTCCGGGTGATAGCGCAGCGCCTGGCGGCGGTAGGCCCGTTTGATCTCCTCCTCCGACGCGCCGCGGGCCAAGCCCAGCGTCTGATAATAGTCTTTCCCCATGGCCCCCGCCTGCGGCCCGCCGCCAACCTGTCTACTTCCCCCCGCGCTGCCGCCGCCCCGTCCCGGACTCTATATACCCGTCCGGCGGAAGCTTCCAGAGCCCGCCAGCCCTCTCCAGAACCTTCCGCCACGCCCTCCACACCGCAACGACCAATCGCTGCCTCCCAGCCCTCGGCGCGCGACATCCGGGGCGGGTCCGCGCCGCCAACGGCCGCCCGCGCGTGGCCACACCTCTTCCCGCACCGCCCTCTGCAACGCCTCTCCAGGGCGCGCGCGCTGGGCGACTGCGGCCTCGCCCGTCCTCCGCGGGGAGTCCACCGCAAACTTGTGTCGTCGCCCGCGGTGACCGAGCCTGCAGCGTTTCCCACACCGTCCCATACCTTGCCACGACAAGCTGCTGTGAAGAACGTAAACTTGCGCCCCGCAACTCACAGGGTCGGGTCTTGCCAGGTGACCTTGAGCAAATTGCTTAACCTCTCTCTACGCCACATTCCCCTTTCTGTGAATAAAAATACCCACCCGCCCCCTTCTTCCGGCAGTGAGGAGAGGGCAGTTTGGAACCCCCAAACTGTCTCTGCCCTCACCAGGCAGGTCCCTGTAAAGCGAGGTGAGGGCTTGGGACGAAAGCTCACCTCCCAGAGAGGTAGGTCTCCCCAGTCCCGCTGCTCCTCAGGCTTTGCACTTGACCGTTTTCTCAAGAACACGTGCCACTGAAATCTGAAGCTATCTTGTTCCTTCATTTTAATGCTAAATGTTACCTGCCTCAGCCCGTGATCCCCACCAGCGGGGACTGGGTCCTGTCAGTCAGTGCTGGGTCTCCAGTACCCTGAACAGTGTTTGCCAGTCAGTTGTAATGGACGCTTCATAAATATTTGTAGCTGTTTCGAATGCATCTGCCTCCTTTTCTCTCTCCACTACCTTTATGATTTGGGGGAACATGGGAGTGTCCTAAACCTCTCATGGCCTCTGTTTCCTCTTTTGTGGGCGACACGATCCCTTTTCGCTCTAGGATCTAAGGTGCCTCTGGTCAAGGACAGGGCTGATGGGTGAGGGAGGTTCAGAAAGGGGTATTGCTTGGACTGGGCCTAGGGAAGAGGGGGTAGGCAGTGGTGGCCGCCAAGGGGTCAGGGCCGTGTGACATTGGCTCTGGAGCCAGGTAGTGTCCTTTTTGGTTCTAGCACTTGCTGGCTCCATGAGCTTCGGCTGGTTACTGACCCATTCTGGGCCTCAGCTTCCTAATCTGTACAATGGGGGAGGGGGTTGTACTTGCCTCATAGAACTTTGAAGTTGACGTGAGTCAACATTTGTAAAGGGCCCAGGACAGCCCTGGCTCAAAGGGGTGACGAACCCTTTTGTTGAATGAGGAGCTGCAGAACCACCTGCTTCCTGGCAGCCTGGGACTCCTGAGAAAGGTCACTCTAGCCTTCCCTGTGGTCCAGTGAGGGGATGCCGGCCCTGCGTGGCTGCTCACCGACTCTGGGGAAACCTGGTAAGGACTCTGAACTAGAACACACGCTGGTCCATTTGGGAGGATTGGTTTGGGCTGCGTGTCCACCCGTACAGCATAGCAGAGGGTCACGAGCCAAGCATGGGAGAACAAGAGTTTGATTTTTAAAAAGTTGCATAAATAAGCCCTGGCTGGTGTGGCTCAGTGGATTGAGCACCGGCCTGAGAACCAAAGGGTCACCAGTTCAATTCCCAGTCAGGGCACATGGCTGGGTTGTGGGCCAGGTCCTCAGTGGGGGGTGTATGAGAGGCAACCACACACTGATGTTTCTCTCCCTCTCATTCTCCCTCCCTTCCCCTCTCTAAAAATGAATAAATAAAAATCTTTAAAAAGATAAATATTACTGAGAGAGTAGATCTTAAAAGTTCTCATCACAAGAAAAAAACTTACAAGAACAATGAACAAATACTGGGGTTTTCCTGAGGAAGAAGTATCGGCTCCTAAGAGTTTCGAGCGTGTGTGGCTCAGTGGGTTGAGCGCCAACCATCAAACTGAAAGGTCACCGGTTGGGGGTGATTCTTGTCTCTCTCCCTTTGAAATCCTGGACACACTATTTACTTATTTACTGCCTGTGTGATCTTATACAACTTGATTGCTCTTAGCACTTAGGGTTGCTATGTGGATAGTTGTAAGAGGGGCCAGGAAATGAACATTATAATAACAGTTAATATGGACATGGCCTTACTATGTGCCAAGCCATTTTCAAGTGCTCAGTGTGTATTAACTCATTTAATCCTTGCAATAATCCTAGGAGGTTGGCCTAGTGTTACCTTCATTTTACAGGTGGGGAAACCAGGGCCCTGAGCGGTCATGTGACTTGCCTGAGGACACCCAGGAAGTAAGATGCTTAAGTGTAGAGTGTTTAGCACACAGCTTCTGGTAAATACTCAGCTTGTGTAAGATGTAATTGAGATAATGATAAAGCTTTAATTTAGAAAAATGCACTCTTTTTCAATTTTCTTCATCAAAAAGGCATTCAAAAGCACTACTGCCAGATGGGCCAGCATTCCCACCCTTGGCTGAATACACATGTATATTCAATAAAAACCCATGTTCACTCACTCTTTTTTATTGTTGAGAAGTATTCAATTGAATGGATACACTGTGGTTTGTTTATCCATTCATCACTGATGTACATTTTGGTTATTCGAATAAAGCTGCTGTGACAAAAAAACGCATGTTCACATAAAACCCATGAACCAATGTTTATCAAAGTTTTATTCATAATTGCTGAAAGCCATTAAAACTAAAATGTCCTTCAGTGGGTGAATGGATGAACAAACTGATCCAGCAACAAGATGGAATACTATTCAGCCATAAAAAAGAAACAAGCTGCCCTGGGTGGTGTGGCTCAGTGGATCAAGTGCCGCCCTGCGAACCAGAGTCAACAGTTTGATTCCCAGTCAGGGTACATGCCTGGGTTGCAGGCCAGGTCCCCAGTTGGGGGCGTGTGAGAGACAACCACACATTGATGTTTCTCTCCTTTTTTTTTTTTTTTACCTCCCTTCTCCTCTCTAAAAATACATAAAATCTTTTAAAAAAAGAAAGAAACAAGTTACTGATACTGGAAATAATGCAGATGAACCTCAAATACATTGTTAGTGAAAGAAGGCTGACTCAAAAGGCTCTTTACTGTGTGATGCCATTTTATGGGACCTTCTGGAAAAGGCAAAAGTATTGGGGGCAGAAAGTGATTGTCAGGAGCTGGGACCTGCTAAAGAGGGGTACAGGAGAAATTTTTGAGATGATGAATATGCTCTGTGTCTTGCCTGGGGGTGGTTATACTGTCTGTATTCAGAACTATACACTGAGAAAAGTGAATTTTACTGTATGTAAAATATACCTCATTGAAAAAACAAAGACAAAGATTCTGTGGGCTTAATGATAAAAATGATAAAAATAAAAATGGCAAAACAGGGCAGGGCTTGGGAGATCTCCCTCTGTGGCTCCTGACACAGCAGAAGTTGCTAACCAGCCCTAGCTTGTCTGCTCATTGCTCCACCTTCCCCCACATTCTCTGAAACAGCTCTATCCTGCTCCCCCAAACCAGCCAAGCCAGGTTCGGGGAAAATCAAGATCCTACCTTACCTGTACATGGGAAATACAAAAAGCGCTTGTGATCCAGACACAACTGAACATACCAGATCTTTGATGTCCAAATGACTGTGTTCCCCCAAATCTGAGACCCCTGGAGGCCCCGCTTATCTTTCAGCGCTGCCAAATGCAAGACCTTTCTGGAATTTTCCCTTTGGAAACTACTCTCAGGGGCTTGTTACAGTCGGCTCAGCAAACACCAAATGTGTCTACTTGTCACTGTTACAAATTCACCACTGTGCTGGGCATGCTGAGGGCACAAGCATGATTTAGCTGTCCCTAATAACAGGCACCGCCAGAGCTACAGTACAGTGTCATGAATGGCTGTATAAAGTGGCCAGTCTTCATTCCAAGGGTGGATTTGATTTTTGCTGACAGCCTGGTTACTGGAAGCCAGATGAAGCCAACAAGGGGTCCTTACCCCTGCACTAACCGTCAAAAGTAAGGAAGGATTCTCCTCTGGAGACCTGCTCCTGCCTGCCTTTGAGCCTCTTGTGCATGAGCAGGGTGGAAATTATTTGTATGCTCCTGAGGGCGCACGGCACAGTAGATTCACAAAATGATTTGGTTCCTGTTGAATGAGTGTGCAGCTCAGGAAAGCAGTCTCAAAAAAGGAACTCCATGATGTTCCAAGTCTGTAGAAATGTGTATGCAATCTCTCCACGAATGTGATTTATTTGGCCACAACACCACATTACCTAGCTGGAACCCAGTAATATGGAAGATGCACCTACTCAGACCACACTGGAGAAAATGAAAATCGCCAGAACTGGCAAAGTAGTAAAATGTGGCTAGGTTTTAGGGTTCAATCCTGCCTGTTCAACAACTCACAATTAAACATCTCAAGTAATTCAACTTGGTAGGATTTTAACCCGTGGCCTTGGAGTATTCCCCTGTCCCCCTTAAATAGGGCAGCAAGGAGGCCTGTTGGGACACAAACGATTGTAAGGTACTATGAGCCCCACAACTAACAAAAGGATAGGTGCTTTTGAAAGTTATAAAACACCTTTGTGCTTTCATTTGTTTTGTCCACATAGGTACAGTGAAAAAGATAGTGAGTTTCTGAAGACCACAGCCTTGGCCGTTACCTGGAAGTCCCCAAAAGCTGTAACTTCAGAAGTTTCTAGAAGTGAACCTGGATGATTAAGGACTCAGCAGTGACTCACCCTCACCCCACCCCACTCCCCTATGATTCAGAGATCTACCTTTGAGGACTTCTCCCCATCTCTCTGATGTTAGATCTCTGGGTTCCAGAGGGTGCAACTGTTGATGGTGTCTCAGGAGCAGGCCTGGAACTGGGAGAAAGAAGAGAGGGTGAGGGAGTGTGCCAGGTGCTGCCCACTCCTGAGCCTATCCTGAAGTCTTGAGTGTGTGCGTGATGAGTCTGTGTGTGTGTGTTAGCATCCAGCCTCTCAAGCCCATGCATGACAAAAGATGGCATGACCCCAGGCCAGCACTGTCCAGTAGAGCTAGTGTGTGCCCAACTGCCAGCCACAAATGTGAGCTGTGTCTGTGATTGTCAATGTTCCAATAGGCACGTTAAAAAAGTTAAGCAGGGGAACTTAATTTTAGTGATGTATCTTAATCCAGTATATCCAAAATATCATTTCAAGGTGTAATCAACATAAAAGGTTATTATGAGATTTAAAAAAACCCTCCTTTTCGTACTATTTTTTGAAATCAGTGTGTTTGACATGTATACAGCACATCTTAAACTGGACCAGCTATATTTCAAGGGCTCGCCAGCTTCAAGTGGTGACCATACCCGACAGCGCAGGTGGAGACAAATGTGGGCCCCCTGCCCTTACGGGAACGGGAGCTTGCATTGAAAAGGGCAGTGAAGACACTCACCAGGGTGCAGGTTGGGAGAATCCCAGGGTGCTTTTCGCCACCCATTTCTCCTTTCCTTCCCTCCCATTCATGACAGATATGGGTCCCTTCGCCGGAGAGGCCTCTCCATCCAGGAACTTCAGCCCACTCTCACAGCCCCTAGCCCTCTCCCGTTGCTCCCCAGTACCCCAGGGGCATTAACCCAGCCTCGCCGCCCGCCTTATGGATGCTGCCCTCCTTGTCACTCAACTTCTTACTCCCGCCTCCCTTTTTGCTGTAACCGTTACTTCCTTGGTTTCCACAGCAACGCCAGCAAAGGGCGGGGAAAGGGGCCCGCGGATTGGGGGCCAATTTTGATTGGTGTGGGCCACGCCCCCTTTACCTTGCCTAGTTCGGCCTGCGCTCCGCCCCCTCGGTGGATTCCCCAAGATGATTGGCCATCCCTAGGATTAAGAGCGGCTAGTCCTTCCTCCGACCATCCCTTGGGGCGGGGAAGAAGGTGGGCGCCCTGCACGCTGATTGGCTGAAGGGGACTCGCGGCAGGGAGGGGCGGGGCGGGCACGGAACCGGGGTTAGTCTCGCGCGGTGGTGGTGAGCGCCTGAGGGACCCGTCCTACATCGCGCGCTGGTAGGCAGAAGCAGCAGCAGTTGCAGCAGTCGCTGTGTGAGGGAGTCATGAAGCATTATGAGGTAAGAAATGAGAAAACAGGGACCGACCGTTAGCCGCAGACCCATTCTTTACCGTGGGACCACGGGATCTCCCTTTTTCGTGCTGTGCTCGAAGAAGAGCCAAACGGCGCAGGCGCAGTGGGCGCGGTTGCGCCCTCGCTGCTTGTAAATTTCAGTGCGCATGTGCAGAGGAGGTATTTATAATTCTGCAAACCAGGCTGTTTTGGGGGTGCCTTTTCTTGGGGGTCTCTGCTTGACCTGCTTGCAGCTGCCCCAGCGGGCAAAGTTGCAGACTTTGGTGGGGAGGAGGGGAGGTGCGGGACCTTTGCCCACGATGTGTGGGTGTCTTGTCCAAACCTTGCACCATGCCGCCTCCTCAGGCTTAGGAAGGGGTTTTGCTGTCATCCCTCTTTGGCACGACCTTTGGACCCCTTCCCTCGCCCAGGACGTTCCGAGAAGCTTAGGAGATGAGGGAGGTGCTGCCAGGGCTGGCTCCGGCCAAGCAGCAGAGCTCATCTGGCTTCCTGGTAATCTTAAGAGATCATCTTTGTCAATCCTTGTGTGTCACCGTGGAGAAGACTCACGCCCACAGCCACTCTTGAAGCCTGTCTTCTGACTTCTAACCTGGGTTTCTTTTTCTCATAAAACAAAGTCTTTTCATGCACTTATAGATCTCTCTGATAATAGTAATTTATCATTTAGTTATTGCTGACTTTTAAGTAACATCATTGAATAAGATCATTTATTATTAAAAATGTTAATTATAACCATTTAGCAAGTGCTCACTCTTGTGCTAATGAGATTCTGTTACCTTGTTCTCTTATCCTTGTAGCCTATGAAGTAGGAGACTATGATTGTCATTATTTCCATTTTTGTAGATGAAGAAACAGCCTCAGATATGTCAAGTGACTTGCCCATAGGTTCCCAGCTAGTAAATGCAGAGCAGAGAGAGAAACTCAGAACTTCAGAGTATTAGCTACTAGCCACTATGACATACTGGTTCCCAAGTGAAAATTAGCAGGTCCAGAGATTTCTTGTTCTTTTTTCCCCCTCCCAATTAAAAAAATTGTGGTAAAATACATATAAAATTTACCATCTTTACTCTTTTAAAGGGTACAGGTCAGTGGCACGAAGTACGTTCACATTGTTGTGTAATCATCACCACCACCAGTCTCTAGAACTCTGTTCTTTTCATCTTGCAAAACTGAAATTCTGTACCTGTGAAATATTAACTTCCTATTCCCCCCTCTGCCCAGCAACTGCCATACTACTTTCTGTCTCTATGAATTTGACTATGGTTAGGTACCTCATGTAAATGGAAGGATTAATTGTTTTTATTCATAAGTTGAATACCACTATCTCTGCCTGCCTCTTTTATTATTATTATTTTTGGTAAATTCACTCAGAATCTTTTGAAACTTTTAACCAATTAAGTCCTCAATCATTTTTGACATGGCATTAAGAAAAAGGAGGTAGGGATTCAGTTATCTCTCATGCCCCATTCAACTTTGTGAATATTATATATAAAGTTCTTTGAATATAGTTTTCCCTTTCAAACCCTCTGTGTAACCCTGGAGAAAAAGCCACATTCAGTTTGAAAGATGAAGGATGGAAGGTCCGTTTGGCAGTTTGAAAACGGAGTTTTAATTTTACTTTTTATTAAATTTATTGGGGGTAACGTTGGTTAATAAAATTATATCAGTTTCAAGTGTACAGTTCTATAATTCATCATCTGTATATAGCATTGTGTGTTTACCACTCAAGTCAAATCTCTTAATTTTACTAGTTAGTAGTCAGATAAAGTAGGCCTCTGAGAACCTTCGGGGTGGGCACTTTTGTTCTGGGAAGCTGGGCACAGCCTGAGACCCATAGTTGGACTGGAGAACATGCTTTGCCTTACTCAAACCTTTTCCCTCCCACAAGGAATGGGGAGCTTCAAACCTAGTGTTCAAAGTGACCTTGGAAGAAAAAAAGTTATTCTGCTGTTCTTTGTTATCATTCTCTGCTAACCTTTGCCAAGTACCCTGAGGTGATAGCTACAGAGTTTCTGGATGGTAGGAACATTTGTCTCCCTGTCCAATTTACACAGCAAGCAGATTAGTTTTACTCCAGGTGCTTTTTGCAGATCAGTAAAAGTAGCAAGGATGCTTTCACTCACATTTAGCAAAGACTGAGAAAAAGATTTCAGTTACTGTCCACATCAAAGAATATATTTCTGTTTGGGACTAAGTCTACCCGTAAGTGACTCCCTCTCCACTGAGAGATTGGCCTCCCTCAAAAGGCCTTTGTGGCCCCCAGAGGTTTCTTCTAGATGATAAAGTGCATTTTAGAAGTGATTGAAGTGCAGTTTATGAGTGTTAGAAATGTTACACAGAAAGGTGCAGGACTCATGCAGTTTCACACAGCAAGCTAACCAGGTCTGATATCTGATGTTATGGCTGTTAGAATTCCAGCTGTAGGAAAGGTTTGTTGAAGTTTATTTGCCTGCCTCCCCTCTGTGATCTGAGATTTAAAAAAAAAAAAAAAGAAAAAGTATCCCTTCAGTGGCCCGAGACTAGCCGATATAGAGCAGGGTGGATAAAGCAGGTCACCCTCAGGCCTTAGCTGAAGCTGGCTCTTGGAAGTTGAGGGCAGCCCTTGGTGTTGTCTTGGAGTCAGAGCAAGGTAAGATATGGAAACTGCTCATCTCAGGCTACAGGATTATTTTTTATTGCAGTTTTCACCATTGCAGATAAGAGGTCAAAACAATGATCCCAGTAGCAACTGGAAAAACAACTATTGCATCTTGTAATGAGGGGAATTGCTTGCTACCTTTCAGCCTCCCTGAGCCTGTCACTGCTCATTTCCTGCAGCTGGGCACCCCAAGGTGAGGAAGCCTCATCCTCTTGGGGTCACCCCTGCTCTCATTTAGGATCTTTGATCATTCCACTCCACAAAGGGTAGTTCTATTGGTGCCCAGTTTGTGGATAATTGTAGGCCAATATAGTGCCTCAGGCAAATTCTTGCCTCAGCTCCCTCCACAGGAATCAGTATGTGACAATTGTTTAGACTCAGAAAACTGAGTAGGAAGGTGATAATTAAGGAGAGAGTAAGTACACTCATGTTTAATGGTGTCAAAGGTATGTTAGACTTAGGGCCTGGCTGGTCTGCGAACTGGAAAGTCACTGGTTTGATTCCTGGGCAGGGCACATGCCTGGGTTGTGGGCCAGGTCCCTGGGTGGAGGCATGCAAAAGGCAGCTGATTGATGTCTCTGTCATACATTGAGGTTATCTCTCCCTCTCTTTTTCCCCTCCCTTCCTGTCTCTCTCTAAAAATAAATAAATAAAATCTTAAAAAAAGAATTAAAAAGGTATGTTAGACTTTGAATAGGCCTGGGCTGAGTCCTGGCTCTGCCACTCTGATTGTGTGACCCAGGGCAGCTTACTTAACCTCTGTGAGCCTGTCTGTGTCTGCTCCTTGGAGTGGAATCCATGTCATTGTGGCAACAAAGGCCAGTTTTAAAGAACGTTATGAAGTTGCTGGAAATACGTCATTAACGGGCATGCTTATTTATGGGAGGTGCTACATGCAGCACTGGTTCGTTCATTTGAACTGTTTTGCACAAAACAATTAGATGAAAAAAAAATAAGTTTGATTTACCTAGCTCTTTAATAAATCTCCAAACATCCTGTTGAATGGAAAAAAGCAAATTGCAAAAGATTTTGTAAATTTAAAAAATATACTAAATGAGAGTTATGTGTACTATTTATGAGTATATACCTAATAAAAAGATAAATTGTAATATGAGGTGAAAAATGCGTGGGGATTACACAGTAGTTAGAGGAACCATTGCTTAGGGAGGAAAAGATGGGGAAGCAAAGGCTTGGGGAAGACTTTAGCCATGCCTATTCTTTTTTTTTTCTTTCTTTCTTTCTTTTTTTTTTTTTTTTTAAGATTTTATGTATTTATTTTTAGAGAGAGGGGAAGGGAAGGAGAAAGAGGGGGAGAGAAACATCAAAGTGTGTTTGCCTCTCTCACGCCCCCTGCTGGGGACCTGGCCTGCAACCCAGGCATGTGCCCTGTCTGGGAATCAATCTGGCGACCTTTTGGTTTGCAGGCCTGCGCTCAATCCACTGAGTTACACCAGCCAGGGCTAGTAGCTATGTCTATTTTATTTTAGAAAAAAAGGGAATCTGATATAACTAGAGGAAAATGAAACTATCTGTTAAACTTCAGAGGTGAGATACTAGGTGTCTTCTGTTTCCTGTAATTTTTTCTTCTGAATTCTTGTGTCCTTCTGCAATAGAAGGCGAAGAATAAGTAAGCAGTTTCTGACCGTTGAGCCCTGTTTTAGCATGTGGGTCCCTGACTGTGGCCGGGAAAATTCGGTGCCTGTTTGCAGGAAGATGACACTTTCGGAGATGAGGACTGCCTGCTCTCTCATTCTCACACCCTTCTGCGCTCCACATCAATCAGGCCTTCAGAACATGCTTTTGGTGTTGATTCTGCATTTGCAGTCTGGATGGAGCCTGGTTGTGAGCCCCCTTCCTGAGCTCTTTTTGTGGCTCAATAATGATAAAAGCAGGGACATTTCACATTTACAGTGTCCCTCCCAAAACCCTGAGAGATGGGTACTCTGTGTCCCCCATTTTGTGGATTAGGAACTTACCCAGTCAGTCACATCATGGTGGAGACAGGGCCCAGACCAGGTCTGTCCGATTGCTCATTGATAGAAGAATCAGAGCCACAGTAGTGTGATGATGCTGATGCTGATGCTGACGGCCGCCAGTGGTTATCGAGTCCTATGAGCACCTGATCCGGTGGGCAGGGATATTTCTTCTACTTTACACCCTGCCTTGATCCTCTCCTGATGCTGCTCCAGGCAGCAGGTGGCTGTGCATGTTTCTGAGGACATATCCTTGCCTGGAGGGTGCGGGGGGACAGCCTCTGGGCCCATGTGGACTGCTGACAGAAGGTCTCCCTCTGTCCTGAAATTGCATGGGCTGCCCCTCAGGAGTTCTGTAGCTATGAAAGCTTGGTGAGGCTAAAGGCCTTTCTTGTGTTGGCATGCCTCAGGCTAAGAGCCTGTGAGTGGGTCTTAGGCTTTTGACACCCTGCAGGCTTCTTGCTCTGAGCAGGTAGTGATTCACAGTGGCAGATTCTCCTGGTGACTCCCCTCCTCTGTCCCTTGGTGGTATAGCTCTACACTTCAGCCACTCCCTTGCTGCGGGCCCCTGAATCTGAGAACCCCCGGCCTAGAACTCTTTAGAGCTCTAGAACTCTCTGGTTTGTCCTCTGTACTCAACAGGTAAGGGACCTGAGGCCCAGAGTGGAGGGCCTTTCCCAGGGCCTCACAGCCAGTCCTATACACAGCTGGAGCCCATGGGCAGGTTCTGCAACCTCACAAGCCAGGTTTCTCATCCACAGAATGGGGGTCAAGGGTGTGCCTTAGCTGGCTCACAGTGGCTCTGATTGTGCATGTCTTCCCAACTGTGTTTTCAGATAGGTCAGGTGGAGAGCATGAAATGGGCAGGGGTTGGGTAAGGCTGGGGGGATGGGAGCTGTTTAAACCCTGGAAAGTGGCAAATGCTGTCATTAGGCGCCCCCCCCCCCCCCTTCGGAGCTCCGTGTGGTACACTGACCACCACCCTGCTGGCATAATGGTCCCTACCCTCACAGGGTTATGACTTCAAGGGGTTATCCCTGTGGTGAGCATTAGATGAGCAGATGCATGGAAGGTACTTAACTCAGGGCCAGGCACAGCACAGCAGCTAACATTTAGCGAGTCCTGTTGACCTGCTTGCCTCCAGATGCCAGCCACAGTGCTGGGTTGGAGGAGGTGGGGTAGGGCCGGGCTGAGGTGAACAAGGCAGGGCCTAGGTGGAGGAGGCAGGTAGGAGGAGCCCAGTGGGTGAGGGTGGGCTCCAGGTCGGGCAACTGAGCTACACTGGCTAAGACTGGGAGTTATCCGGCGCTTAGCAGAGCCCCTTGAATAACAGGTTCCTGAGGAGAGAGGAGGTAGAGGGTTGACAGCCTTGAGTAGGAATGTGCTTGGAAGGGACTTGCACCTCTTGTGACAGGGTTGTTTGATTGGGCATCCCTGCACTTTCACTGACAGGCTTGGCTGGTGAGAAAGGCCAGAGACCTTGTTGGGCTGGTTGGTCAAGTTCAGGCTAGGTCTTAACACCCTCTTGCTGATACTGACAGTGGCAGCTGAGAATGTCTGAATACAGGAAGTAGCCAGAGCATAGTAATAATAACAATAAAAACAATAAAGCTACTGCCAACGTTGTCACTCTAAGTGCTTTTTATCTAATAACTTATTTAACCCTCACAATAAACCTATGAAATAGATAGTGTTCTTATCCCTCTTCGACAGATGGGGAGACTGAGGCAAAGTGATGCGCATGGTCACACAATGAGTGGCAGAGCCCAATTCTACCCGACCTCAAGTGGGCTTTGCTGTGTGTGGGCCCAGATTGTCGTGCTCTGGGAAGGCCTGAAGTGTGTGGTCGTGAAGGGGTTGTATGGAGGCCGCCAAGGGGGTCTGCCCTTGGACATTTATGCTGCTCAAGTTCCCGTTTTCTCACCTGTGAAGTCAGGATGAGGCCACCTGTCTCAGAGGGCCACTGGGGAGTGGGACGTGCCCAGCACACTTCCTGGCCTTCAGTCACGGGACAAAGCATAAGGTGGATAAGGACAAATCACGGTGCAGATAGACAGATCTGCGTCAGTGAGGCCACCTGAAGTGTTTTCCGCATGTGGTCTCTTTTGAATGCCTCAAAACTTGTCAGTGAACAGGGCCAGTGGTGCTTCTGGAGACAGCTTCGTGCTAATAATATGCCCAGAAGGTGGGAGAAGCAGCCCAGATGCCAGTGACCAGTTTCGATATACCGTCACACACTGGAAGTTACATTTTGGGATGGTCTGCTCTTTTCTGCTCTACGGGAAGACCCTCAGTAAAGTCACAGCGCACTCAGGACCCGCTTTTGAACTTACTCTGACAAAGAACCATACGAGGGAGCAGTGCTGGGTCACAGCCTCCTCACTCAAGTGTGTAAACGGGAGGATCTTAGCATTCTGGCTCACTCCTTTTGAGGCTGCTTGTCATTCTCTGTTCCCCACTTTCCTCACTTACCACTACATTCCCCCTTCTCAAACACCCACAGCCACATTGCTGCTCTGAGCATATGCTCTTCCTTCTGTTATTCCCATGCCTTGTTGCCTCTGGTTATTGAGAGCTCAGCTTCAGTGTCCTGCTGAGAGGCTTCCTGGACCATCCTGTCTGAGTACAACCCCTGCCCCCACCCCCCAGGGCCCGGTCTCCCTTTCATGGGCTCTGTCTGGCCGGGGTCTTTTCATTTGGGTACTTGATGGTCTTTCTGCCTCGGTCAGACTGAGTTCTGTGAGGGCAGGGACTCTGTGTCTTGTTCCTACAGCTCGCCCCAGGATCTGGCCAGTGCCTCTTTGTTGAATGAATGATTGGGTGAATGAATGCATCTTCTTTCCGTCAGGCTCATGGGGAGCAGAAGGGCGAGAGTGGGGTCTGCTGCAGGGACCTGGATGAGTCTGGTGACTCACATGGTGGGCTGCGGGGCCTCGTTTGGCCAGTCCTTAGTGGGTCCTGACCTAGGGAAGGCAGCTTCTTATGGCTCCTTGACTACATGCTTGGGGTCTGCCCCACCTCCGCAGGCCTACTCCCTATCGTCCCACCCTTTCCATGAGGGCTGCCAAGACTGCACCTGGCAGGCTCTGCTGGTCTAGGCGATCTGCCGCCCTGAGGCTTAACATATATGTTTCCAATCTATCATTTCTTCATTAGTGCACTTGTTTCAACATATTATTTTTCTCTTTACTTATTAAATGCCCTGAGTACTGGGATGAAGGAATCACAGCCTTTGCCCTCAAAGTCTTTCACCTAAGTGAGGCCTGAGGGAGGGGAGAGGAACAGTGTGTGCAGAGGCCTGGAAGCCAGACTTTCATGGGTGTCCTTCATCAAGAGATGAGGCCTGCTGGGCAGGGCTTTTTAGCCACCCAGATGCCTGTGGACTTTATCCGTAGGGTGATGGAAGTCCCTTTTTCCTGTTGATTTTACCTAAAAGGTTAACTTCAGGAGGCGGCTTATTTTTAAGTCCTCGGGGGCCCTCTTGTTGCTTTGTTTGTTACATAAATGCTCAGTGTAGTTCCCTATTGACAAGTGGTTAGTTACAGATGGGCCATGAGTCTTTCCAAGACCTTGGAGGGATAAAGGGCCTCTCAGTAGCTTGCAATGACTGGCAGGCTGGCACAGCCCTGTTCCTGTCCCTGCTCGAACCAGGCTGTTACGTAAGCTGAGTCCCCAGGCCATTCAGTTATCCCGGGAGACTGCAAGATTTGTGCTGTACTCTGGGCCTTTCTGAATTCTTTTGTATTCCTATTTAAAGGGATCAGGGAGCATTGGTCAAGCCATGCTAGTTGTGTGGTGGGGCCCATGGGAACAGTGCCTGACCTCAGGGTGGGTGTGGGTGGGCCATGTTTGGGGCAGGATGGTTTAACATTAGCAACTGGAGCCTCACATCAGGAAGCAGGTTGAAACTTGAGGGGGGAGTTGCAGATGGAGCCTTTAGTCTTATGGGGAGAAGCTGTCTCCCAGGCAGCTCAGGAGTCTAATTCAATAAGGGGCTGGAGGGGCTGCTGCACCAAGGCTTCTCAGGAGGTGGGGTTGGGGGAGCATATCTCTCGAGGGGGGGTGAGGGTAATATCAGAGTTCTTGGGGTGGTGTATAGCCTGAAACAGTATATTGTTGAATACTGTTTGCTCCAGAGAATCAGGTCTAACACTCTCCAGGCTGGAGGTGGGGATCCACAGAGGACAGGGCTAGAGTTCGACTGGGCAGCCCCAGTACTGGGATTGGTTGGGGAGAGGCTGCTCTGTCTGGGAATCCTGTCATTCAGGGTTCAGCTCCAATGTCACCTCCTTTGAGAGGCTCCCCTTGACCCAGCCAGGCTACATTGTCAATTCTCCTGTTTAGTTCTCCACATACACTTAGCCCCTTCTGATAGGGTGTTTGTGTGAGCCCCTCGGTATCTGCTCTCCTCTTGACCCCCCAGTTCCTGTCAGGGCTCAGCAGACTGGAGTGAGTGATTTTGTGTGTCTGATAGAGACACTGTCCTACAGAGCAAGGTGCACGGCAGGCCTAGGCAGTTAGCCAGATTACCTTTAACCACCCCCCGCCCCCGCCCCAGAAGGCACTGCAACTCAAGGGGGAAGGACCTTTACATGTTTGTGGGGTGCGTGACTATTTTATGGACTGGAATTTCTCGCTTGGAGAGCACGTAGCCTTTGCTGCATTAGCATGGGCCCTCTTCTGTTGCGAAGCTGGTCACTGTGTGTCTTTAGTAATTTTGGAGTTTGGCCATCCTTTTTGACCCAGAGTTACCTGAACTCTGAGCTGTCCTGTGAGGATAAGATGGAGATCCTGTGGGGAGTGCTAAAAACCTTGATCATCAGTCCCCAAGAACATTTCCTGCCAGGCTCCTTCCTCTAGGCTGGCCCAGGAACTTCACTGCCCGCCTCAACCCGGATCACCTGGGGTCTCAGTGGACAGGACCATTTCCGGTGATGTGAAACCACTTCCAAGTCTCCCTCCTGGACCTGGGAACACGCACCATCCAGGGAGAAAGCTTGGGGAAGGTCATCCATGTCAGGACTCCTAGATTTCTTTCCTATCGCTTTATTTCACTTTCAACCAGAGGGGCAGAGTGGAACCGGCAGAAACCTGTGGGGCTCACAGGTGGGAAGACAGCCGTGGGTGTCTTCCTGGACCCCTCTCTCAACAGCTAGGGCTGACATCTTTCAGTTTACCTTTCCCTTGTTAGGTGTGGCTAGACCTGTTAAACATTTCGGAAAACCTGTACCCCTCTGTTGCATTTGCTACTACTCCATCTTCATCTCAAGATGCACATTTTCCCCTTCAGCATATTCATGTTCCTTCCTTAAGTTGGGATGCATCTTATGATTGATACACATACCTTATATTGACAGAGGAAGTTTGTTTTTTTTTTCCTCTTAAAACTTGGCAGCTGGTTTTGAGTCAGTGACAACTCAGAATCCAGAAAGTAGGGTGTCACTTTCACCACTTGTCACCTCTATGCCCCAGTCCAAGCCCCCAGCAGCTCTGGGTGGTTTCTGAGACTGTTACTGCTGCTCCCCATCCCCCACAGTGGGAGGGATCCTTCTCCAACCCAGACCAGGTTGTGGCACTCCAGCACCTTCCCAAAGGGCTTGTCTGGGCTGCCCTTCCAGCCTCCTCCTCAGCTGCTTGCTCTCCAGTCCACTTTGCTCCAGCCTCTCCATGTTCCTGAGCTCTGAGAAGCTCTGTGCTGCCTCAGGGCCTTTGCACACTACCCCACAGCAGGGAGCCTTATGGCCTTATGGTTTGATTCAAATCACACTTTCTTAGACAGGCCTTCCCTAATCATTCCTGTGGCACTCTGGTCCTTTGCCCTCGATTTTCTTTATTTCTTTGCTTTTTTTTTTCTTTCAGATTTTAAATTTATTTTTAGAGAGAGGGGAAGGGAAAGAGAAAGAGAAGGAGAGAAATATCAATGTGTGGTTGCCTCTCGGTCGCCCCATACTGGGGACCTGGCCTGCAACCCAGGCCGGGAATCAAACCTGCGACCCTTTGGTTTGCAGGCTGGCACTCATTCCACTGAGCCACACCAGCCAGGGCTGCCCTTTGTTTTCTTTATGGCACCTGGTACATCTGGACCTTGTGTTACATGGTAGATGCTTTGCCCATGTTCCCCTTGAGCGTGAACAGGTCCCATGGGGGGCTATGGCCTCTCTTGGCTGTGTTCACTGTTGTATCTCATCACCTGGAATGTTGCCCAGCACCTGCTGTCACAAATAAGTTTTTCTACCCATCCTAGGTGCCCAGCACCTAGCACGGGTTGGCACATGGATGGGCTCAGCGAGTGTTTGATGAGAGAATGAAGAATGGGAACTTATTTGTCAGCAGAAAAGGCTTTTGGGGTTTCAGATGCCCCTCTGTACACTGTTGAGCCCTTTGCAGGTTTGTGGGCAGCAAGCACATCCTCACTCTGTGTGGGCGCAGGTCCTGGCTTCTGGTATGGCGGGGATTCCCTGACCTGGGCCAGCTGCCCCTGAGGGGCACAGGATTGCTGTGCAGGAAGTGGCTACAACCACTCTCAGGTAGAGGCCACTGGCTTACTCTCACATACTAAGGTGTGATGACCTAGGTTGGAGCTCCTTTGGACCAGAGAGAGGCCTAGGAGATGGGCAGCCCCGGGAGCTGAGGCTGGGGCCAGGATCTCTCTCCCTGACCTGGTAACACCTACCATGCCACTTGGCTGTTGGGGACCTGCATGGGGGTGAGAAAATGAGTGACACCCATCTCTGGGCTCCAGGTCCTATTGCCATTCCTGGGACTAGGTCCCAACTCTTTAATTTTCTGAAAAACAGTGGAGGGGTGCCTGCCTAATGGGCGAGCTGTTGTAACAAAAGCAGCCCTAGGTGATCCGTCAATCAGCAAGCATGGCCGTGTTCCAGTACAACTTTGTGGATATTGACGTCAGAATTTCATGAAATAGGCTTCTTTTGATTTTTCCAACCATTCTTAGCTTGTTGGAGGCAGGCAGTGGACCAGGATTGGCCTGTGGGCTGTAGTCTGCAGACCTCTTGGTCTAAGGCATCCTTTATTTGTGATAGAATTATTCCCCATAGCCTACTTTCACCCTTACTTCCTTACCATTCTGAGAGATCCTTTAAGAACCCAAGTCAGGTTGCATTCCTGCTCTGGCTGGAACTCTCTATGGCTCCCACCAAACTCGGAGTAAAAGCCAAAGTCTGCACCTGGCCCAGGATACCCTGCCCTCACCTCCTCCCACTCCCACCCTTGCTCTTCCCTCCAGCCACAGGGGCCTCTGCTCTGCTGCTTGAGCACACCAGGCACGCTGCACAGGCTGTTTTCTGCCTGGCTGCTGTCCCCAGGTCTCTGAACTGCTCTTTCCTTCACGGCCTTCAGGGCTTGCCTCAGTGTCCTCTCAGGGGGCCTTTCTTGACCACTTTATATGAAACTGTACCCGCCTTCACCTGCCACTGCCGTCCCCTTTTCCTCTGGCAGATGTCATCTTCTACTATGTGTAACTATTTCATTGCCTCTGTTCCCTGACTAAAATGTCAGATCTGCATGGACAAGGATTTCTGTTTCTCCTTCCATGGCTGAATCCCTAGATCCTTTAACAGTGCCTGGCATGTAGCAGGTGTTCAGTCAGTATTTATGCAGTGAATGAGTAAGACTCACCTGAAAAAGGGGGTTAATAGTAAAGGAGATAATTCATGTGGAGGACATGCCTCTGTGTCTGGCACGTTGGGAGTGTGTGGGAGGCATTAGCTGCTGCTCCCTGTATAAGGCTGGCCACGTGGATCCCCAGGGTGGACTAACCTACCTGCTGCACTTGGCCTGGGAGTGCTGGGCACAGGTTGGGGGGTCGGCCCAGATGAGTTGCTCATGCCGGTCTGATCAGCCTGCATCCACAGGGGTCAGCATCTCTGGCCTCTTCCAGCTTTCTGATTTGACAGTGCCTTCCTGCCCAGAGATACAGAGACCACATGTGGTCACCAGCCTGGACCTGGCCATGGGGTACAGGAGTGCAGATCTGGGCCATCCCCAGGGGATCTGGGTCCTGGAATGGCCCTGAAGGAAGAGTATTCAATTCCTAGGAGCAGAAACAGATGAGATCCTGCTCCTGGAGCTTGTAGCCCATGTGCCCTTGGGCTGATGACGCACTTTGGCCTCCTCCTCTGTGAGTGGTGTAACTGCTGATCTAAAAGGGAGACAGTGATGGTGGTGGGGTCTGTGTGCTCACACCCAGGGGAAGAGGGGGCAGGGAGGGGGTGGGGAGTGACCTCAGGGATTGGCTGAGGCCCCACTGGGAGGGCTAGGAGGGCTGTATCAGTTGGGTTTCTTCCAGAGGGCAGGGTCTATTTGAGGAAGGCAGCCCAGGTTGGGGGGTCACCTCCATCGGCCACCTGGGAACGTTTGAAGCTGTGGATCCTGGGCCCCATCAGAGGTCCTGATTTCCCTGCTAGGTTGTCACACAAGCAGGCGGGGTTCAGGACCACTGGGCAGGACTTCTGCCACATGTGTCACAGGAGTCATCTGTGTTAGGTCCTCTGACGAACTTTCCCATTGACAGATGGAGAAGCCAAGGCTCAGGCTGGGAAAGTAGGTCAGACTCCGGCACTGTGGCCCTCCTGTAGCACTGCTTTTCTGGGCCTGCTGATGGCCTTAGCCTGTGACAAGGAAACACACAGGAAGTGTTTAGACAGCTGCTAAGCCTTCCTAGGCCTCTCTGTGTGGTGTTAGGAGGTGACAAGCCTTTTGCACTCTATCAGGCCTGACCTCGGGGCCAGGGGAGGCTGAGCACCCAGAGAGGAGTAGGCTCAGTGCTCCCTGTGGAGGTGGCATGTTTTGCTGAGTCCAGACCTTCCAGGCTGGTGTGCCGAAGTTGGGGTGTCAGCAGGGAGGGAGGTGCCTTCCAGATAGTACAGTCCAGGGTTTGCCTTTTTCTGTTAGCATTTGGTCCTGCTCTTCAGAGTGGAGGTTGTATTGCATTGTGGTGGTGAGCAGGGGCTGTAGACCCAAGCAGGCTGGGCTGGCGTTGGTTCTGGCACTTCCTGGTTACCTGTCTTGGGCAAGTGCAGCCTTGTGAGCCACCTAACGGGTCACAGGCCCAGATGAGGTTAGGTGAATTTTGCAGGTGAAGGTCCTAGTACAGTCCTTGGAACGAGGTCAGCATCTGATATACATTACTTCCAAATGGAACAGGCACAGCCTGTAACTGCCCAGGGAGGTGTGTGGGCTGTGGGTGCTGGTGAGCTACTCTGCCAGCTTCTCCTGGCCTTGGGTCCCACAGCCTAGGGACATTGGCATTCAGACCCTGGCACCCTTCATCTGGCCAGTGGGTGTGGGGGGTGAGAGCTGGCTGGCTGGGTACTTGGGAATGGGTGGTCTGTCTCTCTGCCCCTCCCACTCTGGGTGATGACATTCTGCACACACCACAGCTGTCCTGGGCTCCTTGGAGAAATGGGGTCACAAGGGGAGGCCACTGGGGAAGGAGGTATTTCTGGTTGAGCAGGTGTGGCCTGTGCTGGCTTCCTGGTAGCTGAGCCCAAGGTCTTTCCAGCTGCTCTGGCAGGAGCACTGTGACAGCAATATTTCTGGAAAGTGTAGGGAAAGGGAGCCGAGAACGCCGAGCCTCTGAGTCTGAGCAAGTGCTCTCAGACCTCTGCATTGGTGAAGTTGGTTATCTGGCCAGGTGCCAAGATGGGCCAGGCCTCCGTCCCCTGTGCCCTGCGTGGTGGCTGTGGGAGCTGCAGTAGCTGAGTGCCTGGGCTGGCTGGCTGAAGGACCTGTGGGGCCATTTCCATCTTTGTCTGGCATCCAGGTTGCTTTGAGCAGTGTTTGCACCATAGGGAGCCTCTTATGCCTCAGCCTCAGGAGATGTCCCCCTGCAGGCACTGGCTGGGTACTGCCAGGCTGCCCAGCATGCTGCAGACCTATTTAAGGGCCCTTTCCTCTCAGGCAGTCCCTGTGGTGTCCCAGAGAACCTGCTGGAGGCAGGTGTCCTGCCTTGTGCTCCCTCTGTGGGGGCCACTGCAGAGCATGTCCTGGCTGGGGGTGTGGTCCCAGGAGACCGTGTGTATCAGGAGTCTGGGCTCAGGCATGTACATGATGTGGGTTGATTTCCTCATCTGTGAAACAGAGCTCATGGCTCCTGCTCCCTTGGCTGCTGTAGGGACGAGAGAGGGTAAGGAGAGGTGGCTGGGAAGCTATTGAAGTTCTGGGCCCACTGTCCTCATACCCATTAAGCAGGTCCCATCTTAGGATGCAAGGAAGTTCCAAGTGCAAAAGTGGGAGGTGTTGAGGGTGACCCTGACTTCTTGCTGACTCTTGGGCCTCTTCCAGCCCCTCGTCCCAGGTCCTGGATGTGGACTCTATCTTGAGGCCACTGAGTCTGCCTCACAGATGGGAAGAGCCCAGGAAGCACCAGGCTGGCTGTGTTGGTAAAGATGGGGAAACTAAAGCTCAAGAGGGGCCCAGGCTCCTGGCTCTGGTGACCTGGGCGCTGGTGCCTGGGCCCTGTGTGTTGTGTCTGCCTGGCAGCTCACGCAGGGTGGAAGAGCAGTTGCAAACCCAGCTTGGGCTCAGGGGGTGCCTGCTCCTCCCACCGGCCTCCTACTTCCTGCTGCTCCCTTATGGGGCTCAGATAGAGACCTCAGACTTCCCCTTCTCTCACTTCCACATGCAAATCATAAGCAGATCCTATTTCCTCCACCTTCACAGTGTGTCCAGAATTCCCACTTCTCACCCCCATTCTCACCTCCACCCTGAACTCCCAGTTCCCAGGTGGTGCCTATGAACAACTGAGTTCATGTGTTATGTCCCTCTTCTTCTCTCAACCCTCCATGGCTCCTGCTTCACTCAGTAAAAGCCAGAATCCTCTCTGTGGCTCACACGGCCCTGTATGACCTGCCCCTGTCACCTCCCAGTCTTCATGTCCTCCTGCTCTCCCCCTGACTCATGCGGTTCAGTCCACTTGGCCTCCGGCCTGCTCCACAAGCACGCTAGGCACAGTCCAGCCTCAGAGTCTTTGTACTTGCCCTCCCTCTGCCTGGAACACTTTCCCCCAGTGTGCACCTGGCTTGTTCCCTCACTTCCTGCGGGCCTTTGCTTAGATGCCCCTTCCTCAGGGAGGCCTTCCCTGGTCACTCTGCCTAAAGTGGCTACCTACCCGACTTCTGACTTCCACCCCATCCCATTCTCTGTTTTTCTTTGAAACCCTTGGTGACAAATCATGCCACTGTTGTCTGCTCCTGTCCCCTGCTTGCTACCTGCAAGTACACACAGAGTGTAATGCAGTTCCCCTGGAGGCAGGGGCCTGGTTTTGTTCACTGCAGTGTCCAGCCATGGGAAGAAGGGGTGCAGGAATGAATGAATGGATGGATGGATGAATGAATGCAGGGCAGTGGCTCCCTGAAGCCACTTGGTTGGTAAGTGGCAGAGCTGTGGTTAGTGCTCACTCTCTCGGTCCCATCCTGGTCCCATAGCATCCCATCCTGTGCCGGCATTGGGACCTGGGAATGTGGAGCCGTGCTGCCACCAGCACCCTTCCAGAATGTGGGACTGTGGGAAGAAAGCTGCTGCCACAAGGGGGCAGCAGAGATGTGGCAGCCTCCAGCACTGTGGGGAATGATGGTAGGGACTGTGGTAGGGACTGTGCCAGAGGCCCCACCTCTGCTGCCCACACATGTCTTGCTATTGTTAGGGTTCTGCTCACTGTCAGCAGCTGGATGAAGCATCATTGCATCACCTCTGTGACCTTGATGTGCTGTGGGCAGGATTTGGGGAGAAGCAGCCTGGCTCTCTGGGCATCTAGCAGTGCTCTTTTACTAGTCTGTGTATTTATTCTTTATACGATTAATTCTAGGCTGGATATGTTTATGTACTTTCTTTTTTGGTGGTTTTTATCACCTTTCTAAATCTTACAGTAACCCTTTGAGACAGCAGCTGGGGCCTGCCTACTTTGGAGAGGAGGAAATAGAGGTTCAGAAGTGTTGGGTAACTTGTTCAGGGCCACACAATCAGGAAATAGGTGAGTCTTCGGCCAGGTGCCGTACACAGGTCTTGACAGAGCACAGCTCCACGCTAGGCTATGTTTGGTGCTGGGAAACAACGTGCAGCCTAGTGGGAGGTGGGTGGTAATGTCTGGGGATTGAGATTTTAGGTTGATGGTCAGGAAGGGCCTCACTGCAGAGTTGCCTGGAGGCCTGTGGGTCTGGGGGAGAGCGTTCTAGGCAGCTGGAACAGCACATGCAAAGGCCCTGGGCATACCTGTGCTGTCATTGCCAGACAGGTCCATTCCTGGAGCCTTGCCTCCTAGACAGCTCTGGGCACTGTTGTTAGGTTGGAGCAGGTGCTTCGAAAACGGCGTCCCTCTTTCTGCTACTGCTACCCTGATTAGCAACATTTTTATTTCCATAAGACAGTGAAGGCCAGAGGCCCTGCTGCTAGACAGGGGCTCCAGGTCCTCCTCTCTGAGCTGGGGAAGACCACAGTGTGGCTTTGGCACCCCCCCCAGCCCCTGCAGGGGGGCTGTGGCCTTGCCCCTTGTCCTGGTCGCTGCCCCCACCCCTCTGCCATCTCGTGCTACCACGAGTTGCTGTTGGCTGAGCCCCAGAATCTCAGGACTCTGGGTAAGAATTCCTCCCAGACTAGTGGGACTGTTATCACATTCACCCCAGGCCAGGGTGCCTGCTCTGTCCTTGTCCTCTGTCCATTGTAGGTGGCAAGGCCACACTCCCTGCCTGTAGCCATCGATGGACCTTGGGCCAGTGACCCCCTCATAGGCCTTGCTTCATTCATCATAGAGTAGAATGTGTTGTCCCCTCCTAGCCCCTTCCCTCTGTGGGGCAGGAAGGGCTGTCCCTGCAGTCCTCAGGAATCCGCCACTCCTCCCCGCCCCTCACCCGCCTTCTTCCTGGGGATGGGGCCTGGGCCTGCCGCCTCCTGTGTTCAGCAGCTGCCTGTGCCTCTGACCCCAGTCCTGGGCCTACCTGGGCCCCTGTCCCAGATTGGCCTCAGGGCTGGGCAGGCATGTGGAGTGTGTGTGTGTCAGGCATAGGGCATGGGAGGTGTGCTTGGGCACAGAGCTGGGGTGGGGAGGGTTGCAGCTGGAGGTGAACTCAGGGACTGCAGACCGGGAAGCACACAAGAGGGCCCCCCACGTTTAGGACCTCAGTCTGGGTGGGTTCGGGTGAGGAGCCTCTGCTGCTCCCTGCCCAGGGACTTTTTTTTTGATGGGTAATTGGGACCTATTTGTTAGCACCTTCCTTTTAAAAATTGTATTGAGGTGAAATTCACATAACAAAATTGCGTACTTAAAAGTGAAAAGTTCAGCCACATTTAGTACATTCACACTGCTGTACAACACCCCACCCCTAGTTTCACAACTTCCATCACCCCAAAAGGAGACCAAGCCGCATTAGCCGACACTCCCCATTCTCCCTCTGTCTGCCCCAGGCAACCACCAGTCTCTTTCTGTCCATGGATTTAATTTAACTCTTCCACACATTTCATATAAATATGTGACCCTTTGTGTCTGCCTTCTATCACCTAGCATAACTTATATTTAACTTTTTATTTTGAAATAATTATAGACACAGAAGTTGCAAAAATAGTACAGAGAACTTCTGGGTCTGCCCACCCCCTACCCGCCAGGGTCTTTCAGACCTTGTGTGGTAAAGATGGTGCTGGGTCCCAAGATTTGGGGACAGGAAATAGGAAACGAGGACCAGCCCTACTGAGGTGGCCCTGTGCTGCGTTAGCCCCCACCCTGGTGGCCCAGGCCCCTGGTGCTGCCCCTTGGGCTGGGCTTACCTCTGAGGGCTCAGCTTCTCTTGTCCTCTGGCGTGGGTAGGCCTGGGCTCAGTGTGGCAGCTGCTGGGAGTGTGGCCCTTCTCCTGGCCACCCTCTCCTGCTGCCCAGCTTCCTCTCCCAGCAGCCAGTTGGGGCCCTGACAGCCGTCCTCTCCTCCTGGGCCCTGGTCCTGGAGGGTAGGATTTCAGCCCTTCCCCACCAGCTGGTGGACAGGGAGAGGACTGGTTGTATTTTAAGCTGTTGAGTGGTTCAGCAGGAACTTGGAGGCTTCTTTCCCGCACGCTTGGTGCTGTCTTTCTGTGGACCACACAGGCTCCGAAGGCATGTGGACCCTGCCCGCCTGGGACCCAGCAACTATTAATATACGTGCAGCCACGGGGCAGGCCCTGTGCCCGCCTGGGGCCCTGGTGCTCTAGCCCTTTCAGTTCATTGCGTGTGTGCCCCTTCCCTCTCCCACGAGTCCCCTTGGTGCGCCCAGTACTGCAGGTGATAGGACCAACTCCCTGTTTCTGGCCCCTCTGGCTGGCCTTGTTATCCCTGTGGCTCAGAGGGGTTCGGTAACCTGTGCCTCAAGGCCACATGGCCTGGCAGAGCTCTGTCTAGTGTGTTAAGTGCAGGCGGCGTGGTGAAGGCTTCTTGGGGGCTGGGTCCTCTCCTACCCTCACTTCCACAATGGTCCTCTCCTACCTAGTGCAGGCGCTGCAGCCAGCCGGGGAGCTGGGATCTGAACCCGGGCCCATGCCCTTCCCTTCATGGCAGCCCCACAGGGCCAGAGGCTCTGGCACCGTGCATCCATCAGGCCCCCACTGGCGCTTCAGGTGCACTGTTGCAGGGGACCCTCACAGCCCTGTGAAGCACACCCCTTCCTGTCTGCCCCTGGCCCGAGGCCCAGAGAGACACGACTGTGTGGCAGAGCCAGAGTCAGTCCTGTGTGCCTCCCACTGCATCCTCTGCCCCTCCCACTGTCATTGGGGGGTGGTGAGTGGAGAGAGCCCCTTTCAGTTGACTCCAGTTGCAGGGGAGCCCTCTTCCTGAGCTTTGGGTGGGTGGCATGCTGTCAGAGAGCCTGGCTGGGGCCCTGCCTAGGGTTTCATGTCCTGCTCCTTTTCCCCACGCTGCCACTGATTGAGGGCCCACCAGGGGTGGGAAGGGTCCTCAGCATCTGTTACCCAGTGGCTGATTTGGGGACAGACCCAGCCTTGCTTGCCACTGCCTGTGCTAAACTCAGTGGCACTCAGGCCTTGTAGGATCAGGCCGCCCTCTGGGCCTCACTGCAGCTTCTGCAGTTCACCCCCGTGGCATCTGCTTTAACCTGCGTGGAGTGGGTGGGTCAGATTCTTCTCCTACCCCTACCAGCTTCTTTCCTCCCAGATCTGCCCCTCTGCTCTGCCCCTGTCTGGGGCTCAGGGAGATTGTGTGTGGTGCAGGCTGTGTGCCCTGGGCTTTGAGGGTCTCAGGGCCTAGGCTTACAGGACACAAAGACTGCCTTGGACATGGTCTGGGTCGATCTAGTGAAAGTGTGTGGGGAGGGAGGTCAGGGAGGCGGGACTGAGGCCTGAACCCAGGCTGGGGTGCTTTCTGGAAACTTCCTGGTTTCCTGACCCTTTCCACACATAGAGAGAGGCTCTCTGCACCAGTAGCTCTGGAATCTGTCACCTCCCTAGGAACACAAATGCACAAGGGAAATAATCCGAGTGTTTCTCACAGTTCAGAAGGGGAAATGGATGATCTATCTCAGATTCTCAAAATAGCTGGGACTTCTCCAAGCCCAGTGAACTCTGCCAGCCTGAACTGGCTGCCAGGGTTGAGCTGCCTGCTGGCCTCTCACCCTCCTCCCCAAGACTGGCCCCCACCCTGCACTGGGTATTGGGGCCGAGGGGTACCTCAGTGCCTTCCTCTGGGGATCTCCCTATCCCCTGGTGCTCTTCGGGGGCTGTGTCCACTTGAAAGCTTCACTTTCGTGATCCAGCTCCTGGGGGCCTGTCTGGACAGTTTTATATTTAGCTGGGCATGGCTGTGGGGCCACTCGGGTTACATCTGCACAGAAGGTGGCAGTGCCAGGGCAGGCGTGGGCTTCTTTCCAGCACCGTGGCAGAATTTGATCCCGTAGCCTGGCCCAGAGCGCTGCGCGTGGGTAGGTTGGTGGTGGGGACTGACGGCTGGTGGCTTGGGCCGCTGGCTTCGCGGGCAGAGCAGGGCGGTATGGACCTGAGTATGAGCCTGGTGGCTCGGGAGGCCAGCCAGGGCCTTGGTCCTGGCCCTGTCTTCGGCCTTAATGGCCTCCCCCGGCCTGTACCCCCAAAGGTGGCCAAGAAACCTAAAAAGGCTGTTCTCTTCTTTGAGGTGGAGATCCTGGATGCGAAGACTCGGGAGAAGCTGTGCTTCTTGGACAAGGTAGGACAGTGATGCCAGCGGCACTGGGCTAGGGTGCTGGGCCCACTTCCCCATTCCTTCTGGGGACTCCTGGCCCTGAGGGAGATGGGAGTGCCCCTCTAACCTGTGTCCTGACACCCTACCCCCTGCCTGGGAGGGGTGTGCATGAGGGGTGCTGTCCTCAGGCCTGGGCCTGTCCCTGCCAGCTCGAGGAAGAGTGGGCAGCTCTGGCCTCTGGGTGTGGCCAGGAGTTGGCCTCCTAGTGCAAGAGAAGGTGAAGCCGCCTCAGTTGGACCCTGCAGGACCATGGGCTAGGAGGGGGGTGGAGTTGTGACCTTGCCCCTTCTGAGGCCAGGCGGGGGTGGAAGGGGAGCTTGTCCTTCCAGGGGAGGTCTGGCCTGGACCCTGGTGGGAGTTGTGGGTGGAGTGGAGAGGAGGGGCAGAGAAACAGGCCCAGCTTCCTGTCTCCCAGCCTGGCTGGGGGCATCCCAGCTGCCTGCTAAAACTGAGCCCTAAAGCCCACTGCCGTCCCCGCTCTGGCAGGCCCTTGCTGCTCCACTTGGCCATATGGGTGTGGGGCCTGGACTCTACCCCTCCCCACTCCTGCAGCAGCTACCCAGGCCCCCATCTATCCCCACCACAGCAGGAGGGAGCCTGGATCAGGGGTCTGGGCTCCCCCCAGGGCTGACTTCTGTCTGGCCTGTGCTTCCCCAGGTGGAACCCCATGCCACCATCGCAGAGATCAAGAACCTTTTCACTAAGAGCCGTAAGTCCAGGGCCCGGCCACACTGCCTCCCGCAGCCCTTCTGGCCAGAAGTCTCTGGGTGGGACCCCTGCTGCCAGCTTCTTTCCCCAGGGCCTGTAGAGATGCCCCCAGAGGTCCAGGACTTTCTGGGCTTGCCTATTGCAGTGCCCCCGTGTGGCCATCAGCAGGAACACCCTTGCTTGGTTTCAGGACATCCCAGTTGCCTGTGTTTTTCTGGGCTGTGTCCTGGAGCCACAAAAGCCACACAGGCCTTGTCCTCGGTGGGAGGAGCTGTGGGGTCCCTGGGCCCTGCCAGGCTGTGTGCTGTGACACCCCATTCTTCCCACAGATCCACAGTGGTACCCTGCCCGCCAGTCCCTCCGCCTGGACCCCAGTGAGTACAGCTGTCGCTTGGCCACCCCGGGCACCCCAGCGGCAGTGGGCGAAGGCCTGGGTAGCTCCTGAGCCATGGCCTGCCTCTCTGCAGAGGGCAAGTCCCTGAAGGATGAGGACGTTCTGCAGAAGCTGCCTGTGGGCACCACCGCCACACTGTACTTCCGGGACCTGGGGGCTCAGATCAGCTGGGTGACGGTGAGCCCTGAACCATACCTACGGCTCCCTCTCCCATTAACCACATGGGGTGACTCACCTAAGCCCACCTTCCCAGGTCTTCCTGACAGAGTATGCGGGACCCCTTTTCATCTACCTGCTCTTCTACTTCCGGGTTCCCTTCATCTATGGCCACAAATACGACTTCACGTCCAGCCGGCACACAGTGGTGCAGTGAGTGGGCCAGGCTGGAAGGGTGAAGGGGGGTGGGGGCAAGGCCTGGGGGCGGACCCCTCTGAGCCAGCTCCCCTTCTCCCAGCCTTGCCTGCATCTGCCACTCATTCCACTACATCAAGCGCCTGCTGGAGACGCTTTTTGTACACCGCTTCTCCCACGGCACTATGCCCCTGCGCAACATCTTCAAGGTGAGCCCCCGGCCCAGTGTCTCAGGCCCGCCCACCCTGGCCCTGTCCCCTGCCTCCCTTCCCAGGCCCTGCCCTCTCCTACCTCCTCCTGCACCTCACCTGGCCCACCTGGACTCCGCCCTCCACTGGGCCAGGCCCCATCCTGGCCCTATTCCCTTTCAGAACTGCACCTACTACTGGGGCTTTGCTGCGTGGATGGCCTATTACATCAATCACCCTCTCTATACACCTCCCAGTAAGTGGCTGTGGGACCCTGCTTCTGTGAGCCCCCACCCTCCCGCCAGGCTTCCCTCACAGGCCTCCCCCCTCTCTTTTCAGCTTATGGAGCTCAGCAGGTTAAACTGGCTCTTGCCATCTTTGTGGTAAGCAGGCTGGTACACGCGATGGGGTGGAGGGAGTCTGGGTGGCTCTGGGCTGACTCTGCTCCTCTGACAGATCTGCCAGCTCGGCAACTTCTCCATCCATATGGCCCTGCGGGATCTTCGGCCAGCTGGTGAGTGCCAGCTCTGTGCAGGGGGTGTGGGTGGGCTGGGCCGGGAGGACTCACTCATCCTTCTCGTCAGGATCCAAGACCAGGAAGATACCGTACCCCACAAAGAACCCCTTCACGTGGCTCTTCCTGCTGGTGTCCTGCCCCAACTACACCTATGAGGTGAGGGCCAGCCTGGCTTCCCCTCTCCCTTGTGGGGCTCAGGTTCCATGTGGAGGGGCCAGTCTCTACAGGGAGCTGCCTAGCTCAGTGGTTGCTTTTGTAGTTTGAATGAGCATCTGAAGATGCAGACTGTGGCCTCTGGGGGTTGGGAGTTCTGTAAGGCTGGGCTTCTGGTGTTGAGGGCTGAGGGGCTTCATCATGCAGCCTCACTTTACTTGGGGCCCCTCTAGCATTAGAGTTTGGTTCCTACCTTCTACTTGGAAAGCAAAGGTTGGGAGGGAGGTGGCTCAGGGGGTGGGTGAGGCTTCAACAAAACAGCTGGCCTGCCTAGCCCTGCCTGTCTTCACCTCCCGCCCTGTGCCCACAGGTGGGGTCCTGGATTGGCTTTGCCATCATGACACAGTGTCTCCCAGGTGAGCCCACTTCCCCTCCCTCAGCTGGGCCCTGCCCCCACCCCAGGCTGGACACCCTCCCTGACCCTGTTCTGCTCTGCAGTGGCCCTCTTCTCCCTGGTGGGCTTCACCCAAATGACCATCTGGGCCAAAGGCAAGCACCGCAGCTACCTGAAGGAGTTCCGAGACTACCCACCCCTGCGCATGCCCATCATCCCCTTCCTGCTCTGAGTCGCCCGCCCCACTGGCTCCTACCAGCTGGGCTCTCAAGAACCAGGCTCTCGTACCCCCATCCCAAGTCCTTCTGGGGGGTGGGGAAGGGGGTACGCCACTGCATCACCTGGAATAAAATCTGCCTGCCCAGCTGGACTCAGACTCAGTGTGTTTCTTTTGAGGGCTTTGGGGACCAGTACAACACAGGAACAGGCAGGCTTGGGCTGAGGGCCTGGAAGCTTTTATTTCTCCACTGGTCCATTGGGTGGTGGGTGGGCCCACTACAGGGCCACCTTGCAGGCCCCTAGCCTCTGGCCAGATCTGCCTCCCTCTGCTCCCGCCGCTTCTTCCTCTGCAGCAGCCGCCGCTCCCGCTCGAACTCTTTCATTCGCATCACGTAGCTGTGGGCAGTGTGAGAAGGGGTGTCAGGCTCCCTGGACAGACTCAGCACTCCCTTAGCCCTGGGAAGCCAATGGAGCTGTAACTCTGTCTCAGCACTTTGGGGAGGCCTTGGAGGTGGGGAAACCTGTGTGTTTGAGTTCAAGTCTGGGGTCTGCCTCCTCCCTCTCTGGGGGACACCAGTGAGCCCTGGGCCTCCCACCTGGAACCTTGGCTTGGCCTATCCTCCAGCTGGCCTCAAAGCTGCCCTCCCCACCCAACAGGCCCCTTGAGAATTCTTTCTTGACTAAGGTGGCACATGGCTAGAAAATCAGGTTAGTTCACTGTCTTTTGCCTCAGGAGCCTTGGGCAGGGGGCTGGGTGGGGGTGTGGGGGATGTTGGGTGGGTCTGGGGCTCACTCAAGGTGCTCGCAGTAGTCCCAGTCGTGCCGCTCATGCTTGCAGGCCAGGAAGTTGGGGAAGCTGTCACGCTTGCACTTGAGCAGCCGGATGAGGTAGTGGGCGCAGTAGTCTCGCTGCTGGAGCACCAGCTGTGCATCGTTCATCTCCTGCTGAGTGGCCACCACCTCTGTGGGGAGGGAGTGGGCGGGGCTCAGCTGGGGTGGGCTTTCAGGGGGCCCTAACTGCTGAAGGCTCCCCATCTGCCCTGATTCCAGGGAGAGCCAGCAGGCCCACAGGTAACCAGGAGCCACAGCAGCTCAGGCCCCCACTGCCCTCCACCCCAGGCCCAATCATGTATCGGCAGATGACTGCCACCCTCTGGCAGATGGAGTGTCATTTTCTAATGTGCACAAAGGCAACCCTGGACACTGAAGCCCAAACAGGGGAAGAGTCCCTCCCTCCCTATCACTCCAGGCACCATAGCATCCACATTGGATCCTCATCTCCTCTCCCCTGCCTCTGGGGTCACTCCAGCCCACTGCAGAGCCCACTTTCTCACAGTGCTCCCTTCTGCTGGCACAACCCAGTGTGGGGGCTGGGCTACTGGGGTGATCTGGATCCCAGCTGTGCCCTCCAGCCAGGGTATGGCCTCTTGGACCTTCAGTTTCTTCCCCTAAGAAGTGGACTAACAGTCCCCAGCTCCAAAGTCAACTGAGTGAGCATTAAGGAACTAATGTAAAGTGCTTGGCGCCTACCTCAATGAGATCTGAACTAGCCCTTGGACTTGGGCCCCACCCACCTGGCAAGCCTGACCCCAGACCAAATAAACCTTCAGGAGGCTGAGTGGGGCCCTTAGAAGTCGTGGGCGTACACTCCGTGCAGGTGATCTCCCAGCTCATCGGCAGTCTTCCCCCACAGGCTTCTCTTCTCTCTGCTTCTGAACCATGTGTCTCTGTCTCCCTCTGGCTTGGGTGCTCATCTCCCATCCCTGCCCACACAAGGCAACTGAGACCCCAGGACACTGCTCTTCCTCAGCCTCTCACTTCTTGAACATTCTCTTTCCCTGGTTCTCTCCTAACCCCAGCCCTGCCCCCACTTTGCTCCCACTCTATGGCTTTGTCTTCCTGAGGTTCTTGCTGAGAGCCTTTGCTCATTTTAATACATTGATCCAATGGCCACCCCCATAGATGTCTGAGCCCTAACTTTGGTACCCCCCCCCTCACGTTGTCTGAGCCCCAGGCCTGTAATCCACCTATAGCCCCATGCAGGTTTCCATGGCAACGCGCCTGCTACCAGCACCTGGTGCTCTGGCATAATGGGTCAGCAGTTAGGATTTATGAAGCACCTACTGTGCTGGGGACCCTGTCCCTGGAGGCACACACAGTACAAACAGGTCGAACTAACGTCAGAGAATGTCCACAATGCTAAGTATTGGAAAAATACAGCACGGGAGAGAAAGGCAATGTTGCAAGGTAGGTCACATCTTTAGAAGGTGGTATCTGAAAGTAAGGGAGAGACATGCAGACACCTGGGGGAAGAGTGTTCTCAGTAGGGGAACAACAGGTGCCAAGGCCTTGAGGTGAGAGGACAGGCCTTGGGATGCCCCAGGGGTTTTGGACTGAGCATGTGGTCAGAGCATGGGCTTGGTGGGCAGGTTAGGGGCTCTCTTTTGGACCTGCTGAGTGCAAGATGCCTGTTAACATCACGCAGAGAAGCCAAGCAGGCAGTGGGCCCATGAGTCTGGGGTTCAGGGTCAAGGCTCAGCTGAAAATAAAAACTTGGGAGCACTGGAACACAGAAGGCTCTCGAAGCTAGGGAACTGGCAGAAAACCACAGGGAGTGGAGACAGCCTTGAGCCCTGGGGCCCTCCAACATTCACAAGACAGGGAGTGGGGAAGAATCAGTGAAGGAGCCCACAGTGAGTTGGGTAATAGTGTGGGGTCGTGGGAACCAGGGGAGGAGGGTGCAGCAATCAGCCAGTCCTGATGCTGCTGAAGTGGGGTTGGTTAGAACTGAGAATGGACAATGGGGTTTAGCTGATGTGTGTTTGTGAAACCTGACGAGAGCTCTTGCAGTGAAGTGGTGAGATAGCTGGAGCGGGAGGTGGTCAGAAGGGTATTTAAAACAGTAAAAGGTAACTATTTGCACGTTGATGGAAGGAAAGCCGAAGTTGCAAGAGAAAGGGAGAATGGTAGGGGTGCCCTTGGGTAGGTGGGAAGATGGGATGGAGGGCACAGGGCGTTTTCTGCAGCAGTACCAGGTCATCTGCAGTAACAGCAGAGGACTGCCATGGGGCCCTGAGAACTCTTTTGACAGCTTTTATTTTCTTAATAACAGGGTGCAAAGCGACTGGCTGAAAGGGGGTGGGTGGGAAGAAGGCGCTGGAGTCAGAGAGAAGGCTTGGAACATTCGTCTAGGAGGGGGCGGCAGGGCAAAGGGCCAGGGAATGTAACAGGAAGGTCAGCAGCGTGAAAGATCAACCAGGGGACTGATGGGGAACACAGTCACAGAGGCTGAGTGTTTTCCCCCATGATTTTCAGCTGTATAGGGACAGGAGCCAAGGAGAGCAGGGCTTAACCAGGACTTTGGTTTAGCCAAGCAGTAGAGGAACAGGGGGCTATGGGTGTTTGCAAAACAGATAGGGCAAAGCAGGGTGTGAGAGGCAGAGGGAACCATTAACATCTAAGAAGACAGGTGGGTCAATGGACTGCAGGTTCAGGTAGGGCTGACCAACTACCAGGAGTTGGGCCACTTACCGGAGTCCTCCTCCTCCCACCTCCCAAAGTTCTCTCAAATCCAGACCTCTCTGCACACCCCCATTTAAGAGGTATCCCTGCCTCCAAGCTGTTGCCCACCCAGCAGCTAGCATGACCTTTGACAAAGCAAATCTGATCGTCTTCCTCTTTTGCTTACAAATGCTGGCTCTTCCATCTCCTGAGTCTCCTGGTGGTCAACTCCTACTCACTCCTGAGGTCTTGCTTCCAGCTATCACCTCTTGGAAGCCTGCCGTGATATTACAAGGTGCTGTCCCCCAAATCTGTCTTGGTGCCGCTGTCTCACACCCAGGGCTGCTAGTTTCCTTTAACTGGTGCCTGCTGCAGCCTCGGTGCCCAGCATGGTACTTGGGCCCAGGACTGGCACTTGATAGGTTTGTGATATCACTATTGGGTTGGCCAAAATGTTCATTTAGTTTTTTCCCCGTACGATGGCTCTACTTCATTTGAAACAATTTTGTTAGACTGTATTGTAACAGCTGTCATATCAGTGTGCATTAAAAAAAAACATTAAAATTGGTGAATTTTTGTGCAGCCATTTAAGTACTGAAGATGAAAGAAAATATGCAACATTTCTGGTGTATCATGCTTTAGTATTTCAAGAAAGGTAGAAACGCAACTGAAACGCAAAAAAGATTTGTGCAGCGTATGGAAAAGGTGCTGTAACTGACCAAATATGTCAAAAGTGGTTTGAGAAGTTTCTTGGTACTATTGCCTTTTTGACCAAATAATTCTTTGCTGTGGGGCTGTCTGATGCACTGGGGGGTGTTTAGCAGCACCCCTGGCCTCTACTCACTAGAAGACAACAGCAGGAGAAAGCCAACATACTCAAAATATCCAAATCAATAAAGTTATTGGTAAAAATAAAAAAAGTCTTTCATTTTATGGAAAAAAGTAAATGGACCTTTTGGCCAACCCAGTACATAAAAAAGCAACGTACAGGACAGTAAGCTCCGCGGAAGCCCCCGTGTTTTTTCTTGCGCATAAAAATAGCATTGACAGCGGGACAGGAGGCAAAGAACAAGGCCCTTCCTGATAAACCCTCCCACAGCTCCCCACTGACTCCAGGACAAAGCCCAGCTGTGAGCGCCTCATTGGCTCCATATTGCCATTCTGGCCCCCAGATTTTTTTTGTAGGACTGTGTCCTCTGCCCAGAATGCCACCACACTCAGGCAGGGTCACGCCTTTCCTCGGTTTCCTCTCCGTAGAGGTGTATGCAGAACCCAGCCCTGTGGACCCCCGGGTGAAGGCGTCCGTGACCCCCTCTCGCCCGCCGCGCCTGCGCATTGGATCTCACCCCGCTTCTTGCGCCCAGGGAAGCCGTAGTCAGGAGGGAAGGTGGGCATATGCAAGGGGTCGGGCTCCACGGAGGAATCGCCCAGGTAGCGCCTGGCCAGGTGAGCCCCCATGGTTGCTGTCGCCAGAGATTCCGGCGACAGCTGGGGTCACCTCGTCCCTACCCGGAAGCACTCCCCCTTCACTAGTCACGGCTTCCGGGTTGCGCTGGCTGCCACAGGGTTCACAGTGATGAAGACTTCGGAGGGCTTCCTGTATTTCTGGCGTCACCTGGCGGTCATGTGGAGACATTACAGGCGCAGCGCGCCTCTTCTCCGGACCCTGTGACCGTCAATGGAGTGTGTGGGGGGTCTTATCTCTGGAAATCTACTTGCGTGCGGAGGTGGAGGCGCCCGACGGGGTCCGGAGGGCCTCTCCCCACTGTCATTGGGCTCCCCTGAGCTCACGAGGCTAGCGCTCAAGTGAAAAGTGTATTTTTACATATTTAAAAAAATGTTTTTTCTTGAAGAACATTCGAATTTGTTAAAAAAAAAAAGCCTTGCAAGGTACCAGTGATATATTCTGTGAATATCAGAAGTTTAAATAAAATTATTCAAAGTAAATATTTTAATGAATTATATTTAATTTAAGCAAATAAAGTTATTTATAAAAAACTATTTAGAGCTGAAATTTTAAAAAAATCCTACTGAATACTTTTGTGAAAATAAAATAAATTGTAATTCTAGTATCTCTAGTTGCCACTTTAAAGAACTGACATTACATTTCACACCTATTCATTACATATATGCAAATTTAATACTACCAAATTTGCATACACACAAATTTAATACTGCCAAATATTTCTTGGCCTCAATGTGCAACTGTAACAAATGTGCTAACTCGTTAGTCTCTCTGGAATCCTTCATTGGAACACAAAGAGTAGTCATTCATTGGGAGCTTGGCTCTGTTGGGAAATGATATCTTGATTATGGAAAGACAGATTGCATTAGACAAAGTGCTGTGGGTTAAATTGTGTCCCCTCCCCTCAAAATATATGTTGAACTCCTACCCCTGGAACCTGTGAATGTGGTGACTGTGGCCTAATTTGAAAATAGAGTCTTAGCAGTTGTAATTAAGTTAAGATGAGATCATACTGGATTCAGGTGGGTCCTAATCAGTGACTGGTGTCCAGACCTGCACACAGGAAGAACACCATGAGACAAAGGCAGAAATCGGAGTGATGCTTCTACAATACCCACAAGCCAAGGGCCGCAAAGGATCCCAGTCAGGAAGCCTCTTCCAGAGCCTTCCGAGCAAGTTTGGCCCTGCCCGCACCTTATTCTGCACTTCCAGCCTCCAGAACCATGACGCTACATTTTTGCTGTTTTAAGCCACTTAGAAAAGTAATACTCTCCTACCTAAGCTTGTCTAGTGCTCAAGTCTTCCCCACACTCCAAAGTAGCATCCGTTTCCATCATCAGCACAAGGAGAATCGAGAGTCGCAGAATTCAGACACACTAGGACATCAGCCAGAGAGGCTGGGGAGCACTCCCCTGGGGCCTGAATGGCATTAATACCAAGATCCAGGTAGTGATGTTCAGAGTTATGGTTGTTCTAGGCCAGCTCTGTCTCCTGGGACTGCAGAATCCTGGGTTCCTCAGTAAATTTATTTTGTGTTTGTAGTAGGTGAGGTACTTTAAAGCAAGCGGGATCCCTCTACCAGGTGGGGATTCTGCCGTTTGAGAGAACAGATGTCCTGGATTAGAATCCTAGTAATGTGGCCTGGGCAAGAGCCTTGATCTCTCTGTGAAATAGAAATATTAGTTTTAATGTTGTAAGGATTAAATTATATGAAGTGCTTGTAGAAGTGCTTATCACATAGGGTCAGGTAAGTGTTACTTATTGTTGTTACTACTACATGCTTCTTTAATGAACGGCTGTGTCAGAACTTGAGGACACGGAGGTGAACAAGAGGGTAAAAGGGGGTGATGGCATCTCTCTGGACTCAGCCCTATGTGGAGCTTTAAATACAACCTGTAGCGGGTTCACTGCTGCCCCCCACCCCGCCCCAAGATATATCCATGCCCTGATCCTTGGAACCTGTGAATGTAACCTATTTGGATAAAGTGCTTTTGAAAATGTAATGAAAAATCTTGAGGTGATCTTGGATTGACCACGTGGGCCACCAATCCAATGTGTCCTTACAAGAGAAAGACAGAAGATTTAGCACCAACAGAGGAGCAGACATGGAAAGAGGAGCAGGCCCGGGGGAGGTGCAGGTAGAGCTTGGGGTGATGCAGCCACAAGCCAAGGGGCTCCTAGAGCCATCAGAGGAAGCACGCTACTGCTACACCTTCACTTCGCACCTCCAGCGTCCAGAGCTGTGAGAGAATAACTTCCTGTTGGGCGAAGCCAGCCAGATGGTGGTCATTTGGTTCCACAGCCCTAGGAAACCAATGCACCCCCTTTAGGTGGATAACTCCCCAATTTGTCTGGAGATGTGCCCTGTTCCCTGCATGGCAGGTGTATCCAGCCACGGACTGGGCACCTCCAGGTGGACATCTCACACTTCACACTCTGTCTCAGTCCATTTGGGCTGCGGTGACAAAGTTCTACAGACCGGGTGGCTTATAAATTACAGAATTTTTTTCCTCACAGTTCCAGGGGCTGGAAGACCAAGAGCAGAGTGCTGATCTTCCAGCTTGTAGATGGCCAGCTTCCTGCTGGGTCCTCCCATGGGGGAAGGGATGAGGGAGCTCTCTGGGGTTCCCTTTATAAGGGCACTAATGCCACTCATGAGGGTTTACCCTCATGACCCAGTCAGCTCCCAAAGGCCTCACATCCTGGTACCAGCACATTGGGGTCCAAGCCAGGAATGACTCTGGGTGGGGGGTGGAATGTGGCCACTCTGTCCTGAGGTCCTAGGACTTAGGTAAGTCCACCTGTCCTGTCCATACTCAGAGTGGAGGCCCTGGGGGAGATGATGTTAGGGCGAGGGTATTATTAGGCAGCCTGTGTGACAGTGAGGAGGGAGGGGGTCAGGCCTCAGTTACCCGTGCCCACAACCTTCCTGTTTTTTCTCTACCAGCCATCTGTCCCCTACCCGTGTCCTCTAGGTGCACCAGTTCATGGCCCACAGCGTCCCCGCCCCTCCTTCTTCCTTCCCTCGCCATCCTGGCCTGCCCCAGGCAGAGACTGCTTTGGCATTCTGTGAGCAGAGAAGCATCAGAGGTGCTGAATGGGACTGGGGGTGGAGAAGGAAATTCCGGGCAGCGTCTGTGCCTCGCCATGGTCTGCTGGACAGGAGATTGGAACCTCTGGGTAATTCATTTCTGGGGGAGGAGGAAAAACAAGATCAGTGAGGCCTGGCCAGAAAGCCCCTAGGGAAAGAGAGGACGCTTGCCCATAGGTAGTCCAGGAGCAGTGAAGGTGGCTGGCTGGCTGGTGCTGGAGGCACAAGTGAGCCCAGAGAGGCCTTGGTTGCTGCGGTGGCCTTAGTCGGGGCTTGGTGGGTAGGATGATCACTCATTCATTCAACAAACATCCATTGGGTGCCAAGCAGTGGAGTTGAGCTTCTAATGGTAGGGAAGACAGTCAGTAGGCAAGAGAAAGAAGTGAGATACAGGGGATGTTAGATGGTGATGAGATGGCGACCACTGTCAAGGAGAAACGTAACGGACGGAGTGTATGAGAAGGGCTGGCCTGGGCCTTTAACTAGGGTCATTGTAGAAAGTCACAGTAAAGGGGGCCTCGGTCCAAGACCTCCTGTTTCTTGAATACGGCAGGAGCGTGTGTCCTCAGGGCCTTCGCACAGCGGGGAATGCTCTTCCTCCAAATATCCTAGGCTCTCCCCCCACCGTCTTCCGTCTGTTCCAATGGTCAGGCCTTCCCTGATCACCTTTTTCTTGGTCTTTTAAAAGTGAGATTTAACTGACATTTAACAGTATCTTAGCTTCAGGTGACAATGTAATGACTTGGTATTTGCATATCTTGCAAAATGATCACTGCAGTAAGTCTAGGTCACATCCGTCACCACACAGCTACAATTTTTTTTTCTTGTGTTGGGAATTTTAAAGATCTAGTCTCTGAACACAGTATTCATTATTTCTGGGTATGGATGGGGTATCCATTCTGGAATGCACATAGAGGTGTGTTTAAAGACAGGTGAAAATCCCTGTTTTTACGAGTGTTCCTTGTGCGTGTAGCTCTGAACAGTGTTGTTTTGGTGAACAGATATGTCGACAGTTCTGTGATGCATGTAGAGAAGTCTAGCAGCACACGTAAAAAAGATATTTCTAAGAATATTACCTGAAAAAATAACAAAAAATTTTACTTTCCTAGCAACTTGCAAATATACCTGCTCACTTTCTTAAACATAAGCATTTAATGTCCCAACTTTCCCTCTTAGTGCTATTTTTTCTGTACCCCACTTTCGTTTTCATTCAATTAAAAATATTTTTAATTTTTGACTTCCTCTTTGACTCATGGATGTGACTTGATGTCTGAATATTTGCAGATTTTCCAGATAATATTTCTGCTAGTTTAATTTGTTTCTGTCCCCAAAACATGTTTTGTGTGATTTTTGCTCTGTGATCTTTTTTATTGCAAGGGATTTTTTGGGGGGTGGTGGTGGTTCACCAATGGATCCCTAGTACCTAGCACAGGACCTAAACATAGTAGGTGGTCAATATATATCTGTTGAATGGATGAATGGACCACTGGAACCCCCATTCCTTTTGGACGTCTCATGAGATGGTTGCTTAGAGATGTTGTTTTTCTCCCCTGATGTCACACAGCAAGAATGGGGCAGAGCGGAGGGGCGGGGGCAGCCTGGGCCCATGGTCTTATGTTATAGCCAGTGGATGGGACTGGATTCCACTGCCACTTCCTCAGTGCCTGCTGTGAGCCAGGCCCTGAGGGATGGCCTTGGCCATGTGCCTATCGTTCCCACACAGTGAGACCATCCAATCTTCACCACACTCACCTTGCTCCAGGCTGCCCACCTCAAAAGACGTCCTTGATAGGCAGAGATGCGATTGGTCTTCTTGGCTGGAGTAGCCCACTCCTACCTCTGTCCCCTCCCTCTTCCCTGACCCCACATTCCCACATACATGCTCCCCATGTGTGTTCCACGTGTGTTTGCTGGGCAGACAGACCTTCCTTCCTTCCTTCTCAGACTTCTGCCTCAGTAGAATGGGACCATCCCCATCACTCAGTGTAACAGGGGACAGCCTGGCCCCCAGGTTGCCTTCTCTGGAGTGCGGCCTACTTCCCCCACAGCCAGGGCTGGGGCCACCCACATCCCTCTGTGCTGGGGACAGTTTCTCACTTGGGGAGAATGCTGATGGCCAATATTGAGACTGTGAGGTGAGACATAAATTCTGTTTTGTGGAGGCCACTCTTGTTCTGAATCTCTGTTACAGCAATCCCACCTGTTATTCTAATTCGTATGTGGGCCGGATGGGATTTCTTTGTTTTTAAAGGGAACTTGAGTTGTATTTCCTTTTATTGGTAGTGGAAAGCCCCTAAAAGGGGAACTGGTGTGTTGTCCTCTGGGGTATGTAATACTTTCCTATGGTTACTGTACCAAATCATCACAGATTAGTGGCTTAAAAAAACAGAAATAATTCTTTTATAGCTCTGGAGGTCAGAAGTTCAAACTGTTTCACGTGGCTTAAACCAAGGTATCCGCAGGGCCACCTGCCCCTAGAGGAACTAGTGGGAAACTCTGCTTTCTTGCCTTTTCCAGAACTGCCTTCCTTCGTCTCATGGCCTTTTTCTGTCTGTCAGGCCACCAGGATAGCATCTAGCTTCAGAGAAAGGAGAGGGACTTTTGAGACCAGGAGACACACAGAGAGCAGGCCATGTGAGGACAGAGGCAGAGATCGGAGCGATGTGGCCACAAGCCAAGGGCTGCCAGGAGCCCCCAGAAGCTGGAAGAGGCAGGTAGGTCCCTCCTCTAGAGCCTCCAGAGGGACCACCACCCTGCTGACACCCTGACTTCAGACTTCTTCCCTCAAAGAGAAATGATATATCAATGAAATATTTGAAAAATAAAAAGAAATAAAAAATTCATGATGAACCAAATATCAAAAGTTTAAATTGAGACAGACCATTGTTTGCTTTTCTTTCAGCTCTACTGAGGTCAAATTGGCCATCAAAAATGCACACATTCGGTATTTGTCCCTCACCGTCTGGCTTATGATCTCACCTTTAACTGGAACATAATAAATAGAAGAAAAAAGGAAACAAAATATAACCAGAGACATTGAAGTTAAGAACAATCTAACAATGGGCAGGGGGGAGTGGGGAGGGGACAGTGAGGAGAGGGGATTACAGGAACTACTTTAAAGGAGGTGGGGGAGGGATGGGGGTTCAGCTGGGGTGGGGTGGAGGGATGGGGAGAAAAGGCACACAACTGTAATTGAATAACAATAAAAAATTAAAAAAATGCATCCATTCATGGTGTGCAACACGATGACCCAATGTACATGCACGTCGTAAATGTTCCCCACACTCAAGCCAACCAGCATATGCATCACCTCACATAACTACCATTTTCCTTTTTTTTTGTAGTGAGAACACCCAAGATCTACCCTTTTGGCAAATTTTAGGTACACAATTCAATATTGTCAACTAGTCACATTGCTTTCACCAGCTCCCCAGCACTTACTCATCTTGCATGACTGAAGCTTTGTAACCCTTGATCAACATCTCCCCACTTTCCCTCCCTCCAGCCTCTGGGAACCACCTCTCTGCTCCTACGTTCTGATTTTATGAGTTGACTGCATGGAGGGCAAAGGGAGCAGCAGGTAGACCAAGGTGGAAGTTATGACCATAATTCAGGTGAGAGATGATGGTGGCTCAGACCAGGAGGTGAGAAGCACTCAGATGCTGGATGTATTGTGAAGGGAGAGCCAACCAGACTTACTAAAATTTAGCCAGAAGATAGGAAGACTCAAGGCTGGATGTGACTCTAATGTCCTGGGGGCTGGAATCTTTGTCATCTGGGCTGAGCTGAGGCCATTGAGTGGATTACCTCCCTGTGACCTCCTGTGGCTTGGGCCTTCTCACAACATGGCGCTGGTAGCATGTGTCCTCACAGACCCAGGTGGAAGCTGCAGAGCTGATGTCACTTCTACCACATTCTATTTGTTACAAAAGAGTCACTAAGGCCAGCTCAGATTCAGTAGGAGGAGAAATTAGACTCTATTCCTTAATGGATTAGCAAGGTCACATTGCATAAGACCATGTAGGACATGAGATATGCTTGGGAACATGTTTTGAAAATTCCCTTTGCCATAGCCATGGAATGAGGGAGAAGGGAGGAGCCATGGATATTTCTAAGGCCGTTGGGCCAAAAGGCTGATGGCGCTCCTTTTGAGAAATACAGGCAGGCTGCCCTCTTGGGCAGGGTTCTCCAGATGCCTTCAGGCTGGTTAATCCACCACCTTCATCTGCCTCACAGGAAACTCCCACATCCTTGCTGCCCCCAAACACACAGCCACTCCTACTGCAGCTCTTTTTTTTATGTCCATCCTTTCTTCTCATGCTGTTTTGGGTGCGAGTCAAAACCTCCTCTTTTGGTTTTCCCATGGGGGAAGGCAGTCCTCTCTTTCTCTTTAACTTTCAGTTTGTAAGTACCCACCCATCAACGTCAAGCTAAGTGTGAAAAAGTTTCCTTTGCGAGTTCTGTCTATGTGACTGCAGTAGCCAGCCTTCAAGGTGGCCCTGACAATCCCTACATCTCGGCATTCATGCCCTTGTGTTGCCTCCTCCCTCAACAACTCACAGCTGGTCCAGGTGACAAATAGACTGCAGTGGAGATCATGGTTTGGGATTGTAGGCCAGGCCATAAAAGGCACTGTGGTTTCCACTTTGGCTTCCACTATGGGGTGAGGACACTCTGTCAGTCCTTTGGGGAGGCTCCCATGGTGAGGAACTGTGGCCTTCCGCCAAGGGCCATGTGAAGGCACCATCTTGGAGAAGGCTCTTCTAGCCCCAGGTGAGCCTTTGGATGCCTGCTTCTCTGGCCAGCATTTTGACTGCAAGCCTATGAGACATCCCAAGCCAGAGCCCCCTGGCTAAGCTGCTCTTGCCTTCCTGAACCACAGAAAATATAAGTGCTATTGTTGTTTAAGTCACTAAGCTTTGGGGCAATTTTTTTTTAATGCAGCTATAGCTAACTGATCCAGTGTCCTAGAACTTCACTTTGGAATGTGGTAGTACTTAGAGATCTTTTTCACACCTTGTTACAAATGTGACCACCTCCCGGAGGCCTTCCCTGATTACCTCTCTTCATTAGCTCCCATCCTACCCCATTACCCTGTTTTATTTAAAAAATTAGTTATTCACTATTGGAAAGAATAATATTATAGTGTTTATTTCTATATTTCTTTACTAGTTTATTGTCTCTCCTGTCTTGATGGAAAGTTCCGTGGAGAAAGGAGCTTATTCATCTTTTCCACCCAGGCACTCTGTAGAAACTCAAGTGCAAGGGCAGTTGTTATTGTTACCTCTATGGATGAACTGATACTTCCCTTTTTCCAAACCCAAGTTCATCCCAGCTCAACTTCTTCTCATCCTCCAACACAGCTATGACTCCGTTCTTCATCTCAACCACATCCTGAATTACAACTCTACTCCCATATCCATCACTGTTGCTGACCCACCTTCAACCCCACTCTCACCCAAATCCAAAACCTCATGCCAACCCCAGCCTTGGTAAAGGTGTGTGTGTGTGTGTGTGTGTGTGGTCTGAGGGAGGTTCCCATCAAGATGGATTTGCATGTACTTGTCTTTAAAGAAAAGGGAACTGAGAGGAGCCCCAGAAACCTGACCAGGAAGAACAAGGGGCAGAAGCTATCAAGTTCTGGCTGTACCTTCTTAGTGTCTTGCATGCCTACCATGTATACTAACTCTGGGTGCCGGGACCTGCCAGGTATGGCCCTGGCCAGACTTGGGTTGGGAGCCATGGGTGGTTGGAAGCCAGAGGTGGTCAGGACCCAGGTTATAGCATCTCCACCCTGGGGTTGAAAACTGAGGGACTGAGGAGGAAATGGGCTGGGTGCTCACTTGTCTTTCCTCTGGAAGGGACCAGAGAGGAGGAGGAGGATGCTGATGATTATGAGAACATGGCGCCTCCCTACAAGGACCTTCCTCCCAAGCCAGGTAAGAGGAATTCTCAGAGGCTAGATGAAGAGATATGTGGTTTGTGGGCTGGAAGGGGAGCTATATCTCTAGGAGGCATTAGCTGGGCTTTGTAGACATGTGGTCAGCCTGTTGTGTGCTCATCCCATTGCCAGGCACTTTGATGGCAGGAGGACCCATGCCTCTGCCCTGCCCTTGATGATATCTCAGGCTGATGGGGAAGTCAGTGCTGGGAACAACCCCAGGTGAACAGACCTAAAGGGGAGTAAACCAAGAGACTGGAGAAATCCTGAGGGAAATGGAGGGCTCTGCCTGCAATGGTGGGAGGATCAGGGGTTTAGAAGATGAGACATCAGAGTAGGACTTGAGGGATGAGGAGGAGTTTGTTAGGAAGAGAAGCCCAGAAGAAAACTGGTGGATGCAAAGACCCAAAGACAGGAAAGCTGGTGTTTGAGAAATGAGAGTGGACTGTTGGCTCCCCAACCTCCCGACATTCACAGCCAGGGCCCAGACTTGCCTTTAGACTTGGATGGCCCACACCTGAGCTGCCTTGGTGACTGTGGACAGGGGCCATTCCATGTGGGATGGGGCTCCACATCCTCCACGTCTGGGTCTCAGGGCTCTGTGGGGCTTGGATGAGGTGGGAGGTGAACGGGACTCTGCTGTTTGACTTTCCGTCTCCAACTCCAGTGTGGTCCCAACATGATTCTCAAATCCAGCTCCAGACTAACCCCATCCTCTTCTTCAGGGCCATCCCCTCTCCAAGTCCAAGTGCAGCTGTAATATCTCTCCATCCCCATCTCCATTTCAAAATCCAGTACCATCATCATGCCCCAACACAACTACAGCCAATCTCAACTTCCTCCCTTTTTTCAAACACAAGTTCATCCCAGCTCAACTTTTCCCCCATCCCCTAACGCAACTACGACCCCATTCTTCATCTCAACTACATCCTGAATCACAGGCCTACTCCCTTCAGATTACTGCAATCAGAAAAAAAACTTTAACCAGAGGGTAGGCTAGTCAGATTGCTTAATTGAAGTTCTCTTGTCAAGATTACAATGATCTGTTTTTCCAATGTTTGGTATTTTGTGTGCATGGGGGATTTTCCCCTTGACTTCAATGGCATAAAAAAAAAAAAAAAAAAAAAAAAAAGACTGGGCTTTGGATAAAACAACAACAACCCTACTCCCTTGTCCATCACTTTCCCTGACCCATGTTCAACCCTACCCTCATCCCAATCCAAATCCTCATGCCAACCCCAACCTTGACTTCATCCCCATCCCTAAACTTACCTATGTCTTTAATTTAGAGTGACCAGCTGCTCCAGTTTGCCCAGGGATGAAAGATTTCCTGGGATGTGGGACTTTCAGCTTTAAAACTGGGGAAGTCCTGGGTAGTCCAGGATGGTTGGTTATTGTATCTCAATTCTGTCCCTGTCTCTAACCCCCATTCTATTCTCATGCCCAACCCCATCCATTATAATGTCAACCTTGTTTCCATCACTGCCTTTGATCTCATTTTCATCCAGACCAGCTCTAACTCTGAGCTTCTCTTCTTCAGGTTCATTGGCTCCACCAAGGCCTCCAAGGGCAGGTGAGCTGGGATTTGGGGTACAGGAGACCCAGTGCTGGTTTTGCCCTGTTCTGGGCCTAAGCAACCTTTCCTTCCTCCTCAGGAAGAAATCCAGAACCCATTCCACTTCCCCACAAGCACTTGGAGGTCACAGGTGAGAATCTAGGGTTGGGACTTTGTGTTCACCTAGCTTACGTCTTGCTCTACATGAGCATTATCTTTGTGATCCCCTCCAGGCCTGGATATGACCTCTGTCACCTACACATCTCAACTGGGTGAGCTATGAGAAAACCCTTCAAGAAGCCTGAAAGGGGACACCTGGAAGTCCTTTCTCCAGTCTCCCAATTCTGCCTAGAAAACAAATCAGAGGGGATGAAACCTTGTTGATCTTGGAAGACAGAGTCTTTCAGCAACTTCTGCATAAAACTCTCTCCCTCTTTCTCCCAGGCATCGCTCTGGAACATCCTCCATTTCAGCCATCCCAAGCCAGTAAGTAAGTCCTCTGTATGTTCTCCTATCTTTACTCTCACAGTAGCCAGTGTATTTGATTCAGTCCTAGAGTTCTAGAGTGAGACCACAGGACCGAGAAATGTTCCCTCTCAGAAGCTACTTCTCCCTGAGTCTAGACTAGACCCCCAGGGGACCAGGGTGTCTGCTGTATACTTTTCTGGCCCCACCTCCTGCTTGCATATAAGGTACAAGAAACATTCTCTGCCCCAGATGCAAGGGTCCACAGGTTTCCTTGAATTGGGGGTAGCTTGGGAAGGAGCTTCTGGAGGGCAGAAGACAATGCATTGTAGTGGGTAAGGGCAGAGGTGGGTCCAAGTCACACATGACCTCTCAGTTTACTTATGTACATCTATGCCATAAGGGTGAGGGTCCAATAACATAAGGCTGTAACAGAATGCTTGGCACACAGGAGGTGCTCCATAAATGCTCTGGGCTTCTTCAGGGTTTTCTGTGCCCAATACCCTCTTGCTGACCCTATCAGGTGACATAACCATGACCATAGACTTCTGTCCCCTTCCTTTTGGAGAAGGGCTCAAGATTCTTTTCTGTACTCTCTCAAGCACCAGTATTGGACTCTCTGTCCCCATCTCCTCCGCTCCCCACCCCAGCAACTCCAGTTCCCTGGCTCAGTCAGAAGTCTGGGGATCTTGGGTGCCACCACAAACAGAGACGGATGGCTTTCCTGTGTGTGCCGGTGGTGGTGTCACTGCTCCTGGCCTGCACTGGTCTGGCCGTAACCCTGATTAAGTGTGAGTAGGGTGAGGATGGGCTTGTGGGGAGACTGGGGATGGGATACAGGAGGATTGGGTTCAAGCTGGACTCTTCTCATAGACCAGAAGGTGGTGGAAGAACTGAAGATGTTAAGCTTTCAGCAGAGGGCGTGGCAGGCAAATGGTGAGTGTTTCCAGTCATCCCTTTGTGCATGCATAACGAGCATCACCGTGATCCTCAGACCCAGCTCCAGGCACTTCGCCAGGCACTGGGGTTGAGGTTGGGTGGGTAGGATGGTGAATTCATTAGACACAGGCCCGGATGCTGTGGAGTGTGTGTGTGTGTGTGTGTGTGTGTGTGTGTCTACCCACATACACCTGTGCTGCCCAATGTGGTGGTCATGAGCTGCTGTGGCTGCTGAGCACTTGAAATATGCTCGTTCCAAACTGAGATGTGCTGCACGTTGGAAGCACACACCGATTTCAAAGCCTTGCTACAAAACAAGGCTGTAAAATGCCTTTATAATATTTATAATAATCTTTAATATTGATTATGCACTGAAATGATAATATTTTGGATATATTGGGATAAGTAGAAATAGCATTTAAAGTAATTTTACCTGTTTCTTTTGACAATAAAAAATGTGAGTACTAGAAAATTTCAAACTACCCCTGTGGTTCACATTTTGTTTCTGTTGGATGGCACAGGCATTAAAGAGCTGTTTACCAAATTATCATCTCTAAAGTATAAAATTTCAAATTTTGATGACTAGTCTAAAGGAAGAAGAAGGTGATTCTATGAAAAAGTCTAACAAGGGGTCTTGACCTTATCTTTGGGAGGGTCATACAGGGCTTCCCTCAGGGATGGTATTGCAGCCAAGAGAAAGAAGAGAAGGAATTAACCAGGTGAAGGGCTGAGGTCTCAGGATGTGCAAAGGCTCTGTGGTGCGAGGCAATATTGCTTAAGCACGAGGGAGGAGTGTGGTGTGGTTGGACAGGTGAGAGGCGACAATGACTTGCATGAGGATTGTGGCTATGAGGATGGAGAGAAGTGTGTGAAGTGAAAGGTTTAGGACATCAGGTTGACCAGACCTGGGGATGGATTGACTGGGAATGATGGTGAGTGAGAAGGAAGAGTGTCGAGGCTGTCATATGCCCCTATCTCTACCTCTTTATCTACCTGTGTCTATATATCTTATATTTCTGGCTTGTCTAACTGCAGGACGACCTATTGATGATCCTAGGGAGTGTTAGAAGAGGACAAGTTTGTGTGGGAGCGGTGGAAATACACACGTTAGTTGTAGAAAATTTTCTGGGCTGGCATGATCGTCACCATGACTGCTGAAGTCTGAAAGCCACTGCATTCCATACTCCCCTCCCCCCACCACACTAACTTCTCACTGCCCAGAATTCAATACAGAACTCTTTGCTTGACATTCAAAGAACAGGACATTGGCTCTCATCCTACTTTGCACTCAAGCTCCTATGAAGTTCCCTCAACTTCTACTGCACCAGCCTTCCCTAACATAGTTGCCTCTGTACCTTTGCTTCCAAGGTGCCTACTATGTCACACCTCCTCACAGTAACTGAATCACTGTCTTTCTTCAAAACCCACCACTTCCAGGAAGCCCACCATCCCCATTCTTCCCCAAGCCCAAGATCAACTCTAGGATTCTCTAAGCTACTCTAGGATTCCCCCTGGGCAGCAAGCATATTGTTTTTGAGTTGTAGTACCACCCACAAAAATGTGGGTGCAGTGGGGAGCGTGGCTTTCGCTTCTCTCTGCTGTGTCTGCTGTCAGTGCTGGGTGAGTGGGTAGATGGGGGTTTGGGTCTCTAACCTTCCTGCCCTCCCTGCTGACAGTGACTGGCATGGCGGGGCTTGCTGGCCTGAAGAAGGACATTGACCAAGTAAGAGCTGACACCAACCAGTCCCTGCTGGAACTTCGGGGCTTATTAGGTGAGTGGGACTTGGGAAACTATCCTGAGATGGGGGGCATGGCAAAGCTGGCATATTGCACAAATCCGTGGGAGCGATTCTCATTGCAGTCTATCCTGTTCCCAGACTGTTCAAGGGTCACCTGCCCTGAGGGCTGGCTCGCTTTTGAGGGCAGGTGCTACTACTTCTCTCCAAACACCAAGTCGTGGGATGAAGCCCGGAAGTTCTGCCAAGAGAATTACTCTCACTTGGTTATCATCAATAGCGTTACTGAGCAGGTGAGCTGTCCCCTCCAAGCCCATGAGAACTGGCAGGGCCAGCCTGCTTCTCTCCCAGGTTTACACATCCTTTCCTGGCCTAGATGGAGTGAAACTGGAATTGCTTTTGAGTTACTGAAACTTTTCATAGCAAGCTCTTACTGACATAATATCATGCAGAGGTTAGGAGGGTATGCTTGGCTTGAGTTCAAATTTTGGTTGTGTTTACTTATTTTCCTTAAGTCTCAGTTTGCTAGCTCCTAGGTAACACTTCCTATTCTCCAGACTGTATTCCAAACATCTCCCCTATTACCTGTGTTAACATCATTCTCATAAAAACCCTGTAAATTCTTGTGGGAGTCAGGAAAGGATATGTTATGCTGAAGTAACAGACAGTCCACACAGCTAAATGGTCAACGTGTCTGGGGCAAATCATACATGGACTCTTAGAGCTTCCCTTTGCATGCACTTACATGGGCATGCTGATGCTTTAAGGTGGTAGGGAAACAGTTTACCTGTGCGTATGCAGAAGGAGAATTGAAATATTTGTAACTAATGTTATGACTTAGTACTACTACAGTTAGGTGGTAGTACCATTTGTGCACAGCACATATCATTTGTACATCATGGATGAGGAAACAAAGGCACAGTGCACTTGTAAGTTGTGTCAGAGCCAGGGTTTGAGCCCAGGCATTGCTGTGGTGTGTCTTTTCCTAGACTTTTACTTTTAACTCCTCTCTGTCATTATTTTTAAAGTGGATTTCTTATAGACACCATACAGTTGGGTCTTATTTTTCAAAAATTCAATCTGACAATCCCCAGCTTTTAATTGGTGTTTTTTAGACCATGTTCATTTTTTAAAAAGATTTTATTTATTTTTAGACAGAGGGGAAGGGAGGGAGAAAGAGAGAGGGGAACATCATGTGTGGTTGCCTCTCAAGCAGCCCCCCACTGGGGACCTGGCCCGCAACCCAGGCATGTGCCCTGATCTGGGAATCAAACCTGAGACCTTCTGGTTCGCAGGCTGGCACTCATTCCACTGAGCCACACCAGCCAGGGCGACCGTGCTCATTTTAATGCAATTATTGATTTGGCTGGATTTTGTTAAGATAATTAATTAAATACTTTTTATTAGATTTTTATTTTTAAAATACTAAATACATTTATTACTTTGTTTTTAAGATCATTTATTACCTTATTTTTTTCTTGTAGGTCCTCCCTGTGTTTTCATTCTTCCATTTCATAGCATCATTTGTATGAGTAGCTAACATAGAAGGGTTTGGGGGATTAAATTAGATAATATGAGTGGGGCAGGTATAAATCATACTCCCTAAATTCAGGTGCATAAGAAAAATATTCCTTTGTTTGATTTAAATAACTCATTTAGTTTTTCTGAGCTCCCATTACACCTGGGTTGTAGACAGTTAACCTTAGTCCATTGGGATCCTCCCTTTGTCTTCTGAGTGGACAGTTTCTGTGGAGTCAAGGTGGAGTGGACCACTGGTCTGGTCCTCAATGTCTGCCTACTGAGCTGGTGTTCACTGACTGAGTGACTCTGGACAAGTTATTGAACCTCTCGGTGCCTCAGTTTACCCATCTATAAAATGGCGATAATAATACTTGCTTCCGTGGTCACATTGAGGATCAAATGAGATAATCTGTGCAAAGCGCATAGCTCACTTGTTAATTTATTACCTCAACCACCATTTCCTGAGCACTCATTGTGTGCTACGTGCTAGGCCCTACTCTAATCTGATAGGCCAAGCAGCCCTTTTGTCTTTCTGGTTTCCTGACAGCTCTCTGGGGCTCTACCGAGGAACAAGGGTCCAGGTCCCCTCGACTTTTTAGGTCTCCAACTCCATCTGGGGTTTTGGTCACCACTTGGGGTTCACTGGGGATGAATGCAGGGCCCCTGACTCTGGCACCCATCATGTCTGCAGCTTCGTAACGTTTTTTCTCTTTGTATTCTCTCCTCTCCAACTTTTCGAGAATCTTAGTATTGACTGAGTATTGGGTGAGTGAGGTATGATTTGCATACAAAATGCCCAGACCCTAAATGTACATTCAGTTTTGACATGTGCATGCAGCCATTTGACTGGCAACCCAAGCCAGGTTTAGAACACCTGCATCCGCACTCCCACCCCAGGCAACTGCTCAGCTAGTTTCCCTCATCGCAGGTCAGTTTGCTGTGACAGGCGTTGGTGATATTTTCTTCCTAATCTTTTGTTTTTGGCCCAAGTCCTTTCTCTCCTCCCCAAAGCCTGGGCATTTGAAATACCAAAAGGCAGGAAGCTCTACTCCTCTCCTTTGTTTCCCTTTCAGACTCTTTTTCTGAAGCAGTGGATTCCTTTTCTGCCTGAATGCAGGTCAGCACTGCAGGGCAGGGTGGAAGTACCTGGGAAACCAAGACATCAGTTATTATTAAATGTCCCTTAAATGTTATCATGTTAAATGTGAAGGCATCACAGTACTTACTGTGTATCAGACACTGTTCTGAGCACTTTATGCTATTAACTCATTTAACCCTCACAACGCTATGAGGAGGTGGCTACTATTATCCCGTTTTACAGATGAGGAAACTGAAGTGCAGAGCAATTCACAGGTCTTGCGAGAAAGTAACATAATTATTCTCACTGCACATGCTCAAGGAGGAGGAAGGTGTTGATCCTGCTCCGGATGCCACAGGGACTGGGAAGGACTTTGGGGATGGCATTCAGAAGCCCTAAATGTGTGTGGGACATAACAGAGGGGCGACCTCATCCTGAGGGTTGTGTAGAAGAATCAATGGGTGAATAGAGTTTGTACTTGCAGAACTTCGTGGCCAAGGCTCACCGCTCTCCACGGGTGTACTGGCTGGGGCTGAGTGACAAGGAGCACGAAGGGAAATGGAAGTGGCTGGATGGGTCACCTGTCACTTTGAGGCAAGTGTCTAGAGTTCTTGAGTTCTCTGCTCATTATGGGTCCTTGTGTGGTCCAAGCCAGCAGGTTCGTTAGAATCCCAGGCTGGACTGGCCCAGGGTGCTCTTTTTCTGATGGGACTTCTGGTCCTTGCACCTTTTTGATTTTCCTCTATTGCAATAATCTCCACCTTTTAGCCAACTGCTCAAATATATCAAGTCCTCAGGCTAATGGTTGGGAAAAAAAAGAAAGAAAAGAAGGGTGGAGTGGCTATAGGACAAGAGGAAGAGGAAGATTTTGATTTGCAAAAAGGATGAATAGGATCTCATTTTTTTTGTATTCTACAGATATTCACCCGTTTACATATTTAACCTTAATAATCCTGTAAGGAAAGTAGTATTATCATCTTCATTTTAAAGATGAGGAAACTGAAATAGGGAAAGGTTAAGCGAGCTGCCCAAGGTTACACAGCTAGCAGGTGGCAGTGTCAACCAACCTGGCTCCAAAGTCTATTCTCTCAGCCTTTAGACTTCACTTTCTATAGGAGTGTATGTATTTGTATTTTTAAAAATTTTTTAAAAAGATTGTATTTATTTGTTTTTAGAAAGGTGGAGGGAGAGAGGGAGAGAAACATCACTGTGTGGTTGCCTCTTGCATGCCCCCTACTGGGGACCTGGCCTACAGCCCAGGCATGTGCCCTGACTGGGAATTGAACCGGTGACCTTTCAGTTTGCAGGCCAGCGGTCAATCCACTGAGCCCAGCAGCCAGGGCTGTATTTGTATTTTAAATAAATATAAACAAATTGTCCCCCACTGGTTATACCAATATAAACTCTCAGCAGTTTGACTGCAGTTTTTGGTCCACATGTTCATCAAACTTTTGGAATTTTGTTGGTTTAGTTACAAGTGAAAAATGAAATCCCAGTGTAGTATTAATTTGCATTTCTCTTATAGTGACAAAACACATATGTTCAATAGCCATATGTTTTACATTTTGGTGACTTATCTATTTATATCTTTTGTTTTTTTATATTGGAATTTTGGTCTTTTTCTTATGGATTTCTAGAAGCTCTTTATTATTATTATTAGAGATATTAGTGTTTTGTCTGGGGATGTCATTTTTTATAAAGGTCCTTGGAAGGAGGCGGAGCTCTGTCTATAAAGGTGGCCCGCATGGCGTGGCACTGTGGGCGCCCAGCTCAGATCCCTTCATGGGGCTGAGGCAGCCACCTGCCAGCAAAGGGCATTGGCTGTGAAAGGGTCACAGTTATGCTTTCTCCAGAAGTAGATCTCAGCTGAATGGAAGTCTGCTCACCGAGAAGGTCACCCTATTCCCACTGGGGTCAGTCCACAACCAATGACTGGCTAGAGAAGGCTGGACACCTTGTCTCAAGTTGGGACAACTCTGAGATGCTATTCACATTCCAGAGGTCCCTGTGGGATCAGGCTGAGGCTAGATTCAGCTGAACCCACATCCTTGCTCACCTCCACCCCTTGCCCCATCCTGCTTCTCTCACTCCCTCTTTCCTGAATGTCTTTTAATAAATGCCATGCCCCTGAGTCACTAAACAAGGATCTGTCCTGACCTAAGACTTTTCAGTACTTGGAAGGTTGGGAGAATTAGGGATATAAAGGGAGTGTTCTTTGGAAGAGGAGGCAGACATTGACCAGATGCAGGAAACTGATTCAGGAGGGAAGAGGTGGGGCTGAGTTAGGACAGACAAGTTGTGGTGAAGGGGATAATGCTGCATCTTCAGATAATTCTGAGAAGCTGAGAGAAGTGACTAGATAGAAGAGGAAGTCTTGTAGCATGAAGACCTTTTCTCCCAATTAAAAAAAAATCAATAGACTTAATTAATTTTTTTTTAACTTACAGAAAAATTGGGCTGAAGGTACAGAGATTTGCTATATATGTGCTCTGCTCCAGCACACAATTTCCTCTGTTATCAACACCTTGCATTTGTGTGGTGCATTTGTTACAATTGACAAGCCAATATGGACACATTATTATTAACTAAAGTCCCTACTTTACATTAGGGTTCACTCCAAGCATTGTACATTCTGTGGGTTTGGCAAATGTATAATGACGATGTCATGTGTCTGCTGTTACAGTATCATGTAGAATAGTAGTGTCATCGCCCTGAAAAGTACCCCGTGCTCCACCTATTCACCCCTCTCTCACGAACTTTTTCTTCTATTCAGCTACTGGGAACCAGCAGAACCTAACAATGTTCATGACGAGGACTGTGGCAGCATGAACACAGGTGGCACTTGGAATGACCTCTCTTGCAACAAAGCTACGTATTGGATTTGTGAGCGGAAATGTTCCTGTTGAACCCCAGGGATGAGACTGGGTGACTGGTTGGGGGTCTGTGCCCGACTGCCCCTTGGCTCTTGGAGACCAGAACCTCCTGCCCTTCCGCGGAAGGCCCTGCCTCTCCACGAATCGATTTGGAGGCGCCCGAGACGAGACCGGCAGCCTGGATGTAGCTAGTTCCCTGGGGTGTAAGTCAGACCGTTTCTAGGGTGAGGACCTGGGGCCTTGTTCAGCTGGATGGTGTTTTAGCGCATTCAGGCTGCGGTAACAGAACCCCACACACTAGGTGGCTCATAAACAACTTCTTTCTTAAAGTTCTGGAAGCTGGGAAGCCCCAGATGGAGGTGCAGGGAGATTCAGTGTTTGGTGAAGGCCCACTTCCTGGTTCGTGGATGCTTCTTTCTGCTGTGTCCTCACATGTTAGAAGGGACAAGGGAGCTCTCTGGGGTACCTTTTATGAGGGCGCCAATCCCATTCAGGGGGGCCCTATCTTCATGACCTAATCACTTCCTAAGGGTTCCACCTCTGAATACCATCACGCTGGGGACAGGGTGTCGACATACGAATTTTGGGAGAGGGACATGCACATTCAGTCCACAGTTGATGGTGAGCTGGAGGGACATGTCTTAGTGATGGTCTCCTGGGTCTGGGGTCTGGACGAAGTTTACCAAGTCCTTGATCATGACACTTAGGAAGTGATTGCACTGGGGGCCTGGGGTCTGATTGATTGAACTGGAGCTCAAAATAACTTGGGTCCTCTGAACCATGATGCTTTGGGAGTGGGCTCCCTTACTGTCTATCTGATGTGCACCAGCTACTCACTGGGAAGCAGATGGGGCAAGATTATTCTTGAAAAGCAACTTTCTCAACATCCCAAGTGAGGTTTGATCAAGCTAGCTAGGTGGTGGAATTAGACCTCTGCTAGATTTGGCCCATGGAAGGCCTGGAAAGGCAGACCAACTGAAAGACAAGACTCCCACCTGGTGTGGCCAAGCCAGGCTGTGACTTGGTCAGATCCTCGGGAGAGCAATGGAGATATCTACCTACCTGTGCCTTTGAACTATTAGCGATTTGTGAAGATCTTTGATGAAGTATTTCACTTTACTGCCAAGTGGACCTTCTGGGGCTATTAGCTCTTGCAATGTTAGAGCTTCTCAAAATGCCATTTCATTGTGTGGTCCTTGCCCATTGTGTTAATTTGCTGGGATTGCCATAATCCAGTACCACAGATTGATTCGAACAACAAAAATATATAAAATATATTCTCTCATAGTTGTGAAGAATGGAAGTTCAAAATCAAGGTGTTGGCGTGGCTGGTTGCTGGTAAGGCTTCTCTCCGTGGATTATACATGGCTGCCTTCCGTCTGTGTCCTCACATGGCCTTCCGTCTGCACGTCTGTGTCCCAATCTCTTCTTATAAGGACACCAGTCATACTGGCGTAGGGCCCACACTAATGGCTTCATTTTACCTTAATTAGCTCTTTAACGACCCTATTTCTAAATACAGTCACATTCAGAGGTTCTTGGGGTTAAGACTTCAACACATGAACTTCTAGGGGCACAATTAAGCCTGTAATGCCTGCTCTGTGTCAGAGGCACCCCTCCCTATCATTATGACAGTTAAAACCATCCCCTGAAAATCGGTGCTACCCCCAGCTGAGCACAACTCAACAGGGCAATTCCTTTGGAAAACTCCCTGAATTGTATACAAGGGTGAGCAGACATTCTCCTAATCAATTAATTTATTGATCAACAAGTGCCCACGACTATTAGAATTGTTCCTGTTTTGACTGAAAACTGGCCATTGGGGAGAGGAGGCTCTGAGTGGAGGGAGGGGTGTGGGGGAGGCCAGCATTCATTTCATTTTCTGTTCCTTCTATACTTGTCTCCCCACCACCTCCACACCTGTCCCCAACTCACCAGTACCGAAACCAGCCCCCCAAGCAGCCCATAGACTGCGGAGTGGGTGGGCATCCTGTTCCAAGCTCTCCACCCAGGGGACCATTGGTCCAATGGACTGTTCATCTGGGGTTAGGGGAAATTCCCGCATCTGAGAAGAGGAAGCTTTAGTGTCCCCTAATATGTGGGTTGAGAAATGGGGAAGCAGGGGTCTGTGGTCATATCTCCAAGTCACGCTAGGGGGTCCATGGTGGAGCTGGCCCAAACCTATCTCCCTTCCCCATGTCTCATGATTGTCTAATTTCAGATCGAGATGCACCCGAATGAGGTCCCTTTTACCACCATGGTTCATCAAGCATGTATTGTTTGCTAGGTAGACGCAGGAGCTCTTATTCAATCTTCACAAACTCTGCGAGGTTGCAGTAATGACCAATCCCATTTCATAGCTGGAAAAACTGAGGCATGGAGGGGTGTCATGGCTTATCTATTGACATTTAGCAGGTAAGTGCCAGAGCTGGTCTTTGGACTCAGTCTATGCCTTCAGTGGTTGATCTCTTTCTGTAACACCTGATGCCTTCCAAGGGACTTCCTTCAAACCTGAGTTATTTCTGAGGACCCCAACCTTCATGATTTTCATCTTTTGGCCTTTTGCTTTGTGCTCTGAGATATTTCTTCCACGTGGTCTTATAAGCCACTCATTTGGCCCTTTACAGGGATCATCCTCTTTAATTTCCAGCAAAACTCCTCTTTTTATTTATTCCCATTTTATTTAGTTGTATAGATCTTTTTGGTGCCACACTTGAAAGTTTTTAGATTCTTATTTTATTATTCTTATCTGAAGTTTTTGTTTGTCTATTCCAGAAGCCCTACTTTGCTGGGCATCCAGTATGTTGGACCATCCTCTTTTCAGGAGCCTCCAGGGCCTCTCGGGGTTCTTGTTTTCCTTTGAAGCTCAGATCTGGGGGTTGAGAACTTTAAACAATGACAGTTTCCCAAGTGGCAGAAGGAGAGGGACTCTTCACCCCAGTGGGTCCACAGGTGCACCAGCAGGTGCCTTTCTGTTCCTATATCTCCTCAGTTCCTACTAGACTCAAGACATGGTTCCTCTTGGAGTTCTTCGGGGCCAGAGGGATCAGGCACACACTCATGGGAGTGATGTTGACTTTATCCCAGGAGACCCCTGGGCCCCTTGGGCCCCCTGGGCCAGACTCTTCCTAGGATGGACTGTGTCCAATCTTCACCTTTGTGTGCTCTTCAGCTTATCTTGGGATAGTCCACCTGGTGTGTGTGGGAGATCGTTCAACCTCAGATTTCTCTTTGGGGATTCCCACCTGTTATGGGTCCCAGCAGACTTTTGGTTCAAAAAAAGAGACATATTAGGGTGTGGAGTGAAGGGGAATTGAAACATGTACAGGTGACCATTTCCCTAGACTCTTCCATTTCCCTTTCTTTAGCACAGGGACAGAAAACTATAGCATGGGGGTGTGTGAGGAAATGTGAAATCCTGTCTGCAGCCCTTTCTGTATGACTAGTGAGTTTTTGTGTTTCGAAGGGATATACACATATATCCCTTTACACATATACCACATCTATCTATCTATCTATCATCTATCTATCTATCTATCTATCTATCATCTATCTATCATCTCTCTCTCTCTCTCTCCCTCTCTCTCTCACTATAGATGGCCCAAAAGTCTAAAATATTTATTATCTGGCCCTTTACAGAGAGAGTTTGCTGAGCCAGCTTTAGCATACTTAAATGCCACTGGAGAAGAACCAGGAAAGAGGATGTGAGAGACTCAGGGGAGAGGGGAGATAATCAATGGAGAAAGTCCTGCCAAAGAGACAAGAAGGGACAAGTTCCAAAACACAGAGGGAGGGGTTAGCTTTAAATAGGATAAAGAACCCTGTTTTTGTTGTGGAAGAATGAAGGGGGAGACAATTGGCATCGATGTGGGAAGGAAGCAAGGATGGGTATGGATGTGGGTATATTTGTAAGAGATGTCAGAAAATTGAGGGACCTTTCGTCAGCTGGTGTTTATTATCTCCATGAAGTAGGAAGCAAAGTCTTATATGTTACCTAAAGGGGAAAGTCATTTGAGTTGAAGAAGGAAGTGAAAACAGAAACTCCCCATGAGGGAAAGTTTCAGGTAGCATGGAGGGTCTTGTTTAGATCAGAAAGCACACACTTGCAATGGCTCCAAGCTGAGTGATTCTGGGATAACCCTGCTTTGATGGAGGAGTAAAGGAGAAACATGGTTGGTTCATAAAGAAGACTGCTTTGGGCTGCAAGTGACAGGTTACCTGACCCAAAGTGGCTTAAGAAAAGGAGTTTGTCTTACATAGGAAAAAGCCCAAGGGTTGGTTAAGCAACTCAACAATGTCATAAAACTGAGATTATTCCCATCTTTCCACTCTTCCATCTTTTCTCCAAGCATCATACTATTATAATAGCCCAAATTAGGAAGTCAGGGTCAGGTTCTCCTTAATTTTTTTTTCTTTTTATCAAGGAGAAAGAGTATTTTCCAGTAGATGTTTCTTATATCTCATTGGTTACAATTGATACAAATGCCCATCTTGAACCAATCTTTAGCAAATAAGAATAAGATCATTATAGTTAGTTAGGACCAGTGTTTCTCAATCTCAGCACTACTGACATTTGGAGATGAATAATTCTTTGCTCCCTATGTGTGGTCTGTGTTATGTATTGTAGGGTATTTAGCAGCATTCTTGGCCTCAGCTGCTTAGGTGCCAGTTGCACTCCACTTTGCTCCAGTCACAACAACCAAAAATGTCCCTGGGAGGGTAATCCTTCCTCCTCCCCCACCTCCAGATGACTGTCACTGTTAAGAAGGATCACATGATAGTGGTGATAGCCACTGAACAGACAATGCATAGTGCCTGTCATCTTTGGATCGCTCCTGGATTGGGGTGTTCCCAGGTGGGTGTAGAATCAGAATGAGAAAGCAAAGGTGTTGAAAGTATGGGGGAGAATCATTTGACCTGACCTGGCTGATCATCCTGGATAAGAAAGGTGATAAACCTGATGGTTTGAGGGAGTGAGTGAATTTAAAGAACAAGTTTAGGGTGAGTGAGGGAAAGAGCTTGAGAAGAGGCCTTCAATGGGATCTCCTCATTTACAAAAAGTATTTGCAGTGGTCATGATTTGGGTAACCAGGGATAAGCATTGATTGAACAAGAGAAATCCAATTCAAAATACATGTATTGAGAGCCATTATGCATAATAAACCCTTCAGGAAGTACAGGTTAAACATTTCTTCTCCAAGAATATGTGTATAATGATTTCTTTTGTTCTCGGCTTCATTCTTCACAATGCCAACCAGGTCCATGGATTTGACTTTCCATGTGAAGTTGAATGCTCTAGTTTTAATATTTTCTCTTCATGTGTTCTGGAAAGACATTCCCCCACAAAAGATATTTAGATTAAAATTGGATGTATGGATAACACAAAACAAACAACAAAACAGAGAGGAAGAGTAGGAGTGGGTTAAAGCCAGAGAGCTCATCCAGTAGGCAAGGATGGCACAATCTCCTAGTGTTCTGGAATCCTAGGAGAGGCATGCCCTTAGTTTATAGTGGGAAGACTTAAAAAAATCGAAGATGGTGAATTATATTTTTGAAAAAAATTTTGGATATAACATCCCCTTCAAGAACTTCAGGCCCCTTGATCTTGGTTGTTGTCTATGAAGAAAGGTTAGACTCTAAGCTTCATTAAGGTAGGGATTGTGTTGGTCTTGTTACTTTTTGTATGTCCATTACCTACCACAGTACCTGACAAATTGTAGAACTCAACAAGTACTCTCTTCCCTCCCTACAAGTTACAGCTTGTTTAGAAGCCCCAAACTCCACTGGAGAACCAATATCTCCTGTAGCAGCCCATGAAGTTAGGAGTTCCTGGCTAGTTACTCAAGGCATCGTATGCAGAGTCCATAGCTATGCCTTCCTTCTTAATATTGGTGGTTTGTTTACAGAACTCCCTGTCCAGTCAAGCACGACTTTTCCCATCAGTGGTATTACCTGGTTACACAACTGACCTTCCAATGCTAGCAAGTTTCTAGGGAACAGAGATAGAAAGCTAACCCAAGGACAAATTAGTTCATAGAAAGGGTTTTGTCAGCTTTTAGTCATACTCTGTACCTAGAAAAATAAAAGTTCGAGAGGTTCCTTTAATTAAAGCAAATGTGTTTCTTAAAGGGAGCTAAGGTGTTAATATATATTAAAAATTTAAAAATAAATGTATAATATATAAAATATATAATATAGTCTCCTTTTAAAGATATACTCATTGGATTCCAACAATGTAAAATAATAATAATAATAGTAATAGTAATAATAATAATAATAATAATAATAATAATAACAGCAACAACAACAACAAACCACTAGCTGGAGTGCTAGCAACTTTGGGAATTATTTTGGATTATCTGGCAAACTTTTCAAAAGTCACAGGCAATGGTTAGCATCTTCCACAAGTTTATTAAGAATGATTAATGAGGAGGGCAAGAATAGTGCAGGAAATGTAGAAGCCAAAGAACTTATAAGTATGACCCATGGACACGAACTATAGGGGGGGAATGTGGGAGGGAGGGGGTGGGCAGGATGGAGTTGAGTGAAGGGGCGGAAATGGGACAACTGTAATAGCATAATCAATAAAAAAAAAAGAATGATTAAGCCTAAACCACACATTGATGTTTCTCCCCCTCTCTTTCCCTCTCTAAAAAATAAAGTAAATAAAATCTTAAAAAAAAAAGAATGGATGATGACCACTGTGTGTCTAAGATTATGTTTCCTCCTAAAGAAGTCTACTTTATTTTTTTAAATTTTTTAAATTTTTATTGTTATTCAATTACAGTTGTATGCCTTTTCTCCCCATCCCTCCACCTCACCCCAGCTGAACCCACCTCCCTCCCCCACCTCCACCCTCCCCCTTGATTTTGTCCATGAAGTCTACTTTAGATGGTAGTGGTGCTGAGGATATGTTTTACCCATACTTCTTTGAATGACAAGAACAGAATATCAAAGCCAGCTTAAGCACAGTGAGTGAGCAGGGTCACCAGGAACAATATAGTGAGAATGAGGAATGCTAACCAGGTCATCAAGGAAAAAAAAAAAACAACACTTCCCCAAACCTTCTAGGAAGGGAAGCTCATAGTAAGACAAGGAGAGGAAGTTTGGGGTGACAAGGGGTGAAACATTGGAATAAATCACAAGTCCTCTTACCTCACTGGGCTTAGAGAAAGCGCCAAACTTGCTGGAAAGTGTAAAAGTCTCCGATTCAGATTCAGGTTTCACAATGTTTCCAAACCATTTTCGAACCTGGAACATTAAAGGAAATACCAAGATGATTTTTGCTAATATTGGAGAAGAGAAAAGGCAGAGTCTGGAAGAGGAAAGTGACATTATGAAAAAAAAAACGTTTCCTGCAAAATGTAGTTTATAAATACAATAAAATGTTACCCAGCCTTCACAAAGAATGAAATTCTGACATGTGCTACAACATGGATGAACCTTGAAGATATTACGCTGAGTGAAATAAGGCCGTCACAAGGGACAAATACAGTGTGATGCCACATATTTGAGACCCTTATAACAGTCTAACTAATTGAGACAGAAAATAGAGTGGTGGTTGCCAGAAGCGTGGCAGGGAAGAATGGGGTGTTACTGTTCAGTGGGTGTAGAGTTTCAGTTTTAGATGATCAAAGAGTTCTCAAGCAGGATGGAGGTGGTGGCTGTACACAGTGGGAAGGTGCTGAATGCCACTAACCTGTACACTTAAACATGGTTGAAGTGGTAAATTTTATGTCATATATATTCTACCATAATAATATTATGCATATTACAGAACACATCTTTATTGTAGAAAACCTATAAAATATGCTATGCAGAGGAAGAAAATAGAAGTCACACACAATTCCTCAACCTAGTGAGAGACAACTGATGTTTTGGTGGTATCCTTCCATGTGACTTGGTTTTGGGTCCCTCAGGAGCAGACTCTGAGACAGGGTTCAAATGTAAAGAGTTCATTTGAGGGGTGATCTCCTAAACACTAGTGGATCTGTGGGGAAGTGAGATAGGGAAGGGAAGGCAGCCAGTAAAGTGTACCTAATCCTTCCCACTGAGTTTCCACTTGGACAACTGGGGCTCAGTCTCATTGAGGAGCTCTGGGAAACAGCATAGGAAGCACCTCAGAGTTATCCCACCTTGAGGTCAAGAGATCTGGGGTATTTCTCCACCAGTTCCCAACAGTCATTAGTTGATGGCTGCTGCCATTACTGTCTGGAACCACCAGTTTGTCCTGTGAGTGGGCCAGGCACGTCCTGTGGGCGGTAAGAAGCCCACAGGCATAGAGTCACAGGTGTTTGCAATAAGCAACCTTGGGCATGTAGAGATGAATACCTAAGGGACATGAGGGGGCCATGAACAGTATCTGCCACACCAAGGTTTCCCGCCTTGGTGCTACTGACATCTTGGGTTAGGTCATCCTTTGTGATAGGGGCCATCCTATGCACTGTGGGATGTCTAACAACATCCTCGGTCTCCACCTACTAGATGCCAGTAGCATCTCTCTCCCCAGTCGCGACAATCAAAAATATCCCTAGACATTGCCAAATATGCCCCCTGGGGGGATTGTTTGAGACCCATTGTGCTTTGCCATATACACCCTTATCCACCAACAACAGAAACAATAAATGTTTATACACATTATATAAACAAAATGCAAACCTTCTGGAGCACCATTTTGAAACTTGCTTTTATCCTAATACAGTTTGGGTATCCTTCCAATCCCCAAACTATTCTTGTGCCTGAACCAAATTTAACATTGGATTGTTTCAAGCCTAATCTCGCCTTTGCTCTCCAGGAAGTGTTGGCTCTGTCAGCTCGGTTTCTTCCTCTCCCTCATACACTGAGGAGATGTTCTTCCTTTCCTAGTTTGGTTCTTTGGGCACTGGAATGCAGAGTGAGGAAGAAAGGGAGGAAGGGAGGGGGACAGAGAGAGGAGGAGGAGGAGGAGAATAGCACTAGTAACAGGAAACAGAGTGTGTCAGTCAGGACATGTTTTGCTACAGTAGCAATGTCAAAATCTTTGTGGTTGAACCCAACTAAGGGATATGTGGACTATGTGTCTTCTTCCTGGTATTTAAGAAGAACTTGTATAAATAAGGACCTTGAATGATATTGTATTTCTTCTGGTTGCTGAACTATGTTCATTTGGCCATTGTCCCTCCTGACCTGGACCATGTGGAGCCCAGCTTCATTGTGATTTCAGTCTTTTCAACTTATTTCATGGTTGCATAGTATCCTGCCCTACAGAGGTAGTATAATTTAACTAAATCTAGGTAGAACTATGTCAACATAATTTGACAGTATACAGTATGGTTTCATCATGCCTGGGGTTCAGTTCTGGAGACAATGTGCAGTCTAAATTATCCATGAGTGTCCCTCGGTAAGGTGACATCTTTTATTTATTTATTACTTATTTATTTTAAAAAATTTTATTGTTATTCAATTACAGTTGTATGCCTTTTCTCCCCATCCCTCCACCCCACCCCAGCTGAACCCATCTCCCTCCCCCACCTCCACCCTCCTCCTTGATATTGTCCATGTGTCCTTTATAGTAGTTCCTGTAATCCCTTCTCTTCACTGTCCCCTCCCCACTCCCCCCTGGCTATTGTTAGATTGTTCTTAACTTCAATGTCTCTGGTTATATTTTGTTTGCTTTTTTCTTCTATTGATTATGTTCCAGTAAGGTGACATCTTATGAACTTATCTCAACAAGCCTTAAGCAGCCAGTATTTCCTGAGTGATGGACTCACATCACTGTTTCTTTGGTTCAGCTGTAGACACATGAACTGGCTTGTATATAGCAGTCATACTGAATATAAAATGTGTATCTTGAAAAACTGGAAGCTTGCACTATGAGATGCCTTAGGAGCTGAAATGAACTGAGGGAAGAGTACACATAATTCTTTTGCATTGTGCCCTTTCAGGTGCATACACCCACCAAAAAGAGTTGCTTACAGTTTTCTATGACCGTATGTGTAAGCTACAGTGGCTTATGATTGGGAGGGATGAATGGATGGATAGTAGGGTGGAGTGTGGATGGATGATGTAATAAAATATAGCACAGTATTAATCTAGGTGAGTGGTATACAGCAGGCCTTTGAATAATATTATTTCATTCAATGTTGTTTTGTTATAATGTTGATGAGATGCTGTAAGAATTTAACTTATGGTGAAACTAGTTTCATTCTACATTGTTTTGCTTAACATTGCAGAACTTATTGATAACATTAAGTGAGGACTTACTATATAGGTGTTTGCTGCATAATTCTTTTAACCTTTTTGTATGTTTGAAAATGTTCATAACAAAATGTTTGGGGGGTGTGGTGAGGGGTAAATGCAGACAACTGTAATTGAACAACAATAAAATAATCTAAAAAATGTTGGAAAATTTAGCTTATTATGCATGTTATGCTTATTGTGCTTATTAAAACATGTTAGTATGGGGACTATACTACCACATGTAAATGTATTTAATAATTTATGTGTTTAAATAGGGTGGTAGATTGTATTATTGATCTTAATCATTCATTCTCCTGAAGTACTATTACACCCCGTCTTAGCTGCACGGTGGGTGATGGGGTCTTCTCCTTTGACTTTGGGCTTGGACATGTGACTTTCTTTGGCCAATGGGATATCAGTGCAGGTGATGCAGGCAGAATGACAAGGCTTGAAATAGCCTTGTCCAGTAAGGTTTGTCTTCTTGTGATTTTGTCATTGTCATGAGAAGAACTTATGTTGGGAAACTGCTCCTTTTCTTTCAAGTCTCGAAATGAGTCACAAAGAGCAGACCTGAATATACCTGCTTTGTATACTGAAGCCAAGCTAAACCCAGCCGAAATCAGCTGGACTCCAACCAACCTGTAGACTTGAGAATGAGAAAAGAAATTATTTGTGTTTAAGCCACTGAGATTTTTGAGGTTCTTTGTTACACAGAAATAGCTGACTATTACATATAGGAAAGCTGAGGAAAACCATGCTATTTGAAAAGAAAATTAATACTCTCTTTTTCCCTTCCTCTCTCTTTCTAAATTCAATAAATAAAAACAATTAAAAAAATAAATTGACATGTCTCACAATAGCATCTCAAAGTAGAGAAAATATAGGTTGTATTTACACATTGTTCACAAGTTCATAATGAAAATTTAGAAAACATGGATCTAAGTGTTCATGAAACTACATACCTGAAAATTTTTGTAATTTAAAACAATAAAGACATTAACTTTAGTTGAGTTCTGATAATACACTCAGAGGGGACGGGGGACAAGGATAATGGGGGAAATTAGGGGAAGGGTCATTAAGGAACATGTATAAAGGACACATGGACAAAGCCAAAGGGAGTAGGATCAAGGGTGGGAGGCAGGGATGGGTAGGGTGAGGGGGAATGGTGAGGGGGGGAAATGGAGACAACTTTACATGAACAACAATTAAAGAAAAACAATAAAGAAAGGGGTAAAAGTTTACCTGCTGGCTGAGGAGGCAGTAGACCAGGAAGATGAAGACACCCTGAAGGCCATTGATGATGGTGAAGAGATAGGCCATGACCCGGGCAGCTGCGCCCAGCTGCAGTACTCCCAGACACCACGTGCAGCCCAGGATGAAGAGCTGAGCTGTCGCTTTCAGCGTCATCATCCTGAGGGGAGTAAAAAGCAAAAATGTGGAAAAGCTAAGAATGGATGTAGGCACTCCTGTGGTGTAGTTCTTACTGGTGAGGACTCTGGAGCTAGACTGCTTTGGTTTAAATCCAAGGCAGCACTAATCCACTGTGTGACATTGGGCAAGTTACTCTGCCTTTCTATAATGCAGGTCCCTCATCTTTAGAATAGTCCTATTTCACAGGGCTGCTGCAAAGACTAAATGAGACTTTAACATACGTATTTAGGGTAGTATACAGAACAAAATCAGTACCATGTATATAGAAAACATTCTAAAACCAGGGGCTCTTTATCTCTTTCTTTCTTATAGATGGGGGTCATATTCTTTGTTATTCAAACAGGGAAGCTTTTGAGATAAAAAAAGGGTGCTATTAATAATTACAATGAGTCAACAGGCATTAACTGGGACTGCCCCAGGCAAACTGAGATGTAAGGTCACTATCTATCTATCTATCTATACATATTTATACCCAGTTTTAAACCATAATGTTTTATGTGAGAAAAGCTGGTTGAGGACTGCTTTGTGGAATGTGTTGTCTATTGAGTGTGTGCATGTCCATTCTATAGAAAGGCACAGAAAAAGCTCTGGGGAAAATGTCACATGTATTATATCACACTTGTCATAAAGTTTGTTAACTCCAGCTTTCTTGGGAAGTGGAAGTAGCAGGATAAGGGGGAGTTATCCATTTTCATTTTATGTATTTTTTAAAAATGTGACAAAATTTAACATGTTGTTTTGTGATTAAAATGAAAACAGCAAATTATGTGTTCTAATTAAAATGGATACCACAAAATTAAAAAATGCTCATAGTCCCCAATTTTTTGAAATAGATAGTATTATACAAAATATAGTTTAATTGAAATCTTTTACAAATCCATTATGCACAACTCTTAGATATACATTTAAGTTTGTTGTAGTTAGCAAAATTGGTCTCTCCCTGTGGGGTGAATGCAGTTTTGTTGGGGCATCCTTCAGAAGTGCAACTCTTAGAGTTTCTGTAGAACTTAAGCTTTCAGTGACTGATGGATTAACAACCTTAAGTTGGTTGTTTCTGATAAAAACAAGTACTCCTGTCTGCATCTTGTATTGTGTGGCAGAAACTGCTGTTTTTTCCCCATTCTCCTCCTCTTCCTTTTAGGGTTATATCTCTTCCCATTTTGAGTTTCTTCAAGAACATTTGGCTACCTAATTAGAGACTACATTTCCCAGCCTCCCTTAAATCTAGGTATCACCACGTGACTAGGGTGTAGGCAATAAGATATGAGCAAATGTGGACCATGCAACCTCCTTCCCATGGATGGGAAACTGACAAAGACAACATCCTAGGGAATGGTGGAGAAACAAAATAGAAAGAACCTGAGTCTCTGGATCACTTTGTGGAGCAGAGCCTTCCCACTTGTCCTGGACCTCTCACTGCTGGACTGTGACATGGGAGTAACATAAACTTCTATTTTGCTCTTTTTTAGTCAGGCCCTTTTTGTCTCAACAGCTTAGTCTACACTCTGGTTAATACAGACATTAGGAGGTGACAGTGGCCTTGCTAGTCCCTGGAGCCTGGTTGTGGGGTGTATGTGTGTGTAGACATGTAGGAAGGACAAGAAGGGATTGAGTAGAGGCAGAGGGGGTCAGAAGTACCATTTGCTCCATCTTACCTTATATTCTTTATGGTTGACACTTCACTGTTGAGGGAGGAGAGTTTTCTTCTCAAAATGCAGAGGACCAAGAGAAAAAATACTAAATTCACCTGCAGGAATGATGCAGACCAGGAATAATGCAAGTTAAAATAATGTAATGCGTTCATTATAAATTGCACACAACTCCTACTTTCCCACACATGGGACTGAATTGGTAGCAGGTGGAAACCATACAATAGAGACAGTGCATGTCCCTTGTACGAACACTGGAGCCACATACTCACACAGATAATGGCACAGACAGGGCCAAGGAAACCCCAGATGAATCCTTGTTTCAGGTGGAGCCAGCAGCTGAGAATAATGGGAAAAGGGACACAAAGAGAGATCAGAGAAAGCACATGAAATGAACATCAAGTGACACCTTTTCCTAACAGAGAGCTTTTCCATCATCGTCTGAAAATGTCAGCTGATGGCAATGAAGGTTTTGATTGTTCACTACCATGTGTTAATGCTACATTAAACATTTAATAAGCACAGTCCTGTTGAATTTTCACACCAACATCATGAGGGTGGGATAATGGGGATAATCATTATCCTCATTTTGCTAAAGAGGAATCTGAGACTTGAGAACTCTGAATTATGGGAGGGCTAGAGCTGATACCTAACCACAAAACTCCTTCCTTTCAGACCCTTCCAAGCTCTTACCGCCATCTTTTCCTGCTTCTTTTGGGGAAAGGGCAGTGGTCTTACACTCAAGGAAAAAGCAGAGTGAGTTTGCTATGGAGATCTCAGTCACCATCATCAATGCTGTCCCCAAACTGCCCATGACACAGTGTGAGAGTTGAGCTCACCGGTCAGCTGTTCCATAAAGGTGAGGCCTGGATGCTGCAGAAATGGCCACAATCACAGCTGGTACTCCGTAGCCGATGGGGAACATGAGCCACTTCATGAACCTGCTCACGCTGGAGTAGTTGACCACATTCAGGTTGCGTGCAGTGAGGAAGAGGTGCAGGCCCTCCAGCAGCATCCAGGTGAAGGAGGCCAGGTAGAGGTAGTGTAATGCACCTGCGATGATGGCGCACAGCACCTGGGGGAGAAGCAAGTGTCACCAGGTGGGATACTTAAGGTGGAGTGTGACCCTAAGACCTCTCCTTTATATTGGCATTGAGTTCAGAGCACAAGACATCAAACCAAGGTCATCAAACATAAAAGTGTTTGGTAATCAATGTCAGCCCTGGCCACCTTGGTAGTACCCCTCCAACCTTTCCTAGAACCCAAGAGCATTTTATTAAGGGGTCCAATGCAGCATGGCCCCATGAACTCTGCATCTCCTGGGCAAGACAAGGGTCCTTTGGGGCAGTGTCAGTACCTTAATCTCTGTTCTGTTGATGGCCGTAAGGAATAGCAGGTGGGCCAGGAAGAGGCAGATGCAGAGCTGCAGGTGGAGGGAGGTGCTGGTGTTCTGGATGGCTTTGCACAGCAGGAAGGTGAGGGCTGCCAGGAGGAGGCACAGCAGAGAGAGGCTCAGCACCACATAGGTGATCACATCCAGGATGGGATCCTCCTCCTGGGGCCCAGCAAAGAGAAGATCTCAGTCACACTTTCCTGCTCTGGGATATGGTTTTCCCCCTTTGGAATAGGGCATCATAAACACAGGCACAAAGCCTGATGATTGTGTGAGAGGTGTCTGTAAGACGAAGGGTTTCTTCCCCAGCTTTACTTAAGTATACCTAATATACAAAATATTGCACACTTTTTGTGCAATACATTGAGTGCACACATTTTGATGAGTTTAGAAGTAGGCATATATCTGTGCTATCATCCCCACCATCAAGGTAATGAATGATCCATCACCTCCAAAAGATTTCTTGTGTCCCCTTGCTTTTTAAAAAAATTTATGGTAAGAACACAACATGAGATCTACCTTCTTAGCAAGTTATTAAGCACACAATCCCCTATTGTGAACTATAGGCTCCATGTTGCGCAGCAGAATTCAAGTTGAAACGAATGGGAATGCCAGACTCAGTCTTGCACCCAAAGAGACACAAGAAGTCCTGTGTAGCAGAGGCTATTAACCTCTTTACACTCACCTCTATCTGCCCTTTGGCTGCTTTCTGTGAAGTCCAGTGACTCTGCCTGAGGGCATTTCCCCTGTCATGAGAGTGTGCTTGGACATGCTGGAGCAGGTCACATGTGCCAGGGTGTAATGCCCCTGGAAGTGACCCTCAAACAATAACAGTTGGGGAATTGGCAGATAAACACCCCCGCCCACTGCACCTCTGCTGGGAAGGCTCTGAGGTGCCTGTTCTACGACATCTCCCAGAATTACCCAATGAGATCAAGCCCCAGTTGTCCATGAGGATAACTTTCTCTTTGATGCATATTTTTCTGGCTGTCTTCTCTTCCCTGGCTCACTTCCCTACTGTCCTACTGAGGTTTCCTGGCTTTACCTCCCAGAGAAACTACTTGCCCTCAAATTCATGTATCAAGATCTGTTGGTGGGAGACTCCAAACTAAGATACCCTATCTAATTCAGCTCTTGGGGACTCATTTCATTAAAGACAGGGGCCTGGGATCTGATAAGCCATACAGACTTAGTCAGACTCACTAATGGGAAATGATACTCACCACCTCTTATAATTGTGTGGGGATTTTCATTTTTAATGTCACTTTATAGAACTTTTTAATTCTTTGCTTTTCCCACCTTAAAATTGTGAAATATAACACATATACAGAAAAAAGCACAAAAGTCAATCTATCATATGATTAATAATTATTAAGTGAATAAGTGAATTAAGTGAAACTGATCGTGTGCTAACCTGTGGACATTATCCCAGATGCTCTTCCCAATTGCAAACCACCTTCTCCCCTGGGAGTAGCCATGGTCCTTTTATGATAAGTTTTACCACCTCTGGATTCAACCCCTGAGAACATAACTTAGTTGCATCTGCTTTTCAACTTTATAATGATGGAATAATACTCTGCTCCACAACATCACTCAGAAACCTGTGATAACAGAGGCTCCACCATCTGGAGTGTGTTGCTTCCTTATCACCCTGGAGTGTTCAACATGGAATTTGTCTATACTTCATCCCAGCAAAGTAGCATTGTTTTTAATAGCCCCCAACAGGAAACAACCTAGATACTCATTAACTGTAGAATGGATAAATAAATTGTCGTAGAGTCATGCAAGGGAATATTACACATATATATCAACAAAAATGATTAAACTAAGGCTATGCCTAACTCAGATGAATTCCATAAATGTAACAATGAATAAAAGAAGTATTTTATGCTTTTAAACCTATTTTAGCTCCCCCACTGCCATGTGTAATAGGAGAGGTTGGAGATTTCCATCAAGTGTTCTTGGGGTACCACTTCCATCCCTGAGAAGAGGAGAGGGAGGTAGGACTTCCTGTGTGCTGCCTCCCAGCCCATGTCATCAGTAAGCTCTCTGACTCCACCTCTAGGATATGTGTCTGTCTGACTGTCTCCCACCACCTCAACTGCTGCCACCTGAACCCTGACTACCATCCTGTCTCTGTGAGACCACCCCCATTTTTTATTCTCACCCTAGGACATGCTTATTGATTTTAGAGAGAGGGGAAGGGATGGAGAGAGAGAGGGATAGAAACTTTGATGTGAGAGAGAATGGATTGGTTGCCTCTTGCACATGGCCTGACTGGGAACTGAACCTGCAACCCAGGCATGTGCTCTGGCTGGGAATTGAACCCACGACCTTTTGGTTTACAGGACAATGCTCCAACCAGCTGAGCCACACTGGCCAGGTCTGTGAGTCCACTCTTGACCACTGTTCGTTCATTCTTGACTTGAGAGCCAGAGGGATCTTCTGATGACATAAATATGCAACGTTCATGATAGAAACCTTCCATTGTCTTCCCATTGCAGTTTGAATGAAACCTAAATTCCTGACATGGCAGTCAAGGTCTGGCACATTTCTCCGGCCTCCATCTCTGTGACTGGCCCCCTTCCCACTCCTCTCATTTACTCTGTTCACATTTTTCTTTGGAACACACCAAATTTGTTCTCTCTTCAGGGTCTTTATGCATACTTGTGTTTCTTCGTCAGATGCTCTTTCTGAGATCCTTTCCTATGGCCTGTTTTTTTTTTTTTTTTTAAATTATTGAGGTAAAATCCAAATAATATAAAATTTACCATTTTACATTGTACACAGTTCAGAGGCATTTAGCGCATTCAGTGTTATGCAACCAGTATCTCTGTGTAGCTCCAAAATGTTTTCATCCCCCCTAAAATGAAACCTCATGCCCACTAAGCAGTTACCACCATTCATCCTTCCTCCCGACCCTTGTCCGTCACCAGTTTGCTTTCTGTCTCTATGGATTTTCACATCAGTGGAATCACACAATATGTGGTGCTTTGTGTCTGGCTTCTCTTACTCAGCGCGATGTTTTCTAGGTTTGTCCGCATCGCAGCACTACTGACTCTTAACACTCAGATTTCAGCTCGCATATTTAATCCTCCTCTGACCATCCTATCAAACGCGGCGCGCCTCTGCAGTCACTCCAGTCCCTCGCTGGTTTTCCTCTTCTTCACAGCGCTTACTGCCACCTAGTAGGAGCTCAAAAAGGATTAACCAGAGGAATTAAATGTTTCCATCCTACCTGGCTGGTGAGGGCCATGAGGACAGCGAAACTGGACAAGTGAGTGCAATTGCACGTGATGTGACTCTTGTTCACCTGTTCCAGGGAGCAGCCGTCCCTGGACCAGTGGCCGCCCTCCTCCGTGGTTTTCCAGAAGACACACATGATGTTTTCGCTCGGGGGCTTCATCAGAAAACAGAAAGAGCTTATTGTGTTTTTGCTCAGGAAGAGCAGCCCTCAGAGTGTCAGCCTTCACCGGGGTGGGGAGTGAGAGCCATGGCTGGAAGTGACTCGGGTGATTTCTCTTTCAGGTGAAGGGGACAGCCGCCAGGACACCTATCCCCATAGCCCCACCTCTACTGGGATTTCACAAAACACAAAATAAGGTCATTTCTCTCTGTGGAAGCCAGAATTTTACAAGATGTCATGGGTTTTATGACTTAGTCGCCTCTCATGAGAGTCAGATAAAAAGACAGTGTAAGGCTCACACAGTTTTCTTCCAAATAGTTTCCAAATCAAATTTCTCTGGTTCCCCCAACTCCACCCACCCACCACCAAAACAAAACAAAACAAAACACCCCAACCAGAAAACAAATTTCCCTGGTCTCTCCACACCAGTTCTGAGCCTGACAACAATGTTGAGGGTTAGGCAAGAGAGCTAGGCAATTATAAGCATTGCTAAGCAGAAAACCTCTTGAAGGTCACCAGAATAGATAGGGAAGAGAAACAACATTGTCGGCCAAAGTAAGGGTAAACAATACGTGATTTGCAGAGGGCTTATTCTGAGTTACAGCCAATTAGTTAGAGGGCCATAAAACTTTAGGCGCCAGACTCATCTCAGGTCAGGACCCTTATCTTTAAACTGAGGGTACAAATTAAGTAGGACAAATGGTTCTTATCGACAGGAGACAGGGTTTCAAAAGAAAATTTTAACATCTGGTTAATGTTCCTCAAGAGCCAAGAACTATGCAGAGATAACCGCAACTCCCGCTTCTGTAGCTTGCTTGCTTGCTGCGCGCGCGTATAGAAGAGCTAGCCTGTGAGGTTCGGCGCGACTCCCCTTTGCAGCCTTAACGGGCACCCTGGGAGTTCGCCCCTGCGCAGGTAAAAATAAAGTACCATCTAAGTGCACTCCACACTTTTCCATCTGATTTTCTGCTCGCGTTGGGATACAACAAGCAACACAGTAACTGTTCATGCAATGTGAGGGGTGGAACAGGAAAAAAGACAAAACACCAGGAAACAGAATAAAATTAGCTTCCCGCCTCTTCTCTTTGTCCCAAGGGCTCTAGAGCAACAGTTCGTGGGGGCAAGGACATGAGTGACATGTTTTCCTGTCTGGGGCCTGGATCTCCTTTGATGAGCCACTGAGCCATTCCCAGATTTCTTGCTCCACTTCCTCTGCCCCATGCCATACATCAAAAATTCTATACCTAGATTTTATGCATCAGATAGAGAAAACCTACATTTCACCACCTTTCCCCTTTAACTCTTAAATTTATATTTTAAAATTAGATTAATTTTCCAGTTTTATTCAGACATAATTGACGTACAACATTGTGTAAGTTTAAGGTGTAAAATGTAATGATTTTTAAATATGTATATACACATAATAAGATGATTACCATAATAAGTTTAGTTACTATCCATCACCTCACATAGGTACAATTTTTATTTTGTGGGAAGAACTTTTAAAAGCTACTTGCAGATACACAGTGCAGTCACTGTTAACTAGAGTCACGGTGCTGCACGCGACGTCCCAGAGCACGTTCTCAGTGTGGCGGGAAGTTTGCACCCTCTGATCCCCTTCACCTGTCCCCCTCACCTGTGTCTCTCCCCACAGGCCCTGGCAGCCACCATCTGGTCTCTGTTTCTTGAGTTTGGCTTTTTCAGCTTCCACACTGAGTGAGATCACACTCACTCTGCCTACTTATGCCACTTGGTATAATGCCCTCAAGGTCCAGCCATGTTGTCGCAAACAATAAGATTTTATTCAATTCTTATTTTCTTAACAGAACTGAAAGGGAAAGGAGCAAACAATTTTTTACTACATCTGTGTCTGGCTATTGCCCTCCTGTCTTTAAGAGTTTGGACAGAGAATGGGAAAAGGCAACAGATTAGATAAAAGTTTTTTATTGATGAGTTATGTGATCTTAATAATGCCAGCCTTCTCTGCAGAAATGAATATTATGCCTCAGTTCAAATTTCACAGCTGTAGGAGTTACCTGCAGCTAAAATAATTCCATGCATTAAAATAATGCTGCCCCAGAAAAGTAGTATGTGAGCCACATACTATTTTTGTAATTTGTGATTTGAAATTTTCTACTAACCACATTCAAAAAAGGTAAAAATAAACAAGTCAAATTAATGTTGATATATTTCATTTAACTTACTACATTTAAAATAGTGTCTGTTTCATTTATAGATTTAATCTACTACATAAAAGACTAAAATTTTAATTCAATTATAGGGTAAAATACTGTAAATATTCTTTTGGTGTGCCTATCTAATATGCTGTATCCCTACAGGGCATACATATGTCTGGTTAAGACATAATTCCAGGCCTTGGCCAGAAGCTCAGTTGGTTGGAGCATCATCCCAATACGCCAAGGTTGCAGGCTCAATCCCCAGTCAGGGCACATACAAAAATCAACCAATGAATGCATAAATATGTGGAACAACAAATTGATGTTTCTCTCTCTCCCTCTTCTTTTCTCTCTCTAAAAAAAAAATCAGTAAGTTAGTCCTGGCTGGTGTGGCTCAGTGAACTGAGCCCCGGCCTGTGAACCAAAGGGTTGCTGGTTCAATTCCCAGTCTAGGGCACATGCCTGGGTTGTGGGGTGTGCAAGAGGCAAGCAAACACTGATATTTCTCTCTGTCTCTTTTTCCCTCCCTTTTCCTCTCTAAAAATAAATAAATCAAATCTTTAAAAAATCAGTAAGTTAAAAAAAGACATAATTCTCTGGAATGCTGCTCTAGGTCCCTTTCTCTTAATATGTTAATATAAATCAACATAAAAAAATTATTAAAAAGTTTGAATGTTTTTTTCTTACTAAGTTTTTGAAATCTCGAAATACTAAGTCTTCACAATACTAAGTCTTTGAAATATCAACCCAGACCCACCACATTTAAATTAATTAATGAATGAATTAATTATTTCCAAGAACAAAAAAAGGGAATTTTATTGAAGACCTTGAGTGAAACATTGAGGTAAGTGGTTAACATTGCAAAGCAAATTGCAAACTATTGTTTTCCTATGATTGAAAAATTTTTCTTGTAAGGTCTCTATTATTTCCAGAAAGTTCCCCTTAATTTTTCCCCTTAATTTTTCACTATCCTAATCTTTTCTCTGCCACACTCTCTCAACTCTACGTCTCCATCGCCTGTCCACCATTTCTTTTTTTCTATAGAGCAATTTTTCTGGCTCTTGGCACCTCTAATGTGCATACTGATCAGGAGTTAGCAGGCTATGGTACCTTCATCGCCAAGTGGGACTCACCATCCCCCACTGTGTTCACCACTTTATTTTTCTTCTTTATTCCATCCTTTCTCCTTACTTTTTATTTCTGTGTTCAGTGATCATGATCCAGTTCTTTTATCTTCCTTTCATAGGAGAATCTGTGCCACTTGGGACTACAGGCATTATTGAGATGACCATTGACAAGCCATGATGGCAAATGAAGGGGAAGTGAAAGAAGGTGACCTATTTCTCACCACTTCTTCCCCTTTCACCTGCTACTCCTTCACCCCCCTCCCTTTCCTCTGTCTGATGAATAGAAACAGGGGATGTGGTGAGAGATTGGGGAACCAAGGTTTAGTATTTTCTGGATGATAAATGACAAAAACAAAGTTCCTGTCTTCAAGGATCACCCAATATAGTGAGACCCACCCCACTTTAAATGCCTAATAGCTACAAGTAGCTCCTGGCTACCATATAGGACAGCACAGGTCTAGAACCAGACTGGGAGGCTATGCAAATTGTTCCATCTACATCTGTGAAACCCAAGCAAGCTCAAATTGCAGTTTCGACCCACCTTCTTTATGTGCTGAAAACTCAGAATCACAGTCTTGGAGAGAGATGTATTCCTTTTGGGTCCAACAGCAACGCTTACTATGTGGGAGTTCAGGTACACTTGATCTTTCTCAGTCATCTCGCCAAAAAAAGTTGCATTTATGATATTTCCAAGAGAAGAGTATGAAATAAAAGCAACTGCACTGGGACCTAAGGACACAGAAAAATAAAGTGCCACCACCATTCCTTCTGCCCCTTTTCCTTCCCTAGATGCATCGTGTTCCCATGATGGCCACGCCCGTGCTCAGGTGTGTCTAGTAAGTTCACTCTTCCTCCCCAAATCCAACTCATCCTCAAGACCCAGCCTCTAGCTCAGGAAGTGTTATCATGCTTCTTTCTCTGAACTTGTGTTTCAGATGCAGCCCCTGGCTTGCGGATGAGAATTCAACTGTTTACCAATTATTTTGTTTTTCCAAAAGGCACTAAATTTCTTGAGTGGCTGTGCAGGAGACTTCATTTGAAAACCACAGGGACCCCAGTACAGTGCCAAACACCTTCTTTATTTCCTAAAAAAATTTAACTTATATTTTAAACACCCAGAGAAGTATAACTGACATCTACACCCAGATTTAACATATATTATCATTTTGTTATATTGGCTTCAGAATTAATTTTTTAAAAGAAATGAAATGTTTTAGATATGGCTAAAGCTCCCACTGTTTCATTTTTTACTTCCTTTTCCAGAAATACCTGTGGACTTGAAGTGGACGTGTAGTCTTTCCATAAATATTTTGTAGTTTGACCACATTTGCATGTTTCTGTAACAATATGCAGTCCTGTTTTCTGTGTTTACAAATTCACATAAACAATGTCACACTTGGGATATCCTTTTGCAACTTTCTTTTGTCACTACAGTTAATATTTTCAGGATTTAGTCCTACCAATACATGTATAGTTTGGTTTTTATTTCAGTTTCTGTAGAGTGCCACATTATTTGATACACTACAATTCATTTGTTGTAAAAATACACGATATAATTTTGATGAAAAAAAGAGAAAAAATGAAATAAAATTCATATAATAGTCCACCATTTTGAGGTAATCACTGTTGGAATTCTGTTTTTTTCCCTAACGTAGATAAGTGTATCTAAATACACTTGCATGGCTAAGATAGCCGGTGGAGAGCTGAGTATTGGGAATTATCTGATTCTGTAGGAGTGCTGCACCTTTATACTGCCAAGCAATTTCACAACTCTGTAGGCACAGAAGATAACATGTAGAAAATCGATTGTAGCAGAAATAGTTTTTTCTACAGACACAAGTGCAATTTGTCTGGTTGATATGCAGTTGCTTTGTGCCCTATGGAAAATATAGCCTCAAACATTACGTTGTACTGCTCTAGAGGATATGAATCAGTTTTTGCATCTGTTAGCATGTTGACTGCAGTATTCATGACTGTCTGGTAGATGAGTATGTTTGTGTGTGTATATCTGTTCTTCGAATTGCCATTGAATTTGTCTTAACATTTTATTGGTTTCTTCATTAATTAATGAATGTCTTTGACATGCATTCATTTACATTTGTCTGACAGTCATTATTTACCTCATCTTAAAATGATGTATATGTGTAGATACATATACAGACATGTACACACGTGTGTACACACACATATGCACACACGTGTTCACACACATGAGGGTTGAAATAAGTTGAGATTTTTTAGGGGGAGATTCTCACATTCTGAGGCTGACTTTGTATTTGTGGGTCTGAAGCTTTTTTTTTTTTGTATTGAATAAGGCAAAATTTGGGGGATGAGAAAAACTGGAAAAACCAAGAGGTTAAACTATATAATTTACATCGGAAAAGATCTACCTTTAGAAGAAAATGATATGAAAGGTGGCAGGAGGAGCAAAGAAAAGACAGATGGAATTTTGAAGGAAGAAGAGGGGGGGTTGGGCCAGCAATAAAGAAGCCTTTTAGGAAGTTAACTAAGTCTTGTGTGATGTCATTCCACGTCCTCTGCTGTCCCTTGAAGAGACTTCAGCAAAAATGGACTTACTTTTCAAGGCCTTTCGATTTGTTTTATATATCTTTAGATGAAATATAATGTTGATAGTGGACTCAAGGAAATCCATTTATAGTTGGGTTACATGTATCTCTATGTACATACGTATCAATCATTTCATTTCTATATGATCTCTCTATATGTAAACCATCTAGAAATAAATAACATATATGGAAATCATCAGGCTATCTGTCTATCCATCCATCCATCTGTTTATTCAATGCTTTTTAAAATGGAATGCCTACTATACTTTCCAGACACTATTCCAGGGATGACAGGGAACAAAGCAAACTGAGTTTCTGCTCTTATGACTCTTAGATTCTGGTGCAGAAGACAGACAAAAAACACAAACAAATAAATAATGGTATATATTAAAGAATGATCAGTTCTATGGAGAAAATTGAGTGGACAGAGAGAGAGGTGAGGGCATTTTAGAGAGTTTTCAAACAGCAGAGTGAAGAACGGCAGGGCCATGTGGATGTATGAGGGAAGGGGCAGCAGGGGGAAAACCATGGAGCCAAGGATAGGCTTGGCTTGTTCAGGGAACAGCAAGGAGGGTAGGGAGGTGATGGGTAGATCCTGCAGGGCCTTATGTGCTTTGGGGGAGAGGACTTCTGTTTTTATTTCAAGTCAATAGAAAGCCATTGAAGGGTCTTAGTTAAGGGATTGCCGTAATTTGTCATTCTTTAATAGGCTAATGTATATTTATATCATTCATTTAGATATGGCATGTATGATGCATAATATATGTCACATGTTTACAATTTTATCATATATTAGTAAGAGATGTACATATCTACCAACTGGATATTGTTAGGGGCTGAACTGTGTCCCCACCCCCACCCCTCCTAAATTCATATGTTCAAGTCCTGAATCCAGTACTTCCGAATGTGACTCTATTTGAAGATAGGGCCTTTAAAGGGGTGACTAAGTTAAAATAAGGCTGTTAGGGTGGGTTCTCACCTAATCTGACTGGTGTCCTTATAAGAAGAGGAAACTAGGATACACAGAGGTACACCAGGGATGTGTGTGTATAGAGAAAAGACCCTGTGAAGACACAACGATAAGGCACCCATTTGTAAGCTGAGAAGAGAGGCCTCAGAACCACCCCTGCCGACACCATGACCTTGAACTTCCAGTCTCTAGAACTGTGAAACAATAAATTTCTCTTGTTTAAGCCACCCACTCTGGTATTTTGTTATGACAGTCCTAGCAAACTAACGCAGATTATCTATTATCTATCTGTCTATCTGTCTGTCTATCTATCTATCTAGTCGATAATATTATAAATATATTTCCATGTCAGTAAGTTTTCACTATTCTTTGTGGCTGCTGAGAATTCCACATGGCAAAGAGGCCATATATAGCGAGTAGTTAAGAGTCTAGGGGCAAGACCTGGGGTTCTGGGTTTCAGCTTTGCCACTTAGCTGTGCAGTTTCTCTTATCAGGCCTCTCTGGCCTCACTTCATGGGTCAGAAGCAGGAGAGTCACTTCTGTTTCTCTAAGTTAATGGCAACTTCTGTTGTCAGAATGAAACACTGATAGGTGGTTGGAAAACCAGAAGGTGGTATATTTGCCTGTGCTTATGCTTAGAAATTGTTTATTTTTAAGCTGAAATATTCTGTCATAAGAGCAAATCACATGCTCTTAGGAAAGAGGAAAGGGCCTGTAGAGGTTTCCAAGGCTGGTCTCCCTGGTTGGCCTTGTGGGTTTGTTCTGTGAGATGGTTTATTGGCCGGGGGTGGGGGTTGGGGTGGAGGGAGAGGGTGTGTCACATCTCCAATTACCTACACAGTCCCAGTTCACACCTGATGTAACTTAATAGCACCCCCTTTCAAACTTAAAATGGAAATAAATTTCAAGGTTGCTGTAGACTAGCAGTTCTCAACTGAGGGTGATTCTGTCCCATCAGGGGACATCAGGCAATGTCTGGAGGCATTTTTGGTTGTCACAACTGGGGTATTGAAGAGCCTAAGGACAGAGAAATGTCATTCTGGGAGCTTGTCACACACCCACCAATGGATTCTTTCCTCTCATTAGTAATGTTAAGGCTTCAGCCTAAATGTGGATTTATTCGACGAGCACTTGCACTTGTTATTGTTCTCCATGTACGGTGTCCATAGGGAAAGAATTCATGGTTCCTGCCCTGAAAGGAATCACAGTGCAGTGAAGAAGACAGGATGATAAGGCAGGTTCAGGATGCTGGGGGTGGTGGTGGGGGTGGCACAGAGGAGGGAGGGCCTGACCTGGGTGCTGTGAGGGAAGTGGGCAGTCCTGTGAGGAATCACAGACTAGGTGAAAGTTGAGCTGTGTTAAAAGAACAGTCAAAGTTCACCCAGCGAAGTGATGGTTGGCATTCCCAGCAGAGGAACAGCTAATGCAAATGCTCGGAGGTGAGATGCAGGGCCCATTAGGGTGTGATAAATAGTCTGCTGCTGGGCATGGCTATGCCAGGTACTCCTCAGAGGGCATGGAATCACACTGAGATGTCTATAACTTATTTAAACGATTCAGCTCAGATAGTTGTTGGAGGCTGAGCTGTGTCCTCCTGAATCCATGTGTTGAAATCCTGGCCCCCAGCACCCTGACACGTGACCAAGGAACAAGCTGGGCTGAAGATGTAATTTGTTTAGTCTGCACTGTGAAGTCTTGCACACTCTCTACAAATTGTGAGTTACAGATGAACATGGTGACGATATAATTTTGAAATTTTGTGGTCGGAAGTTGGCTTTCCTCCTCCACCTGGTCCCTTCTCAAATGGAGGTAGATTCTAGTTCTTAATCTTCTTGGGGGAGGAGAGAAAGTGACAGGAACTAATTGTCTCATGAGGTTTTGTCAGATTAGAAAGTGGTTTGTTGTCTGTGTTTTATTGTCTTTCCTTTGGGATTGTTGGTGAATAGTACAGACAACAGTACCCATGTTTACGTGATTGGATTTCAAGACCCTATGTATCATGCTATAGCAGTTTTAGCTATATGGCAGTTAGAGTAAATGTATTCTTGCCAAATTTAAACATCAGAGGTTTTCATGCAAATAACCTAATTTTTGGTTTCTTTTGAAAAAAATCAGAGAGTCTCGGCAGTGACAAAATTGTCACAGGGGCCCTGGCTGGTGTGGCTCAGTGGATTGAGCACCGGCCTGTGAACCAAAAAGTCACCAGTTCAATTCCCAATCAGGGCACATGCCTGGGTTGCAGGCCAGGTCCCCAGTAGAGGGTGTGTGAGAGGCAACCACACATTGATGTTTCCCTCCCTCTCTTTCTCCTTCCTTTCTTCTCTCTCTGAGAATAAATAAATAAAATGTTAAAAAAAACCCCAAAATAGTCACAGAGATGTAAAGCCCAGCACACGCAATATAGTCAATAATATTGTAATAACTATGTTTGGTCATGTGGATACTAGACTTCTAGGAGGGATCACTTCGTAAGTTATATAAATGTCTAACCGTTATGCTGTACACCTAAAACTAATGTAATCCTGAATGTCAATTGTAATTGAAAAAAGAATAAAAGAAAAAAGTGACTAGACAATGTGACACAAATAAAGGTGAATTCATTTCTTGCCTCTCCCTCAAATAAAATCAGAGAGGCTGGTAATACTGGAACAATAATAGTAAAAATCTACTCCTTGTGTACAGGCTGTCGCAGGTGCACTCTTGCTTTCTTTACGTGCTGATAGATTCTACCGCAAGCAGCTGAGACTGTCTGCCTGGAAGCTTTCCCCAAGTGAATGTTTGACCTGCAGCCAGGGTATACTGGAAGGGTCTGAAAGTTAACTCCCCAGACGGGCCCTCATCTGGTGATGAAAATCAGAGCAGGGGGATGAATGGCCCAGTTCTCTCTCCTTGAGTGGACTAACTCAGTGGGACTGAGCCCTGGTTACCACTGGCAGTAACCTGTTCACAAACACATTCGAACAACGCCTGTGCCGACTGCCTTTTCTTCCCTCACTTCCTCTCTCCCCAGCTGGGGTGGTTAATTTTATGTGTCACCGCAGCAAGGCCGTGGCACCCAGATATTTGGTCAAACACCAGTCTGGATGTTGCTGTGAAGGTATTTTTTGGATGAGATTAACATTTATTTATTTGTATCTTTTAAAAAAATAATTTTTTACTTGAATTTTTATAGTGATAGCTTGTTTATTTTTAAATTAAATTTACTGGGGTAACATTGGCTGTTAATAAGATTATATAGGTTCCAACTGTACATTTCTGTGGTACGTGAGTGCATTGCATTGTGTGCCCATCACCCAAAGTCAAATCACCTTCCATCACCATATATTTGACCCCCTTTACTTTTTACTACCCCTGCCCTTCCTTCTGGTAACCACCATACTGTTGTGTGTGTCTATAACTTTCAGGTTTATGTCCCACATATGAGTGAAATCATATGGTTCTTAGCTTTTTCTGACTGACTTACTTTGCTTAGCATGCTATTCTCAAGGTCCATCCATGGATGATGAAGATGCGGTACATACATACAATGGAATACTACTCAGCCATTTGCAGCAGCATGGATGGGCCTTGAGAAGAACATCTAAATAGTTAGACTTTGAGTAAAGCAGATCATCCTCCATCACGTGGGTGGGTCTCATCCAATTAGATGAAATTCTTAAGCAAAAGACTGACCCCCCCTGAGGAAGAGGAAATCCTGTCTCCAGACGGTCTGTGGACTTGAGCTACGTCCTCAGCTCTTCCCTGGCTACATTTTAGACTGGCCAGCCTCCACCATCACATGAGCCAATTCCTTGCAACCTGTCTCTGTCTCTCTTCACACACACATTCGATTGGTTCTGTTTCTCCAAGGAACCCTAAGACACTTATTGCTGCTTCCTGGGATCACCTCCTGAACAAACTCTTTACACTGGAACCCCTTACAGTTGTCCTAGAAACTTATTCTGGGTGAACCCAAGTGAGACACGAACAGAACAGCACCCAAATTTCAAAGAAGTCTCTTCCATGCTGAAGAATAGAAAGCTTCCATTTGGGAAGATGTCTTTTTTTTTTTAAGGAAAAATCTCAAAAGACACAATCTTAGCGTAACAAAGCTATCAGGTAGGAGCCTGTTGGGGATGTTTCCTCATGACTCACATAGTGATACTGCTGTGTGTGGTCTTAGGGATTCTGAATGCAGCCACCACATGTACCTTGTATGTTTCCCTGGATGATGTCGTTGCAATCGATGTCCAGTGAGTTCATTTGGATGTTGAAGTTGAAGATCTTTCTTTCCTTGGAGCAATTGTCTGTAACAACTCGACTTTCAATAGCTGGTGAGAAAAGCATTGGGCAAGTTTGCCGTTGTTATAACTTTTAAAAATGTGCACAGCAACACAAATGGGCCACGTTTACTGAATGTGTAAGCGGTGCCAGGCACTGGGCTAAGAGCTTTATACCTTGTCATCTTCTGGCAGCCTCATATAACCCCATGAGGGGCCATTATTCAGATGAGGAAACTGTAGTTAAGAAATTAGGGGTCTTGTAAGTCATGGAAGAATTGCAACGAAGAAACAAGCTCATGAAAATATTTACTTTAAAAAGAAGATGGCTGCATGAGTTGGAAATTGGTGATGGATGAAGCAGGGTGTTAATTATGTCCCTTTTTGTATATGTTTAAAAAGTTAAACAAGGCAAGTAACAGAATAACAAAGAATGATACCATTATAGGAATATAAAAAAAGAATGCTACTTAAATAAAATTTTGTAATAACAGATGGAAAATAAAATAATTAAAATTGTAGTTATCAGCCCTGGATCTAAGTACATTATAGGCACTACTAATACCCCATTTTATAGATGAGGAGACTGAAGCCCACTGAGGAAAGGGCACGAGTTACTGATTAGCCAATTAGAACCTGGCAAAATCAGGGAAGGTGAGAGTTACCTGTAATTTGGAAAATGGTTTAATTTAGAATGAAAGTGTCCAGATTCCAATTTCCCAAGATGGTTAGGCACTAGATTTAATTCTATCTTTTTAATTCATTTTTATTATTATTACTTTTTTAGAGCATATTTTATCAGACAGCTTGGTAAAACGAGGATAGTTAGGCACACACCAATCAATCCTTTGGTTTCCCCGAGCTGAATAAAAGCATAGCAAACATTTCTGGAGGGCAAAATAGTGATATGTATCAAAAGTCCAAAATGTTTTTTCTTCTTGACCTAACAACTCCCCCTTTACGAATTTATCCTAAGAAAATGCCTAACAAATACACACAGATAATTTTTAGTGGTCTTTATCACAGGGTTGTTTGGCAAAACCCCACATTTCCCAGAACAGGAAAATAAATTATGCACTCGCTCTCATACAATGCAAACCTGTAAGTCACTTGAAGACAGTAACGTAGGTAATGACGCTGAGCAGAGTTCACATGGAAAGACGTTAGTGAGACAAGGAGTGATGAAGCAGGTTGTGCAATGGTATGTAAAAGGTCACACACACAACAAACATGTGTCTCTTCATCAAACAGGTGCCTCACTAGGCACAGGACTGGAAGACAGGGTGGTGGGCTGGTCGGGTTGGTCTAAATATAGTTCTGTTGATGTTTTTCCTACTTAAAAAATTAATACTTGATTTTGCTATGGCATTTTATTTGGTTTTTTAAATGAAAATTGTATATTTAAGGTGTACAATATAATTTTACACGCATATACCTGCAATGATGACCATGGTCAAGCTAACCAATGTCATCTCACATGTTCATGTAACATGTATGACAAGTGCAATAAAAGGGTCTTCATCTTTTAAAAACCCTCGCTGGAGGCCGCGTTCATTGATTTTAGAGAGAGAGGAAGGGGGAGGAGAGAGACATCAACGTGAGAGAGAAATATTGATTGATTGACTCCCAAATGCACCCCGACCAGGACTGAACCCGAAATCCAGGTATGTGCCCTGACTGGAATCGAACCCATAACACTTTGGTATATGGGACGACACCCCAATCATGTGAGCCACCTTTTGTTCAGGTGAGCAAAAGGATTTTCATTTTTTAAATATGTAGTAATATGTTTCTTCTAACATGTGCCATTAGGTTATGCAGGCACTAGATTTAAAATATAGTTTTAAGCCCAAATCCTGGAATCAGGATTGGAAACCACTGATAATCTTTTTTTTTTTTTTTTTAACAGCTCTGTGGTGGTGCAATTGATTGTACATCAACATGTACAATTGATGAGTCTTACTGGTGTATTCACCTATACAACCACCACCACAATCAAGGTAGTGAGCATTTTCATGACCCCAAGTTTCCCAAATTTTCACTCTTCCACCCACCTCTCCCTGTCGCTATAGATTAATTTGCATTTCCATGCATTTTATATAAATAGACTCATGCAGTGTATTTATATATATTTCTAATTGCTTAATCCAGACCCCAGCTAGGAATCAGCACCCCCACCCCCGCCCTGTGGGTCTCAGGCCTTATTGTCTCCTTACCCACAGCACTGTTTTGAGCTTTCTGGATTTCTTGGTCTGGGGTTTTCAAGGCAGTTTTTAGAACAGTCGATTCCACCATCTGCAGGATAGATGTGACATTGGATGCGATTTCTCTCTTTTCCCCCTTTCTCCATAGAGTCTTGTTGGTGAGCAGTGACTCCAAATCTTCAACAATCCGTTGTAGCTTTAAAGATATTAATCATCATCATCATCATCATCATCATCATTATCATCATCACCTGCTCTTCTAGGCCCCCACAATCCTGAGGAACAGTAGAAAGCACAAGAAAGCAGGCTCTGGAGCCAGAGGACCCGGTTCGAATCCTGACTCTACATTCACTGGCTGTGCGACCTTGGGACACTCAATCACTCTGTGCCTTAGTTTTCCTACCTAACAAGGGAACAGTAAAAGGATCCAATAAAGTTTTTGGCAAGATTAAATGAGTTAAGAGATGTTGCATATCTGTGCCTGGTAAATACAGGATAAGGGTTAATTATTGCTAACATCTTTTACCAATGGTGAAGGGGTAAGTTTGCTAGAAATAGACCAGCAGTTCTCAACCTGGGCAATTCTGACCCCCAATGGGGACATTTGGTAAAGTCTGGAGACATTTATGATTGTCATCTTTGAGGGGTGCTCGCGGTATCCAGTGGGTGGAGGCCAGAGATGTTGTTCCACATCCTCTAATGCACGGGACAACCCCACAGCAAAGAATGGCCCAGTCTTGAGTATTGTAACACGGTAATACTATATAAAGAGAAACTCTGAGGCAGACATAGCTCAGGAGGCACTCTAATTTGCCTTTTTACTTTTGTTTTTACAATTATGTTTATTGGGGTGACACTGGTAGGTGAAATTGTATGTTTCAAGTGTACAATTCTATGATACATCATCTGTATATTGCGTTGTGTGCTCACCCCTCACAATCAAACCTCCTTCCATCACCATAATACTCAACTTCCTTTGCCCTTTACTACCCCCTCACCCTGCTTTTTAAAATCAAGACATTTGTCTATGAAGGATAGCAAGAGATGGACCAGTGGGTGGAGAAGAATAAGGGCCAAGGGGAAGCTCTAAAAATTGAAAGAAGAGTAGAGGACTCCTGGGCACGGACAATGGGGGCTGATTGACTATGGGGGTGGGGGGATGGGGCAGGGGAGAGCAAGGGCAGGGGGAAAGGCGGGGCAGCTGTAACTGAACAATAAAAAAAGTGAAACATAATTGAGTTAAAGGACTATTTTTATGCTGATCCCCAAATCCTTGTACTCAAGTGTGATCCTTGGACCAGCTGTGTTAGTCTCACCTGGGAGCATGATAGAAATGCAGACTCTTGGTGTACTTAATCCCCACCTGCACTTTAACAAGCTCCCCAGGGGGTTTGTGCATCTTTGTAAGTACCAGACATTAAGTCTCATCAGGATAGGGACTTTGTTTTGTTCACAGCTGTTTCTCAGCACCTAAAATAGTCCTTGGCAAATAGTAGGTGCTCAGTAAGTATTCATGTAGTGGGTAAATGAATGGCCTGAAGAGGAAAATGCTATCATGCCAAAGAACTTGAAGCAGGGTGATACTTAAGGGTGAGAGGAACATTTATAACTGGGGCTCTCATAAACCTTTTTTTTTAATAAAAGATTTTATTTATTCTTAGATCGAGGGTAAAGGAAGGAGAAAGACAGGCAGAAAAACCTCAATGTGTGGTTGCCTCTTGTGCACCCCCTACTGGGGACCTGGCCCACAACCCAGGAATGTGCTGTGACTGGGAATTGAACCCACAACTCTTTGGTTTGTAGGCTGGCGCTCAATCCACTGAGCCACACCAGCCAGGTCATAAACCTTCTTAATGTCTTGTTCTTTCAGTCTGAATCTTCATGGAAATGCTGAGCTGCTCTCCCTCTTTGCCTGATGCAGAAGATCTCTCTCTCTCCTTGAAATCACAGCTGAAATCTTCTTGGTTTGAACCTGTTTATACAGAGTAGGCACCAAAGTATTGGCCCTTCAGAATTGCCATTGTAGTATCTGACCCGGTACAATGACTTTGCACCTGCCTTTTTCTGGCTAAGCTATTTTTTTTTTTAATTGAGGTGAAATGCACACAACATCAAATCCACCCCTTTAAAGTGTACAATTCAGTGGCAACTTAGTACACTCACCATGTTGTGCAACCACCACCTCTGTCTAGTTCCCAAACATTTTCATCACCTGAAATATCTGCTTTCTATTTCTGTGGATTAGTCTATTCTAGACATTTTATATAAGTGGAAGCATACATTTTATGATCTTTTGTGCTTTGTTTCTTTCAGCATGTTTTCAAGGTTCATCCACATTATAACATGTGTTAGAAGTTCATTCCTTTTTATGGCTGAATAACATTCCACTGTGTGGATGGACGATATTTGTTTATCCGTGCATCTGTTGGGGACATTTGGGTCGTCTCCACCTCTTGGCCATTGTGAATAGTGCTGCTGTGAACATGGTTGTGCAAATATGTACTTGAATACCTACTTTCAGTTCTCTTGGGTGTAGTCATAGAAGTGGAGTTTGCTGGGGCACATGGTAATTCTACATTTAGCTTTTTGAGGAACGTGGCAATAAATTTTATAATGAAATGTTCCTTTTAATTACATGATTATTCATTACTTCAATGAGCATTTGTTAAACTCCTAGTGAGGGCTGGGTCTTATTCCTGTCCTCAAGAAGCTCACAGTCTTGGGGGTGACAACCCACCGTGTCGATGTTGTTGGTCTGCTAGAAGTGACATGGATGACGTGGATGGAATGTGTCCTCTGGACCACTCACTGTGCTGAGTGCTCCACACAACATGATTTCATCTAAACTTCCCGTCTATCCAAGGAGGTGGGTGCCATTGTTACCGTCACTGTACAGGTGTGTAAAATCCACTCTTGGAGAGTGCGATGGCTCGCTTTACCTGTCAGCTTGACTAGGCTGTGGGGTGCACAGATATTCGGTGAAGCATATTCTAGTTGTTTTTGGATGAAATTAACATTCAAATGGGTAGACCGAGTAGAGTGGATGGCCCTCCCTCAGGTGGGTAGGCCTCATCCAGTCAGGTGGGGGCCTGAATAGAACAGGGAATCTCCTCCTGCCTGATCCCCCTTCCCAACTGCCTTGGGCTAGAACATTGGTTTTTGTTTTTGTTTTATCTTCAGACTCAAAATGAAACATCCATCAACTCTCCCTATATTTCAAGCCTTCAGGCCTTCTCTTCTCCCTGTTCTCAGGTCCCATCTCAGGATGGGACTAGCCCATCTGCTCTCCTGGGTCCCCAGTTTGCCAACTGCAGATCTTGGGACCTCTCAGCCTCTGTAATCACATGAGCCAACTTCTTAAAATAAGTCTCTTTATATTTTTATCTCCTATTGCTTCTGTTTCCCTGGAGAACTCTATCACGGAGAAGTTGTGTCTTTTGTTTATGTCACTTGCCACTGCAGTGCTAGGATTTGAACCCCTGTCTACACTTCTAACCTCCACAGCCTCCCACCACAAGAACGTGAGGAAGGGGATGTTAACTCAGATGGAGGTTGTTTAGGGAGGCTGACCAGGCGAATGTGACACCTAAATTGAGTCTTGAGCAAAGAAGAGTGGCAAGGAGCTATAGGAGACTGTTCTGCGTGGCGTGGGCCCAGCTCCCACTCAGAAAGGCCAGTGGGGAGCGAGGTCCACATGCGGGACCCACACCCATGGATAGGTTCTCCCGTGGGGAATCAGGACTGCATTGTACCTAGGCCGCTTTGAGACTTACTTTTTGCTAAAACTCCCTCACCCTGAATTGAGGCAGCAAATGTTTACTGCATATTTTTAAAGTAACTTCCTAAAATCTATGCCAAACCTTCCAAGGAGGAGTGTAACCAGTTCAACCACTTTTCTCTTTACATTTGCAAATATCCTTCCTTTTTTTAATGTAATTAGTAACACCCTCTCCTGTGTTTTCTGTAACCGCCTAAAGCGAACCTGTGCATAGTAAATAAGGATCATCCTCAATGTAATGTGCCCAGAAAAGCAATAAAAGCTGTCAAGGCAAGGGTCAGGGCACTCTCCTCCTGAGAGAGGGGTCGTGCTGTCCCTTTTCCTCCACAAGACCCAGTAGTCCGTGTGTATTTGTCTATTGCTGCCACCACACAGGATCCTGCTGGCCAGGATCCGCATCAGGGAGCCAACCAGGTTACGAACTGGGGAAAGCAGTTTCAGGTGGAGAGGACAGCGTGTACCTGGAGGCCTGGAGACTGGGTGGGCAAGGTGTGAACTGTACCGCTGCAGTAGAAAGGGCAGAGGTAGGAATGAGCCTGTTCTACTCAACTAGCCATTCTCACAGACATGGATTCTTTTTGTTAAAATTTGGAGTTGGTTTATAGACACTAAATGATCACTACCTAACAGGTACTTTCTTGGTATCTCTCTCTCTTTTAACTGTCCTGCAATATCCATTTCTCCATATTCCTTTCAGTAATTGAATGAATTCCTCAACTTTTATCTGGGCCATGTTGCCCAGCTACAGACCATATTGTTCCAACCTCCTTTGCAGTTAGGTTTGGCCATATGTGCAATTTCTGGGTTGTCTGATTGCCCTGGCTGGTGTGGCTCAGTGGACTGAGGGCTGGCCTGTGAACCATAGGGTCATTGGTTCGATTCCCAGTCAGGGCACATACCTGGGTTGCACGTGAGAGGCAACCACACACTGATGTTTCTCTTCCTCTCTTTCTCTCCCCCTCCTCCCCATCTCTAAAAATAAATAAAATCTTTTCAACTGCATGGGGAGATCAGTGTCCCTATGCTGTTCAAGGGTCAACTATAATATATTTATATATCATAGTTATATATAATATACATTATTTTACATTATAATATTTATGTTGTAGTTGACATACATTACATTGTAATTAACATACATTATATATTAAACTATATAGGGTCTGGCAGAAGTAACACCTGCTTGAGTGTGGTTGGTAGTGTAATATTATGGCAGTAATAATTTATAGTTTTAATTTGAACATTTCATCTAAAATGTCATATGGTGTGCTTGAGTGTGACATTGTTATGTTACAGAATTACATGCTTATGATTTTGTAATAAAAGATTTTGTAATAAAAGGGGCGTTATTTGTGCTGGACCCCTTTATATCATGTATGTGATGTATCAATATATAATATGTAGTACACATATAATATATAGTTCCGAACACCATTAGCTAGTTTGAGTTTTGTAAATATTTGTTACCGGGCTAGGTTCCAGGACTCAGCTTCCACTCACCTCTTTGTTGCCTTTGGTTGTGTTTGAGGAGGCGATCTCTGCAAAAGACATCATGGGAAGTTACTGCTGGAACTGAGAGGGAAAGGGTAGAGAGGTGGGCAGGTAAGGTGCATGTAACTTGAATCTCTAGAACACCTGAAGTCAAGCTAATTGTGCTCACTGATAAGCTTTTTTGCCTCTGGGCGGATCAGAGTCCAAATTCTTTGCTATGGTGTGGAGCAGTGTTCTTGGACTGGGTGTGATTCTACCCCCAAGGGACTCTGGCAATGGCTGGAGACATTTTTGGTGGTTACAGTGTGGGGCGGGGGATGTCACTGGCATCTGGGGGTGGAGGTCTAGGATGCTGCTTAATACTTCACAGTACACGGGATGGCTCTTCACCACAAAGAATTATCGGACTTGAAATGCCAATACTGCTGTGATGGAAGTATCCTAGCGTAGAGGAAGTAGAAAAATGTAAGCTGAAAATTCCTTAATTTGGTCTTGGCTGGACATTATAACTGAAATGGCTGAGGAAACAGAAAATTAAATCCCTCAGGTTTTTAAATTCAGTTTGTCTGGGAATTAGAATGAAAACAGGAATGTCTGTTTTGGTTATCTGCTGTTAATAGGTCCTTGTGTGTTGTTCATTATGCTTTGTGAGGACAGCCACCTGTTCTAGAAAGATGAGGGAAAGGTAGCAAATGTTACATACCTGTTTCCATCAAACTGGGGTTAAATCTATACCAAGTCTCTGTCTTGGTTTTCAGCTGAGTCTATTTGCTAAAAAGAGCAAAGAACTTTCTTGTAATATTGAAGCTTTTGTCTTAAAGTGCAAGAACTTGGAATATCACTGAGCCATATAAAAGAATGGAATCTTGCCATTTGTGACAACATGGATGGACATAGAGGGTATTTTCCTAAGTGGAATAAATCAGACAGAAAGATAAATCCCATATGATTTCACTTATATGTGGAATCTAAACAAACAAAAAAAAATGAACAGATAAAACAGAACCAAACTCATAGATATAGAGAACATACTGAAGGTTGCCAAATGGAGGGTGGGTTGTGTTGAGGGGCCAGGGTGAAAAAGGTGGAGGAATTAAAGAGTACATGTTGGCATTACAAAGTAGTCACAGGGATGTAAAGTACAGCATAGGGCATATAGTCAATAATGTTGTAATAACTGTGCATGGTCCAGGTGGGTACTAGACTTATCGGGGGGATGACTTTGTAAGTTATGTAAATGTCTGACCACTATGCTGTACACCTGAAACTAATATACTATTGTATGTCAACTGTAATTGAAAAATAAATTTAAAAAAGGAGTGCAAGATCTCTGTCTTACAATTCTGAGTTCAGAATGCGTCTGTCATTGGAAATTACATTTGTTGTAAAAAAAAAAAGTACTTTTGGCTGAATGCTGCATACTTTTTCATGGGTGCCTTTTTGGACCTACCAACCTCGGTGATAATTAATGCCAGGTAGACTCAGTCCACATAATAGAACTGTGAACAGCTCTTACAATTCGGAAAATAACCAAAGCCTTTCTCTTCCTTGTAAAATAGGGTGAGTTTAACAGATTAACATCAGAAGCCAGGTAGAATCTCCTGTCTGCCTGTACTCATCCACTTTGGGTTCAATGCAATTCATTCATTCATTCATTCAACAAATATTTATCGACTGTCTGAGCTAGCAGTGGACTTAGGGCACAGCAGCCCTTCCTATTCGCCTTATGTACTTTCCTCTCATCTTCCCAACTTGGACCCCAGTCTGACATTTGGGGCTCATGCATCTCCTAGACCCTGGTGTGGACTCCAGCTTGGGACCTGGGCATATACAAGAATATGGGCTTGAACTGGCAGGAGTGCCTCCCATTGGTAGGAAATATACATACCCTTGATATTAAAGAGCTACTTGAAACTTCCCCATGACCTTTCTAGCTGGAGCAGGGGTTTTAACTTATTTATTTATTTATTTATTTACTATTTTATGAATCAGATGCAATGCTAACAATATTAAAAACACTTTTAGATACTGTCTTAAGGGCTTTAAAAGGTAGTATGTCATTTAATCCTTGCAACAGCCCTGTGAGGCACATCCTCTGTGAGGATGTGGATTGTTAGCTCCATTTTACAGACAGGGTGGAGAAAGCTTAGTATGTACCCAAGGACATTCTACTGGGATCTGGCTCTAGAGTCCCTGAAAAGTGTCCTTAACCACTCTGCTATGTTGTTGTCTCTTGAAGATGTGATGTATCTGACAAAAGAACGTACCATGCACAAATATCATCCCAGTTACCATGTGTTGAATGCCACCTCATGTGCATTATCTCATTTACTCCTTGTAACAACCGCATGAGTCAGGTTCTGTTGTTATATCATTTAAGCAGACGAAACAGGCATGGGGTCATGGGGTTAAGGAATTGTCTACAGTCTTGGGGGGGGTAGGTGGTAGAGCTTAGACTGAATCTGTATTTGTTTAAGCACAAAGTTCATACCACTCCACAAGTGCAGAAATTGCATACACAGGAATCAGAATGGGCACGAGCAATTCCAGTCGTTCATAGGCATCCTCAGTGACGCCTGCCTGTAGCCCCTGAGCTACCTGAGAACCCTGTGCAGAATAGCTGGGGTTCTACAATCCAGTGCAGGTCCCTGGAATAGAAATCCCACTTCCCATCAGGTCTTTGCCCCTAGAGAGCCTTTTTCCACTGTCCTCCAGTTTGATCAGAAAGGCCTTGTTTTAATCTTTTTAGAAAGTTTGGATCTTAGACTCCTGAATAGTATTGTTTCCTTTTTAATATAATTATTCCTTTTTGTTCTGAGGCCGTTGGATTTGTAGAAGGATCATGGAGTCTTGGCCACCCCTGTTTGAAGGAACCACAGGACTGACCTAGTGTGAATGTCATTGGGTCAGAGTTGGCCTGATGATTGAGATGTGAGGTTTCCTGACTTCTAGCTGTGTGCTTGTGCTGCTCACAACCTTGAGCTACTCAGAGGATCCGGGGTGAGGTGGGTGGTTGGGATGCAATGACCCTTGCCAACCTACCTGCAGGCTCTCTGCTGTGGGGTTTGCAAACTCATGGCCTTAATGCTGGGTAGAGAGGAGCACAAGAGAACAATCTTTTTGGAACTTCCCTTTCATTGTCCCACCTATCTAAGGAAAAAGGCTCCATTCCAGAGACATATACTGTTTTCTCCTCTCAAGATTATCTATGAGACTTTACAAGAGAAGTTTCCTTTTTCTTGTCATCAATTCCAGGACCTAATGGTGGTGCAGATGCACCATTAGAGGGATCTGAGAGTTAGAGGTCATGCCACACTGTGAAGAATTCCTACCCAGCAGCCATGCTCCTTTTCTTCCTTGCTATCAGAACAGCTATTTTATTCAGGTGGGTGAAGTTGAAACTGCCTCTAATATCAGGGTCAAGCTCTGAGATCTCATTCTGTTACTCTAGGAACTTGTTTACTGATAAGAATTTGACCCATGCCTAGCTAAACAAAGATAAGTCTGCTGGGAGGCTTCTTAGTACAATTTTTCTTTATGGTGAAAAGAAAGAGAGGCTGAGAAGTACCAATATCCTACTCTTTGTTTTCAAAAAGAGGCATGGATGTATGAGGGTGTGATGTTTGGAGCCGTGGCAGCTATTTTGGGACAATGAGGGAAAGCCAACAAAGGTCAAACCAAAGCTCTGCTATTATCAAGATGCTACATTAACAAACTGAGGCACTATCTTTTTCTGGGTTTTTGCTATATTGAGATTTATTAATAACCCCTATTGATAAGTCACTTTTAGTCAGGGATATTATTACTTAAAGCCAGAAGCATCCTAATGGATACAAGTTTAGTGGTGGTGAGAAGGATGAGAACACTTTGAGACATGCTTCCACCAGCTTCTCTCATAACATGACCAATTATGTTTTCTCCACCCTTGAAGTGGAGCTATCAACTATAAACCTTGGCTCAGATATGGACCCAGTGACCAAAAATCTCAACAACGAAAAGAAAAATTGAGAATCTACATAAGGGAAGCAAAAAATGGAATAGAACAAATTTAGGAACATGGAGTTACAAACTGAGAGTCATAAGTAAGTTTCATTTTTTTGAAGAAAGCTTGGAAAGAAGGGAGTGATCCCTCCACTATCTCATAGACTAAGACCCATTGGCCATATTAAAACAACACAGTTTGAAATGAACTATCTCTACATTAAGTCTTACCAGGCTCCCTCCTTAACTTATTTGTAAGGAAAAGACTTCACATTCTTGGAAAACAGTGATTGCCCAACAGCTGCTAATCTTTCCTCAGGTCCTAATTTTCCCATGCTCTGTTCTGTTTCATAAAGAACTCCATTTGCCAGGATCTCTTGCCTTGTGGTTTTTCCTGATGGGTTCAGCCAATGGGAACTACTGATAGAATATTGGAGAGGGGAGGAAGGGAGAAGCCAGGGAATTTCCTCCCCTTTCTCTCTGCTGCTTGTGGTAGCTCCAGCATTGGTTGCATCATCTCTTTCAAGTTTCTACCTCATTAGATGGACTCATGTCTTGGACCCTGGAGATACTACTTCCTCCCCTGTTCCTCTAGGTCTAGGATGGCTGCATATTTCTGCTATTGCTAATCTCTGTCCCCCTAACCTCCTTTTGACTTCTCAGCCCTTCTTTCACCAGTACTAATTCTCTCTATAAAATTCTTTATGTCTGAATGACCTAGTGTGGTTTCGATTTTGCAGGCTGAATTTTAACTGATGAAGAGACATAACATTATCATTATTATTTTGCACCAGAAAAAGAGTGCTCTGTCCTTTTTTTTGCTTCCCTGAGACTCATGTTGCCATGCAGCAAGTGGCTGAGGGACTCTCAATACAGGCAGCCCTGCTTCTTAGCTGGCTGATCTTAGGCAAATTACACTTTTGGATGCCTCAGTTTCTTTATCTGTAATAAAAGTGCCTAACTCATATGATTATTTTTAAAAGAAATAATGCATGTAAAGCACTGAGTGTATCACCTGGCATATAGTATAAATGAAACAGACATTTAGCTGTTAATACATGTATTACTGTTATTCTACTAATCAGCTTCTTAGAATTAAGCTTTAAAGATTCTCTCTCTAATCATTCCAGCTGCCACCAAACCTCATAGAGAAGTCTGCCAAGTCCCATATTTCTTGGGTATTGACTTTCCCCATCTACATAGTTTCCATGAGAGTGGCCATGCTTATACAACATGGCACCTCCTCCTGGACACAGACCCGAGGGTGGGAATATGACTCAAACTGGGCCAACTTGTATATTTCCAAGAATTTATAATTAGGTCCAAGAGAGAGTCAACTGATCTCTGTTTAGGTGGTTGGATAAATAATAATGGTAAGATTTGGAGCTGTTGTACGTACTTCCTGTCCTATGGACTAGGAAGCAGAGAAAGCCAGTTTGCAAGGAAAGAGAAGACAGGATCAGCGCCAAAGAGTTTCAGAGACTGGGGCACCCTGATGGCGATGAGTCCCCAGTTTCATTTCATTCCAGAAGTCCAGCTGTGTTCTAGTCCTTGAGTTCCAATATATCCATGCATCCTTATCATTAACTTATCTTTTCTTCTTAATATAACCCAAGTGAGTTTCTCTTCTTTGCAATTCAAGGAAACCTGTCTCATTCACCACCTTGCCACCTCTATCTCTAAAGGCCACTTGCAATTATTTCCCTAACTTCCTTATTTCCTTCTTTCCATCACCCCTTTTCTTCCAGGAAATAGAAACATGTCCTTTCCCCACCACAAAAACAAATCTTTTCTGGTGTTTTCTGGTGTTAGACTCAGTGAAAAATGTGGAAAGGGCAACGAGAAGACAAAAATTTTCTTACTCTGACAACTGTTCTCATTGGAATTCATGAACTGTGTATCCCCAGAGAGGAGTTTATATCCAGGGTTACAGAGACAGTAGAAACTTCCTTTAGTATTCTGGCATTCAGCATTTGGTCCACAATATATACTAATGGGTGGTTTACATTCATCAACATCTGTAACACAAAGGAGAAATTTGGTTATTCATTTGACAAAGATTTATTGAGCATCTAATATGTCTCAAAGTATTCTCATACTTCTCACCACCACTAACCTTGTATCCGTTAGGATATTTCTGGCTTTAACTAATATTATCCCTGACTAAAAGTGACTTATCAATAAGGGTTATTAGTAAATCTCAATATAACAAAACCCCAGACAAGATAGTGCCTCAGTTTGTTAATGTAGCATCTTGATAATAGCAGAGCTTTGGTTTGACCTTTGTTGGCTTTCCCTCATTGTCCCAAAATAGCTGCCACAGCTCCAAACATCACATCCTCATACATCCATGCCTCTTTTTGAACACAAAGAGTAGGCCCACTCCAAGACACATCATAATTAAAATAGCAAAATTCAAAGACAAAGAAAGAATTTTAAAGGCAGCAAGGGAGAAACAGGAAGTAACATGCAAGGGAGCTCTGATAAAGCTAGCAGCTGACTTCTTAACACAAACACTACAAGCCAGAAGGGAATGGCAAGAAATATTCCAAGTAATGAAAAGCAAAGGCTTGCAACCAAGACTACCCTACCCAGCAAGGCTCTCAATTAAAAAAAAAGGTGAGATAAAGAGTTCCCCATACAAAAGAAGGCTAAAAAAATACACCTCTACCAAACAAGCATTGCAAGATACACTAAAGGGACTGCTTTAAGATGAAAAAAAAAGAGTGAGAGAGAGAGGAACACAGGTACAAAGGGGAAAAATGAATAAGTACCTACCAATAATAACCTTAAATGTAAATGGGTTAAGTGCTCCAATCAAAAGACATAGGGTAGCGGAATGGATAAGAAAACATGACCCACACATATGCTGCCTACAAGAGACCCACCTCAGAATGAAAGACCTACACAGACTGAAAGTGAAGGCTTGGAAAAAAATATTCCAAGCAAATGGACAGGAAAAAAAAAAAAGCCAGGGTAGTAATACTTATATCAGACAACACAGATTTCAAAACAAAGGACATAAAAAGAGACACAGAAGGTCACTTCATAATACTCAAGGGAAGAATCCATCAAGAAGACATAAATATTATAAACATATATTCACCCAACATAGGAGCACTCAAATATATAAGGAAATCTTGGAGGACTTCAAGAAAGATATAGACAGCAGCATAATTATAGTAGGGGATTTTAACACCCCACTGTCAACAATGGATAGATCTTCCAAACAAAATATCAAAAAGTATATTGTGGCACTGAATGATGCACTAGATCAAATGTACTTAACTGATTATATATATAGTATATATATACTATATATATGTATAATATACATATGTACGTATACATATGTATAGTAATCATATGTATAAATGTACTTAACTGATCATATATATATATATATATATATATATATATATAACCTTTCATCCCAAAGAAGAAAAATACACATTTTTTTCAAATGCACATGGAACATTTTCAAAGATATACCACAGGATAGGACACAAAAGAAGCTTCAACAAATTCAAGAAAATTGAAATCATATCAAACACTTTCGCAGACCACCAGGGCTTGAAACTAGAAACCAACCTCAAGAAAAAAACTCAAAAACATTCAAACTCATGGAGACTGAATATCAAGCTATTAAACAATGAATGGGTTAATAATGACATCAAGGAAAAAATTGAGAAGTTTCTGGAAGCAAATAGAAATGAACACACAACAGCCCAAAAATTATGGGACACAGCAAGGCCATCCTGAGAGGGAAGTTCATAGCAATACAGGCTTACCTACAAAAGATAGAAATATTTCAAATAAACAACCCAACCCTATGCCTACAAGAACTGGAGGAACAAAAAACAAAGCCCCGAATGAGTAGAAGGAAGGAAATAATCAAGATCAGAGCAGAATTAAATGACATAAAGACTAAAAGAACAATTCAAAGGATCAAAACTCCAGGAGCTGGTTCTTTGAAAAGATAAACAAAATCAACAAGCCTTTAACCAGACTCATCAAGAAAAAGAGAGGACCCAAATGAATAAAATCAGAAATGAAAGAGGAGAAATTACAACTGATAACACAGAAATACAAAGGATTATAAGAAATTACTATGAACAGGACTTCTGGCGAAGATGGAGGTATAGGCAGATATATCTTGCCTCCTTGCACAACCAAAAGAAGGACAACAACAAACCTAAAAACAAAAAACAAATAACCAGAACTGCCAGAAAATTGAACTGTATGGAAGTCCAACAACCAAGGAGTTAAAGAAGAAACATTCATTCAGACTGGTAGGAGGGGCGGAGAAGGGCAGCTGGGATGGAGAGGATATGTGGCAAGGTGGCAACTGGAGGATCTGGGCAGATGAGGCTGCAGCTGGCAGTCTGGGCAGGCCCACATTTACGGGCGGATAAACTGGGAGGTACAACTGTGGAGCAAGACAGACTGTGTAACCCAGGGTTCCAGCGTGGGGAAATAAAGCCTCAAAACCTCTGGCTGCAAAAACTTGTGAGTGTTGCGGTGGTGGGAGGAACTCCCAGCTTCACAGGAGAGTTTGTTGGAGAGGCCCACAGGGTCCTAGGACATACACAAACCCACCCAGCCAGGAGTCAGCACCAGAAGGGTGCAATTCGCTTGTGCATATTTGGGGAAGTGACTGCAAGCCGGCTGACAGACCAGCAAGTGGTATTGTTCCCTCTCAGACCCATCCCCCACATATAGTGCCACAACATAGCGATGTGGCTTGCCCTGCCCTGGCAAATACTTAAAACTCTGCCCCTTTCAACATTAACAGATGTGCCAAGACAAAGAAATATGGCCCAAATGAAAGAACAGATCAAAGCTCCAAACACAGAACTAAGTGATGAAGAGGTAGCCAACCTGTCAGATGTAGAGTTCAAAACACTGGTAATCAGATGCTCACAGAAATTGTTGAATATAGTCATAAAATGGAGAGAAAAGTGAAGGCTATGCAAAGTGAAATAAAGAAAATCATACAGGGAACCAACAGTGAAGGGAAGGAAATTGGGACTCAGATCAATGGTTTGGAGCATAAGGAAGAAGTAAACATTCAGCCAAAACAATGAAGAAACAAGAATTCAAAAAAATGAGGAGAGGCTTAGGAACCTCTGGGACACTGAAACATCCAAATCATAGGGGTGCCAGAGGGAGAACAACAGCAAGAAATTGAAAACTTATTTGAACAAATATTGAAGGAAAACTTCCCCAATCTGGTGAAGGAAATAGACTTCCAGGAAGTCCAGGAAGCTCAGAGGGTCCCAAAGAAGTTGGACGAAGGAGGAACACACCAAGGCACATCATAATTACATTACCCAAGATGAAACAGAAGGAGAGAATCTTAAAAGCAGCAAGAGAAAAGGAGACAGTTACCTACAAAGGACTTCCCATAAGACTGTCAGCTGATTTCTCCAAAGAGACCTTACAGGCAAGAAGGGACTGGCAAGAAGTATTCCAAGTCATGAAAGTCAAGGACCTACATCCAAGATTACTGTACCCAGCAAAGCTTTCCTTTGGAATGGAAGGGCAGATAAAGTGCTTCCCAGAGAAGGTCAAGTTAAAGGAGTTCATCATCACCAAGCCCTTATTATATGAAATGTTAAAGGGACTTATCTAAGAGAAAGAAGAAGATCAAAACTGTGAACAGTAAAATGACAATAAACACAACTTTCAACAACTGAACCTAAAAGCAAACAAACAAACAAACAAACAAAGCAAACAACTAGAACAGGAACAGAATCACAGAAATAGAGATCCCATGGAGGGTTATCAGCAGGGAGGGGGAGGGATGAGAATAGGGGAAAAGGTAAAGGGAATAAGAAGCATAAATGGTAGGTAGAAAATAGACAGGAAGAGGTTAAGAATGATATAGGAAATGGAGAAACCAAAGAACTTATATGTACAACCCATGGACATGAACTAAGGGGGTGGGGAATGATGGTGGGAGGGAGGATGCAGGGCAGAGGGGAATAAAGGGGAGATAAAAATGGGACAACTGTAATAGCATAATCAAAAATATATTTAAAAAGAATATATAAAGAACTAAAACTCAACAATAGCAGAATAATACAAAGAACCCAATTAAAAATAGGTAAACAATTTAATAGACATTTCTTTAAAGAAGACAGGAAGCATATGAAAATATTCTCAACTTCATTAGTCACCGGGGACATGCAAATCAAAACTACAATATGATATTACTTCATACCCATGAGATTGACTATAATAATAAAAAAAAGTCAGACCATAAGTATTGGGAAGGATGTGGGAAATTGGAACTCTCATACATTACTGGTGGGAATGTAAAATGGCACAACCACTTGAGAAATAGTTCAGAAGTTCTCAGAAAGTTAGGTGCAGGTATCGTGTGACTCACTGCTTGCACTCCTAAGTATATACCTGAAAGAAGTAGATAGTTGCAATGGTACACTGTTTTGGAATATATTAAAACCTACTAAATTATGTATCTTCAAAGTGTGAATTTTATGGTGTGTGAATTAAAGCTCATTAAAAAAGATGATGATGGCTTCATAAGATTGGTCCCTAACTGTCTCCACCCACTGTCTCATTGTCTACCAGGCTATGGATGAAACGACTTCATTTTCTTTTTATGGAACCAGTTGGACATATTTCAATCCAAAGATCTTGTACTTTTGATTGCCTTTGCTAGTTTTTTTGAATACACTTCTATTCTCTACAGAGTGATTTTGTAAAATGCACGTGGTGAAGCAATACTTTGACATTAAGTTATCATAGTAACAATTATTAAAGCAGAAGTTTCTGCATTGGCACCCACTAGAATAGACACCACATTTCCAAGTGAGGAACTGGCTGAGACCTAACATTTGCAAAGCAGAAGGTTTCTAGAATCTGGTCATATGATTCTTCTATCCTTCACTCATATCAAGTTTTTAAAGGATCAGAAGCTGGTGAATAAGAGAGTGAGGATTTATTTGGAGAGAGCTAATGCTGCCCTGTGAGTCCTTCCACTCCCACCTAAGAGAAGAAATGTGTGAGAGTTCTTTCTTCTTCATCTCACTCCCAGAGAGAAGGATTTTAAGGAGTTCACTCAGCTAATTATACATGGTCTACATTTTGTGGGGATACAGTTGATTGGTGCATATTTCCTCCCCCAAAATCTAAAGGGTGAGCCATTGGCTTGCATTGGGCAAAGAAGAGATTCTACTCCTCCTTGTGTATCCTAAATTTATTGGGCAAAGATGGGGTATATTTCCCAAGAACTAGTGGTGGGTCAGGTGTGAGAGATTTCTGGTGTGGGGTTGCTTAGGTTCTGTCCCAGAGGGTCACCTCGAATGGCAAATGGACTTCAGCAGGAAGAAGCTGGAGGAATGACAGGATTCTTCCAGGATGAGGAAGGCGTAGGGAGGAACTTGCTGTTTTCAAGGGAATTTCAGGGTGGTGATAGGGTGAGAGGGGAATTATCTTCATAGAACCCACAAGGGCTCTTAGGAGAGAAAGTGTCATAGCTCAGGAATGTAGAGGCTAAATGACAACAATAGCATCAGCCAAGTACAGACTTTTCCTGCTTCTTTTTCCTCTTTCTTTTGGGTTCCAACTGCAGCAAGACCCGGCGAAGAGGACAAGTGTCAGGTGGGGAAGAGATCTGACTGCAGGCTTCCAACAGGGACAGAGCTTGAACCAGGGGAGGGACACAGTATGACAGTAACTCAAGTCTGGAGTGTTTATTCTTCCATAGGGTTGGACCTTTGAATTATTGAGTTGAAACTTCATTTTGCGTCTTAGGAACCATATGAATTAGAAAAGTTTCTGCTCAAGCTTTTATTCTCTTTGCTATGACTTTAGCGTATATTCTCTCTCCTTAACTTAAAAAGAAACACTTATGTGATGGTTTATAATCCATGAAGTACTGTCACATTCGTTACCTTATTCAATCCCCCTACCACACTCACGAAGTCAGCATTATCATCCTCACGATGCAGAGGAGAATACTGAGAACTAGCCAGTTTCTGCAAGAGCCCCCTTTGCCGTTTCTTTCCCGGTGAAGGCCGAGTGATAGTCATCAGCACTGCACATTACTGTTACTCCCCACACCCTTACACTGCCTACTTTCAAGTTCTAACTCTGGGTGCTTTCAAAATTACCCCTTTACCTTTACATATTTCAAAGGGATACTTGAGCTCTTTCTCCCCAGACTGAGAAATGTATCCAGAGGTGCAGGTACAGTATGTGGCACTGGTACAGAAAGCATTTTCTGGGCACCGAGGACAGGTACCTGCGGGGAGGAGAGAGGTAGGTCAGATGTTACCTGGGTCAAACACTCTCCCGTTATCATTTGGCTCTGCCTCTGAGCATTACCTCTCAGGCTGAGGGAGCCTGCACTTTTTTCCTTTTGTGAGATCTCAGTACAGTAAAAACATTAGAGATACTATTTATACACCTCACAAAGTGATCCTTCCAGTAAGTCAAGTATACCTGACACCATACCTAGTTACTACAGTATTGTTGACTATATTCCTTATGCTGTACTTTACATCCCTGTGCCCGTTTTTATAACCCATAATCCCTTTCCCTTTTCACCCATCCCCCGAGGCCCCAACCATGTGGCCACCATCAGTTTGTTCTCTGTATCTATGAGTTTGTCCATTTATTTTGTTTTTTAGATTCCACATATAAGTGAGAACATATGGTACTTGCCCTTTCTCCCTGTTGTCACAAGTGGTGAGATTTCATAAATGTGTGATCAATTAAGTTGTATGCCTGAAGCTAATATAATATGATATGTCAACTATAACTAAAAAATAAATTTAAAAAATAAATGAACCCCCCCCCCAAAATTAGAGATACCAAATCCAAGTTACAGAAGAGTGCATGATATAGGACTGGGTCTGGCACTAATTAAACAAATTAATTTTAACAGAAAACTTTCAATGCAATATAATTGTGTTATTCTCAAGATCACTGAAGATTTAATAAAAGGGGAATGAGTTGGTTAAGAAGTAGGACCCTGGGTTCAATTCTGGTTTTACCACTTAATACCTGTGTGTCTTTACACAAGTGTCTTAAACTTTCTGTGCCTCAATTTTCTCGTCTGTAAAATGTAAAATGGGTTATTGTGAGAAGTGGATTAATACATACAAAGTGCTTTGGGAAGTGTCTGGTATATATTATAAAAATTTGAATTTGTAGGGTACCATGGGAGGTATATTCTGTTACTGGTACATGTTATCTTTGTAGCTCTATGTATAACTTTATTTAGACAAAGATACACTAAATATATTAATTTGAGGTCACTTGAGAATGAATGGAAAGAACAGGGCTGAGGAAATATCTCCAGCTTTGGGGGTAGTGAAGAGATGTGGGAGCTATAAAGGGATCATGGGCAGTGGGTGCTGGGAACACAATGGGGGAGCCCAATGCAGAGCTTGGCTACTCAGAATGCATCCCCTCGCTAGAAATGAAGAATCTCAGACCCCATTCTAGACCTGCTGCATCATAACTAGTGAGATCTCCAAGGAATTAAGCCTAAGGAGAAATGGTCATGTTCATTGTGTGTTGACGTGTATGATCAGAATGAAATGGTGGCCATGGGGCTCTGTCTCTCCTGACTAGTCTCACTTCATGAGACTTTGTTTTATTCACTTTTCTGTGTCCACATTGGGGACATTGTGGGTACTAAAAGCAAACAAGTAGACTAATATAAGTAAAAGAAAAAGATAGATTAAAAGATATCCAAATTTGATGAAATGATCAATTAAAAAGAAAATGACACAGGAGCAAGCCTGCCCAACTTCTGTCCCCCAAACAAGCTTCTTTTCTCTAGCCTGTTGGAAGATGTGGGTGGCCTCAGTTTCATCCTTAGTCCACACCCTCCTGGGTCTCTGATGGTGGAAGAGTCAGGCTTTGAACACTCATTGCTCACCTTTGGCTTTCCTTTTTTGTTTTTTATTTTATTGTTATTCAGTTACAGTTGTCTGCATTTTCCCCCCACCCCTCCACCTCACCTTTGGCTTTCTGAACCATGACTCCTGGCACACTCAGCAGAATGAAGAGTCCTGGAACAGGGAAGCAGAAGGGAGAGTAATGAAACTCTTGAAGAAAGATCCCAGAAGTTATTCAAGGGCTGTGTATCAGTTATCTACCACTGCAAAACTAACCATCACAAAATGTAGTAGCTTAAAACAACATTAATTTTATTATTTCTCATTTTCTTATGATTTTTGTGGGCCAGGAATCTGGGAAGAACTTAGCTGGGTAGTTCTGGCTCAGGGTTTCTTATATTGTTGCAGTTAGAAAGTGGCTGGGCTGCAGTGGCTGGAAACTGGGCATTATTGTCCCTTCATGAGGTTTCAGGGCCTGGGATAGTTTGAGCTTCTTCACAACATGGCGACCTTGGTCAGGCTGTGCAGGAATCAAAGTTTATCCCATCTCCACCAAACTAGTCCACCCTCATCTGCACCCATCCCCCCACTTGGCAGACAGAGACCCTTCCATTACTAGGACCCACTTTTTAAAAAGCTTTATGTGCCCTGGTCAGTGTGGCTCAGTTGGTTGGAGTGTCATCTGTAGACCAAAGGGTCACAGGTTTAATTCTTGGTCAGGGCATGTGCCTAGGTTTTGGGTTTGATCCCTCGTTGAGGTGTATACAAGAAGGCAACCAATCCATATTTCTCTCTCACATAGATGGTCTCTCTCTCTTTCTCACTCTCTCCCTTCTTCTCTCTCTAAAAGCAATGAAAAAAATGTCCCGAGGTAAGGATTAAGAAAAGCTTTTTTGAGGTATAATTGATATACAAAAATTGCACACATATAGTGCACACATATTCATGAGTTTGGGCTTATGCATATACCATATACCCATGATACTGAAATGGAGTGTAGACTGAGGGGCCCCCCAAGGCCCCATAGCCCTTGGTTGGGGGATGGGGAGAGCAGATGATATGGCTTAAGATACTTTCCATAACAAAGGCTATTTTAATAGCTGTGCCACCACCTCAGGGCAAGGTGAGCATGACTTTCACAACTGACTCATGATGTAGCAAGGAAGGCGGTTCCCCTGGATCACTGTCACTCTTGCCCTGACTGGGGATGGCAGCTGAGGGAATGTTAACAATATAGGAGAACTGGCAAATGTAGCTCATTGTGGAAAGAGTTGGAAACGAGGTCATGTAGGGGGCTCTGTGCAGGTAGCCATGAGGGAATTTGGCTATGTGGTTTGTGAGTAGAGTAGTGAGGAAGAAGGGCCATAATATAGCAGCTATGTAGTTTGGGGGTCTGGAATTCTGCCATGCAGTTTGGAAGAGAGCAGGAAGAGGGAGGAGGCATGCTGCCTGTAGTGAGGGATTTGGCCATGTGGCTCAGAAAGGAGTAGAAGAGCCATGAGGGAAGAATTATGTAGCAGCCACATGAGAGGGAGAAGTAATCAAGAAGCTATGTAGTTTGCAGTCAGGATCTGGCCATGCAGCCTGGTGTAGTAAGGAAGACATCAGCTGCTCTGATTGTGCCTGCTGTAGCTGACTCTAAAGACTCTCCCTTGCAAGATGCTGACCTGCTGCCTTGCAGACCTGGACTCTATCTGGACTCAGGAGAGCCCAGGACTAGAGTCTTTCCTGGACTAGTACATGGAGGCTGATGATAACATACCTAGATCCTGAAGGAGAGAGCTGTTGTGAGAGGATGGTGATTTTGATCAAGAGCAGATGGAGAACTCTTTGCACACCTGGCTTAAGATAAGAAAATGGGGAACTATTGGGCTTGCTTTTGGTCTATAGCCTTTTGGGGAGCAAGGGAAGTGTTGGGTCTCACAGGAGAACAGGGCTCCAAGCTGAAATGCTCCCAGCTCCCCTAAGGTTGGAATATTGTAAATAAAAACCTATTTCTTCCAGCATTAATTGTTGGGTCATACATGTGGTTGGGCCCCTGTCTGCTCAGTTACAATACTGTCACTACAATCAATATACTAATGCATATCCATCACCTCCAAACATTTCCTTGTGTTCTTTTGTGTTTTTCTTCTTTCTTTGGGTAGGAACCCTTTTTATGAAATCTACTCTTTTAACATACTCATATTTTGAAGTGCACAACACTGCATTGTTAACTACAGGTTCTATATTTTACAATGGATCTCTAGAACTTCTTCATCTTGTGTAGCAAAAACTTTACATCCATGAAAAAACAACTCCTCCTCCCCCCCACCCCCTCAGCCTCTGGCAATCATGATTTTATTTTCTGCATCTATGAGTTTGACTACTTTAGATACTTCTTATAAATAGTGCAGTATTTGTCCTCTGTGTCTGGCTTATTTCATTTAGCATAATGTCCTTGAGGGTCATCCATGTTGTCACAAATGGCAGGACTTCCTTCTTTTTAAAGGCTGAATGACATTCAATTGTATGTATATACTATATTTTCTTTATCCATTCATCTGTCTGTCAAAAATCTTCCATAAATGCTAGGTGCCTCTATCATCATGTTATTTGCATGAGAGTCCCTTTCTAATTTTTGATCTAATGCTCATTTTATTCCATTGCCTGTTCCATCCAGTAATGAGGGCAGAGATTATGGATAACCAAAATTCACAACCGATCCATTTCTGCCTCTAGTTTCCCCAAAGCAGGAAATATCTTTTTTGAGCTTTTTCCATTTAAATTGTATATGCTCTCACTTTAATTTGATTTCACAGATATATAATGGACACCTCTGCAGTGTAAGATGTTGTGGGATTGCTTTCAAGTAGCTTATGTTATTTTTAATAGAATTTATGGTGTATCACTCCTTCTGCAAATAAATAACTGTGAGACATTAAGTAAGGCTAGAACCTTTCCATGATGTAATTTCACATCTGTAATGTGAAGAAGATGCTGTGTGAAAATGAGTGTGAAACAATTTCAGCTTGATGCCAGGCTAAAGTAGGAGCTTGATGAATGTTAGCTTTGGTTGGTGTTGTAGCTATTGATAGCTATTTGATCTGGAGCCAGAAGGATGGACTGGATTTCAGAGTTGGGGAAAAATCTGCAAAGAATGGTGGTTGAAGCCACAGGATCATAAGATTCCTTGGCATTATAGCAAAGATCTGGAGCCAGGTGGCTAGGGTAGAATCCTGGCTCTGCCATTTATAAGGTGTGTGACTTTGGACGAATAACAGAATCTCTTTGTGCCCCAGTTTTCTCATCCATATGATGGGGATAATAATAGTACCTATCTCATGGGCCTATTAAGATGATTAAATGGGTTAATACATATAAGGTGCATAGTGAGTACTCAAAAATATTGGTTGTTATTAATTATATTCTTGGTACAGAAAAAGGAAAAGGTTGGGGGAGGAAAGAATAACAAGAGAGGCAGAGAAAGAGTCAGGGCAATGTTAGGTCATAGAAGTTATCAAGAAAGAGAGGATATCAATTAGAAAACAAAACCTGTATAGAAGATGAACAACTTATTAAATTAGACCATAAGGAAAATTTTGGGGATATTTGGGAGCATAGTTTAAATAGGGTGGTGAGGTAGGAAACCATAATTTAAGAGACTAGGAGTGTTCAAAGCAGAGTAAAGAGAAGGAAAGACAGCTAATTATTGAACTGATTAGCTCCTGATAAGGAATCGATTAAGGTACAGTCATTGTCAAAGTTACACATACCTGGAAGAAGTGATGGCCCTCTCATTCCTGCATGCAGATGAACCATGCCAGCCAGCTCTCAAAGCTCTCTACTATGCTTTAAGCCAACCAATTTTCGTATCCCAAGGAAGTTTCATGAGAATTCGCATAGGTATCTCAGGTCAGCTGACTTAGGAAACTGTTCTCAGAAAAGTGAACTTCTTTCACCATCTGACTCATTGTTCTGCTTTTTGGTTTATTTTGTATGCACTGACTTAGGGAATTGTTCTCAGAAAAGTGAACTTCTCATCTTTCGCCATCAGACCCATGGTTCTGCTTTTTATTTATTTATTTTCTGTGCCTTTTCTGCACTTTTTTTGTTTGTTCCCTTTGTAGTTTCATGGGACAGGCATCAGTGGGAGCCGGTCTGCCTCGGGCCAACCTGTAGTGTGTGGGTTCTTGACTTTGTGTAGGAAAGATTTCACAACATGAGTCCAGGTGATTTTGAGACTACCTTTATTAAGGCTGGAGACAACAAAACAAAGGAACAAAGGTTTAGGGTAGATGAAGTAATAGGAGAGAGCCCAGGCGGGGCTGCTTTGGCTCCCTAGAAATGCGTTATAGGAAAGGAATGAGCCTAGGTGGGGCTGCTGTCAGTTTACGTGGAAGTCAGAGGAGAAAGGAGCCTTGTGAAAGGATAAAGCTGGTTCCATTCACCATTGTGGCACTGATGGGGAACTCAAATGTTGGAAAAATTTTCATTTCAGGTAATAGCTAGTAAGCTTAATAATCAATTTATGTAATAAAGCCATTGTTTCAGGAACTGAAGGTATGACCCACCTTGGCTCCAGGAAACCATAAACAGTTCCACCTTTGCACCTCAGGAGCACTACAAGCAACCAAAATGGTATCTGGGCCATTGTACTCCAGGGTGAGACAGTCCACTGCCCAGGACACAGAAGGAAGAATGCTGCAGCTTTTATCTGATTAACTTTCCCCCTGAATTCCAATCCCCTTACGTACATATTACTTCTCCTTATAAAAAGGGTTGGTTTAAAATGGAATGTAAGATGGTCTTTAGGGTACAAATCCACTGTCTTCTCAGATCGCCAGCCATCTGAATAAAGTGCCCATAAAGATCCGATCCCCGTTTCTGCTCACTGGGTCTGGTAGGTGACAGGCAGCATGACGCCGGCTCTTCTGGTTTCAGCACCATTTGTTGAGCAGGCCTGTGACCTCATTAAACATGACCGCCATTTTACTCTTCAGAGCTTGTGTCCCCAGGACTAGAAATTACTGGAAAGCAAGAACAGAACATGAATAACTGCCCCACCCTCTCCGTAGCTACAGGCAAAAGATAACATTGGAGCCTAGGCAACATCATCTGAAACCTCCTGTGTTGCAAAGCCCGCCACAGCCCAGGGGCCACACAACAGCAAACCCTCCACCCTTTTAAAATCCAATTATAAATCAATAAAAGCTCAAAGTCCTCAATGCTGGAGTACCTCTCCACACCAAGACCCCCTCTCTTCTCTTGGAGAATGAATAAAAACTTTAGTCTCTGCACTTACTTCTCTTTGTGAATTCTTTCACAGCCTGCAGCACTGACCACACTAATATCCTGGACGCAGGTCAGGTGGTAAGTCTGGGTTGAGCTGCTGCTGCCTACTGCTCCCCTGGCTGCAAGCCTCCTTGGGACCCTTAGAGTTTAGGAAGAAATAAAAAAGTGAATGCCTCAGAAGGAGCATGGGCATGCTTGAGAGTGAGCCCACCCTGAGACTTTGTCCTGAGGGCTTTTAATCTTTCTTTTTTTAGGGTGGGAATTTTAAGGGAGGGTTTCAACAGAATATTCATCAGCTTATCAGGTGCATTTTAATATGCTGATGTGTCAAAAAGGGCACATAGGGGTTTTGGGAATATTCTTCAGTCCACTATACTGTTTTATCTTTATCTTGAGTCTGTCTGGCTTCTAATGGGGTTTTTGTTATTTGTTCCCCTGACTTCATCTTCCTTGGGTTTAGCTGGCACAAATGACATTGATTGGGTCTCTGTTCCCTATTTCCCAGGCCAGGGTGATTTAAGCTATGTATTCTTTGGTTAGGGAGGAGAGGTATAAACCATTTACTCTGAAGTGTCCTTGGTTAGGGAAGATAAGTTCTTGCTACTCACCAGCTGGCTGTAAATTGCTCAAACTGTCTGGCCTTGTTTAATTTTCTTGTCTCAGTTTCCCCATTCCATTTGCTTAGAAATTTTCCTAGTTTCTTACTGTCCTGCCTTAGTAGCAGGTTTTCCTAGTTATTGTTGGTTGCTTTGGAATGACAGAATCAATTGACTCTGGGAAAGGAACGCTCTTTAGTTACAAAGCATTGTTGGAGGAGTGGGATGTGACTTTGGAGTCAGAACAAACCTTACTTAAATAGTCCTATGGTTTTGGGCTGGGTAAGCCAGAATTTAGGGTTACTCTGTTGGTATATAAAGTTTCTGGAAGAGTCATTTTCATAAATATTGTGATTCTGTTCCACCCCACCTGAAGATGTCATTCAGCAGATCTTACTGGAATCTCAAAGTCTGGTAAAGGTGATGTATTATTTGGTCATATGGGACAATCCAGACCAACAGCAGGATTGGGAAGAAAAGGACTCTAAGTTGTTCCCTCCATCAGCAAATATTTATTAAGCGAACAAAATTAATACAATCTTCTCTATATAGAACTTAGACTCTAGTGGGGAAGCCAGGTAGTTAAACACATACAATTCATACAGAGCTGACCTACCTCATGGTTCATCATGAGAGGTGGTGCTTCTTTGAACACCAATCCAAGAAATACAAGATCCAAACAATACACAAAAAAGCAATTACTAAAGCATCACAAAATTGCAAATAGAAATTCCATTCATAATATACAGAAAAATGTTTTAGAGTCATTTCTTTCTTGTCTCTGAAGTAAGGAAGCCACATCCCAACTCTTTTTCTCTTTTCTCTGTTTGAGTTGTGTTGGAGAGGAGTTTAGAGGAAATTTGAAACAATGGAGGTTTTAAAGCAGTGTGGTGACATGATTGGCTGTGTTTTGGGGGAGTTTTTCTGGATGCTTTATGGATTGGAGGCAGATGTGGACATGGGGATCTCCGCTGGACAATAATCCAGGCAGAGATAATGCACTTTTGCAACATCTTCTGTATAGTCTCCCTGCTTTCTTTGTTACTCTGCTTGAAAACATTCTAGACCAAGCAGCCAGAGTGATCATTCAAAACAAATTATGCTCTATCACTCCTCTGCCAATAACCATTCTAAGGCTCTTCATCACACTTAGGGTAAAAACCAGACTTCTTACTATGGCCTGTAAGTCCCTCTGTGATTTTACCTCTTCTCCATCTTAAACTTTGTTTGTTGTGACCCTCTGTTTATTCCCTATACCTCAGCCACAGTGATCTCTTCTGTTCCTTGAGCACATTGAGACTTTCCCACCTTAGGAGCTCAGTCCCCGCTTTCACACTGCCTAGAATGCTTTCTACCTCAATACTCACATTTGCCTCCTTCTTGTTTTTCATGTCTCAACCCAAACTAATTTCTTTCAGACTGCTGTTCCCTAACCACCCTACTAAGTCTTGCTGAATTACACTCAATCCCTTTATTTATTTCTGTAATTGTATTATCCAAATCTGTGACTATCTTGTTTATTTGCTTCTGGTCTGTCTTCCTTCTGGAATGTAAACCCATAAAGTTTTCTTTCTACCTTGCCTCCCATGATATCATTTCTGAATACATAAATTGATGGATCAGTTGGAATCTATAGGACTTGGAACTGGGCAGGAGGGTGGTGTTAAGTGAGAGAGAGGAGTTAACTCCTAGTTTATTGTTATTATTTTTTGCTTAGGCAACTGGGTGGGTCATCATCATTACCACCATCACCATGTCCATTTCCACCATCTTCATCAGCATCACCAATACTACCTCCACCATCTTTATCACCATCATCTCCAGCACCACAATCAACTTCATCACTGGAACTGCTTTTGCTAAGAATACCAGCAACCTCCTTAATGCTCTGCCCTGTGAATAGTTTTCAGTGTTAATTCAGTCTGGCCTCTTTCCTTGCCCTCCATGACACCATACTCGACTCATTTCCCCTCATTTCCCTGTCCACATTTGTCCTGTCTTCTCTAGTAGCCACTCCTCCCCAGTGGATTTTTAAATACTTACTCAGGGCTATGTTCTCACTCTGCAATCTTTCCCTATATGCCATAGCTTTAATTATTATCTGTTGGGTGTGTGTGTTTGCACACAGAGAACCCTCTCTTTTGTGATCCAGGCTATATGTGCAACATATATTGGAATCACAGCACCTCAAAATCAACTTCTCCAAAATGGAATTCTTTCTTTCCCCTCAAAACAACTTTTTCTCCAATGTTCCCTTTCTCTGTAGCAAAGCAGCACTGCTATTATTTCTCCCTAGCAGTCATCTGGGGTTGGAGGCAAGAGTTGATTGAGAAAGACTGGCAGTGCCACCTAATGGTCAAGCCAATGTTCTTACAATGTTGGCTCTAGAGCCAGGTTGCCTAGGTTCAAATCTTGGCTCTGCCACTTAATATTATGTGACTTGGGGAAAGTTACTCAACTTCTCTGTCCCTCAGGCTTCTCTTATCTTGGATAACTAAAACAGTTTCCTAACTGGTGTCCCTCTGTCCTATTCCCCACCCTGCAACCAGGAGAGCTTTCTGAAACATGAATCTGAATTTAACACACCCTGCCTCATAGCCCCACAGATTTTTGGGAGGCTAAGTGTGTTTATTGCACACATAAAGGCCACCTAATCTGACTCCAGTTCACCTCTCCAGCATCATCTCCCACCTTTCTTCCACTGGCTGCCCTGAACTAGTTGCTCTTTCCAGCCTGCAGGCCTTTGCATATGTGGTCCCATCACCTGGAATTGCCTCCTTTCCTCCACTGCTCTGTCCCTGGACAAGTCCTTCAAGTGTGTGTCCTTTTGCCTATCCTTACTTAACCCCTAATGTATACCCACCAGAGCCCCACTCTTCCCCCTTCTCTACTTCAAGGTGGAGTTAGCATCTCCCTCTTCTATTTGTCTCATATTTAATCTAATTGAAGGAATTGTCACAGGTGGGCACAGGTAACCAGGTTCTTGGTGATCGGGACAAAGAATTGAACCGAACACACAGAGTTTATAGCAGAGAACATGGGAACAGGCCAACTCCAAGCAGAGATTGACCTCATGGGCTGGAGGGATTCTATTCTTATAGGGTGGATCCCTCCTGGCTAGTTTGGGTGGGCTTTTATTGCACATGTACAAGTAGTTGCGTTATTTTAAAGCTACTGTGCATGTGGTCTCCCATGATTTTCCTTGATTGGCCACCAGAGAACGAGTCACACAATGTTACCAAATGGACTCCCCCTTCTTCTAGGATCCCCCTGTACTTGGTTCACCTTGCCCACCGCCAGGGAATTATAGTTCTCCATGTCAGAGATTGGTGAGAAGGAAAGGAATTATTTATTCAAAAGTTATACAGACTGAAGAGTAATGACTTAATGTCTTCATTAAAATCCCAAAGTCCTTATAACACCCACAAACACACACAGTCCTTCCTTCCCCTCTTTGTCTGGGCCGCGGTACCATATCTCAGGAAAAGATATAGAAGTCTATGGCTCAGGTAGCCCCTAGTTCTTCTCAGTAATCCGTGCTCAGCTGGTAGGCCTCCCTTGGTTCCCAGCACCATCAGCTGTGTCTCCAGTTCTTAATCCAAAACCACATGGCACCTTCTCATGGCACACCAGCAAGAGTCCTTTTACCCCTTTCCTTTCCTCAGCGTTTCTCCTGCATTCTTCCAAACTGCTAAGAGAAAGCTCTGCATCACTGCTACATCTTGTTTTCTGGCTTCCTAAGTTGAGTGGCAAAGGGAGACCCAAAGCTGCGTGGTTCTCCCCTGCCAAAGCTGCTTGTTTCCTCTCTCCCAAAGTTGTGTGGTTCTTCTTGTCATGGCTGCCAAGCCTGGGTTTAAATCCTGGTGCCAATCTTCCTCTGCAGCCCCATTTCTGACTCCCACAATTGGCTACACCTGCCAGCATTCCCGTATTTTTTCCAGCTTTTCTGGGCTGCCATAGTAAGTACAGGCAGGAGTGGCCCTGTGGCATGGAGCCAATCATTTCCAAGCTGTTATGCAGGCCCTTTAACCAGGGGGAGTTGCCCTGGTTGTTATATCCTGGATGGAAGTCACTCCCTCCTCCCTGGCTCAAAGCATGGCCACAACTATTTAACATATCCATGAAACTGGTCAAATGTTATAGATACCTTAAATGACCGCTCTAGCAGTTATTTGTGAAACTGTTGCTATGCAAAACAACTCTCAATGGCCCTGCTCCATGTGTCCCATCCCCCAGTTCAGACTTGTGGGGGTGAGGATATCCCATATTTTTAATATTTCCTGGACACTCTGAGTTTCAGGACACATTATAAATCCTTCTTTTGAGGCCCCCTGGCTGCACCCTCTTATAGAATGATTAATTTTAAACTACACTATTATTTTATGTATCACCAAATCTAATAATTCGACTGTGACACAATGCTTGCTTGTTCTTTAGAATTTTGATTTTATTATTATTGAATGAGACATTGTAAATTTATTTAGGAATAATTTTTTTATCACACATCACTCTTTTGAGTGGAGGAAAAGGAAAGTAGAAGTGGAAAATAAACTGGTTATGATATTTTTGAATTTTTTTTTACATTTAGAACTTCAAAATTACTTTAAACACATAGCTATCAATGTCCATGTTTTTCTCCACTGGTAGTTCTCAAGATATGATTACTGGACCATCAGCATTGGCATTACCTAGAACTTGTTAGAAATTCAGATTCTTGGGTCCTGGCCCAGGCCTGATAAATCAGCAACTCTTGGGTGGGTGCAGAAGGTTGTGTTGAACAGGCCCTCCAGGTGATTCTGATGCAGGCTCAAGTCTGAGAGCCCAGCTCTGCATGGTACTGTTCTCCGGTCTGTCAAGAGAATGGCGACATGTTACTTATTAAAAGTACTCAAAAAAGAACCAGAAGCCAAAGCTGGCACTCTACCACCCTCACACTACTTATCAGAGCACACAATTATAAACCAAATGTCGCTGGCCTTTTACTTGTGATGACAAAATGAGATCATAATTTCTTTTTGTATCCAAGTTACTACAACATAAAATGCAGAGGCTTTCTTGTTGAAAGTCGGACCCTCTGAAGGTGTTTTCTCAGTTATTCCTGAGAGTCTCCTGCCACACCATCTTACAGATGCTCTTCCTTCTAGCCATCTATCCATCCATACATACATCCATCCACTCGTCCTTCTGTCCATCCATCCACCACCCACTTATCCAATCTACCCATTTATTCAATGTACTCATCCACCCACCTACCTTTTCTCCTTCCTTCCTCCCTTCCTCTCTCCCTTCCTCCCTTCCTTCCTTCCTTCCTTCCTTCCTTCCTTCCTTCCTTCCTTCCATTCTTCCTCCTTTTCTTACTTCCTTTATTTTATCCACCCAAGTCTTTTCTTTTACTGCTATTGTTGACTTCCATGAACAATCTGGTCACTGTCTTGGACTGGTTCCTATCCCTAATACTCATACACTAGACTCAGGTTGGAAATGCACACCCTCCTTTCTCTTCAATGCCAGTGGCCATTAGTCCAAAAACTTTCAATGAACACTCATTCCAGTTGACCAGAGCTCATTATTTAACCAACTGTTTTACCACTATTAACATCCTATACCTTAATGCTAACTGGATTTTCACTGCCTTCAGGACTACAGGACCAGCTGGTTGCTTCTATACGTGATGTGCAGATATATCTTAACTTCTTCCTGTCTATTTTGTACATACCAATTACGCTTCTTATTCCCTGTACTTTTCCCTTATTCTCATCCCTCCCCCTCCCTTCTTGCCTGTAAGACTTCTTTTGAGAAATCAGCTGATAATTTAATTTGCAGGTAACTCTACTTTTCTCTTGCTGCTTTTAAGATTCTCTCTATATCTTTTAAAAATATATTTATTGATTATGCTCTTACAGTTGTCCCATTTCCCACCCTTCACTCCACTCCACCCTGCCCAGCCCCTCCCTCCCACATTCCCCCCTATAGTCAATGGGTCATACATATAAGTTCTTTGGCTTCTACATTTCCTACACTATTCTTACCCTCCCCCTGTCTATTTTCCACCTATCATCTATGCTACTTATTCTCTGTACCTTTTTCCCCTCTCTCCCCCTCCCACTCCCCTGTTGATAACCCTCCATGTGATCTCCATTTCTGTGGTTCTGTTCCTGTTCTTGTTGTTTGCTTAGTTTGCTTTTGTTTTTGTTTTAGGTGTGGTTGTTAATAAATGTGAGTTTGCTGTCACTTATACCATTTATATTTTTAAAATATATTTATTGATTATGCTCTTACAGTTGTCCCATTTCCCGCCCCCCTCACTCCACTCCATCCTGCCCACCCCCTCCCTCCCACATCCCCCCCCTATAGTTCATGTCCATGGGTCATACTTGTAAGTTCTTTGGCTTCTACATTTCCTACACTATTCTTACCCTCCCCCTGTCTATTTTCCACCTATCATCTATGCTACTTATTCTCTGTACCTTTCCTCCCCCTCCCCCTTACACTCCCCTATTGAAACCCTCCATGTGATCTCCATCTCTATGGTATTGTTCCTGTTCTAGTTGTTTGCCTAGTTTGCTCTTGTTTTTGTTTTAGGTGTGGTCGTTAATAACTGTGAGTATGCGGTCATTTTTACTGTTCATATTTTTTATCTTCTTTTTCTTAGGTAACTCCCTTTAACATTTCATATAAGAAGGGCTTGGTGATGATGAACTCCTTTAACTTGACCTTATCTGAGAAGCACTTTATCTTCCCTTCCATTCTAAATGATAGCTTTGCCAGATACAGTAATCTTGGATGTAGGCCCTTGCCTTTCATGACTTGGAATACTTCTTTCCAGCCCCTTCTTGCCTGTAAGGTCTCTTTGGAGAAATCAGCTGACAGTCTTATGGGAAGTCCTTTGTAGGTAACTGTGTCCTTTTCTCTTGCTGCTTCTAAGATTCTCTCCTTCTCTTTAATCTTGGGTAATGTAATTATGATGTGTCTTGGTGTGTTCCTCCTTGGGTCCAGCTTCTTTGGGACTCTCTGAGCTTCCTGGACTTCCTGGAAGTCAATTTCCTTTGCCAGACTGGGGAAGTTCTCCTTCATTATTTCTTCAAATAAGTTTTCATTTTCTTGTTCTTCCTCTTCTCCTTCTGGCACCCCTATAATTCGGATGTTGGAACGTTTCAAGATGTCCTGGAGGTTCCTAAGCCTCTCCTCATTTTTCCGAATTCTTGTTTCTTCATTCTTTTCTAGTTGGATGTTTCTTTCTTCCTTCTGGTCCACACCATTGTTCTGAGTCCCAGTTTCCTTCGCACCACTATTGGTTCCATGTACATTTTCCTTTGTTTCTCTTAGCATAGGCTTCATTTTTTCATCTGTTTTTCGAACAGATTCAGCCAATTCTGTGAGCGTCTTGATAACCAGTGTTTTGAACTGTGCATCCAATAGGTTGGCTATCTCTTCTTCGCTTAGTTGTATTTTTTCTGGAGCTTTGAAGTGTTCCTTCATTTGGGCCATTTTTTTTTTTGTCTTGGCGTGTCTGTTACTTAAAGGGGCGGAGCCTTAGGTGTTCACTGGGGCGGGGTAACGCTGGTGGCTGTGCTGTGACGCTATATGTGGGGGAGGGGCCGAGAGGGAGCAATGGCACCCGCTCCACTCCTCGCCATATTTCGGTCACTCCCTCCCCTACCCACAATCAAGTTGGGCTCCTCTGGTGCTGGTTCCTGACTGGGTGGGCTTGTGCACACTCTAGGCCCCTGTGGGTCTCTCCAATGACCTCTCCTGTGAGGCTGGGAGTCTCTCCTGCTGCCACCCCAACCCCCACGGGCGTTTTCAATCAGAGGTCTTAGGCTTTATTTCCCCGCATTGGAGCCCTGGGTTGCGCGGTCTGCTTTGCTCCCCGCCATTTGTCCGGTTTATCTGTGCGCGAATGTGGGGCCGCAGGGTGATACCTGCTGCTCTGCCTGCCCCGTTCTCCACCGCTCTGAGTCCAGCCCTCTCGGTTTATCTGTGCGAATGTGGGGCCGCACGGTCTGCCAGTGGTCAGACTGCCTTCCCCGTTCGTCCCACACTCCGCCAGTCTTGGTCCCGCCACGGCAACGCGAGTCCTCTCCACCGGGGCTGCCTGTCTCCGCCCCTCCTACCAGTCTGGATGAATGTTTATTTTTTATTTCCTTGGTGTCGGACTTCCTTGCTGTTCGATTTTCTGTCAGTTCTGGTTGTGCGAGGAGGCGCAGTGTGTCTACCTACGCTGCCATCTTAGTTCTCCTACTGTTCATATTTTTTATCTTCTTTTTCTTAGATAAGTCCCTTTAACATTTCATATAATAAGGGCTTGGTAATGATGAACTCCTTTAACTTGACCTTATCTAGAAAGCACTTTATCTACCCTTCCATTCTAAATGATAACTTTGCTGGAGACAGTAATCTTGGATGTAGGTCCTTGCCTTTCATGACTTGGAATACTTCTTGCCAGTCCCTTCTTGCCTGTAAGGTGTCTTTTGAGAAATCAGCTGACAGTCTTATTGGAAGACCTTTGAAGGTAATGGTATCCTTTTCTCTTGCAGCTTCTAAGATTCTCTCCTTCTCTTTAATCTTGGGTAATGTAATTATGATGTCCCTTGGTGTGTTCCTCCTTGTGTCCAGCTTCTTTGGGACTCTCTGAGCTTCCTGGACTTCCTGGAAGTCTATTTCCTTTGCCCGATTAGGGAAGTTCTCCTTCATAATTTTTCAAAGAAGTTGTCAATTTTTTGTTCTTCCTCTTCTCCTTCTGGCACCCCTATAATTCAGATGTTGGAACGTTTCAAGATGTCCTGGAGGTTCCTAAGCCTCTCCTCATTTTTCCGAATTCTTGTTTCTTCATTCTTTTCTAGTTGGATGTTTCTTTCTTCCTTCTGGTCCACACCGTTGATTTGACTCCCAGTTTCCTTCTCATCACTATTGGTTCCCTGTCCATTTTCCTTTGTTTAACTTTGCATAACCTTAATTTTTTCATCTAATTTGTGACCAAATTCAACCAATTCTGTGAGCTTCCTAATTACCAGTGTTTTGAACTGTGCATCTGCTAGCTTGGCTATCTCTTCCTCGCTTAGTTGTATTTTTTCTGGAGCTTTGATCTATTCTTTCATTTGGGCCATTTTTTTTTGTCTTGGCACACCTGTTAGGTAAAGGGGTGGAGCCTTAGGTGTTCACCAGGGTGGGTGACACTGGTCGCTGTGCTGTGATGCTGTATGTGGGGGAGGGACCGAGAGGGAGCAGTGGCTCTTGCTCCACTCTCTGCCAGATTTCAGTCACTCCCTCCCTACCCACAATCAAATTGGGCATCTCTGGTGCTGATTCCTGAGTGGGTGGGTTTGTGCATGCTCCAGACCCCTCTGAGTCTCTCCAACGAACTCTCCTGTGAGGCTGGGAGTTTCTCCTGCTGCCGCCTCATACCCCACGGGTGTTTTCAATCAGAGGTTTGAGGCTTTATTTCCCAGTGCTGGAGCTCTGGGTTGCTTGGTCTGCTTCGCTCCCCTGCTGTTCCTCCTGGTTTATCTATGTGTGAATGTGGGGCTGTGGGGTCTTCTAGCTGCAGCCTGGCCTGCCCTGTTCCACAATCCACCACCTCACTGGTCTGCCAGTTGCCACCTTGCCGCGAGTCCTCTTGGCCCTGGCTGCCCATCTCCGCCCCTCCTACTGGTCTGGATGATTGTTTCTTCTTTATTTCCTTGGTTGTTGGATTTCCATACAGTTCGATTTTCTGTCAGTTCTGGTTGTTTTTTTGTTTTTAAATTGTTGTTGTCCTTCTTTTGGTTGTGAGAGGAGGCACAGTGTGTCTACCTACACCTTCATCTTGGCTGGAAGCTCCAAGATTCTATGTCTTTAATATTGGGCAATTTAATTATGATGTGTCTTGGTGTGTTCCTCTTTGGATCCAATTTCTTTGGGATTCTCTGAGCTTCCTAGACTTGCGTGTCTATTTCCTTCACCAGATTGGGGAAGTTCTCCTTCATTATTTTTTCAAATAAGTTTTTGATTTCTTGCTCTTCCTGTTCTCCTTCTGGTACCTTATGATTAAGATGTTGGAACATATCAAGTTGTCCCAGAGGGTCCTAAGCCTCTCATTTTTTTCAGACAAGATTGGGTGCATTCAGGGTGGTATGGCTGCAGATTCTCCTCATTTTTTTGAGTTCTCGTTTCTTCATTTTGTTCTGGTTGAATGTTTATTTCTGTTGTTCCAAATCATTGATTTGAGTCCCAGTTTCCTTCCCTTCACGGTTGACTCCCTCTATATTTTTCTTTACTTCACTTTACATAGCCTTCACTTCTTTCTCTATTTTGCAGCTGTACTCAGCCATTTCTGTGAGCATTCTGATCACCAGTGTTTTGAATTCTCCATCTGATAGGTTGGCTATCTCCTCATCACTTAATTCTTTTTCTGGAGCTTCTTTCAGAAGGGCCATCTGTTCTTTCATTTGGGTCATATTTTTTTGTCTCAGTGCACCTGTTACATTGTAAGGGGTGGAGCCTTATCTGTTCACCAGGACAGGGCAATCCACTTTGCTGCATTGTGGGGGAGGGGTCAGAGAGGGACAACACTGCTTGGCTCTCACCCTGCTTTCAGTCACTTCCCCTGCTACCCACAAGCTAATTGTGCCCTTCTGGTGCTGATTTCTGGGTTGGTGAGTTTGTGTACATTTTAGGATTCCACGGGACCCTCCACTGGACTCTTCTTTGAGACTGGGAGTTTCTCCCACCATTGCAACCCCCATAGGTTTTTACAGCCAGAGGTTTTTGAGGCTTTCTTGTCCCATGCTGGAACCCTGGGTTGCGTGGTCTGTCTCACTCCCCAGTTGTTCCTCCTGGTTTATCCACATGCAAATGTAGGACCACTTGGTCCACCAGCTGCCTACTTGCTGTGTGTCCTCTCCACCCTGGCTGCTCATCTCTGACCCTTCTACCAGTCTGGTTGAATGTTTCTTCTTTAACTCCTCGGTTGTTGGACTTCCAGACAGTTCAATTTTCTGGCAGTTTTGGTTGTTTTTTGTTTTTAAATTGGTTGTTGTCCTTCTTTTGGTTGTGTGAGGAAGCGAAGCATATCTACCTATGCCTCCATCTTGGCTGGGTAGATATGATAAAACTATCACCAATAGTTTTTTAAAAAATAAATATTGTGTTAATATGTTATATGGAACAGTGTATTGAGATAGTTTTATTGAAGTGAATCAATCTAATCTCTCTCTCCTTATCTCCTCTCCAGACTCCATTTGGAGCATTCTTGCAGAGAGGGGCTTTGGAGTCTTAGCACCTAGCATGCAGCAATCAACGGAGACTTACAGATATTTATTTGAAGAAATAATATATACATGTTCTTGATATATAAAAAATATCAGGGAACTGGTTACAGTGGTTGTTTCTGGTGAAAAAAACTTAGGAATGGAGTGAGACTCCCAGTTTGAACTTTTCTTATGTGTATGTATTATTGTTAGCAGCAAACATCACCCAATGTTAGACCTCAATCTTTTAGTTTTGGCTAAGAAAGAATTCAGAGCCAAGACTCAAATACAAGGAGGAGATTATTTAGAAAGTTGCAGAGGTAGTAGAAGTGGGACAGCTGTGCTGTGAGGGCTCAGGAAGCAAGTTACAGAGGCAAAAGAAGAGCCCTTGGGTCTTAGCAGACAGAAAGCAATGGTACACTCCTTGAGGGAAGAAGGGGGCAAGAAAGGTATAGGCTTGCTCTGGAGAAAGAGACAGAGAGGGATGGGGAATGACAATGGTGGGAAAAGAAGGGGAATGGGGCTTGTGAAAGGGAGAGAGAGCATGTGTGTGTGCAATCTGGGTCCTCAGTCTTAAGGGCTTTTATCTTGAGTTCTCAGGGGGAGGATCTCAATAGAATATTTATCAGCTTTTCAGGTCTGTCTCCTCAGGGTGATAGTCTCCACTGTGTGGTTGGTGCCAGAGCAAGGGATCATTAATCACTGAAGCTGGTCCTGATGTCAGCCACAGTGCTGCCCTACCTGGCCTTGCTGTTTTTCTGGGCCTGGAGATAAAACAACAGAGGCCTAGATGTCATCTCTAGTTTGACCAAAACTCTGTCTCTGTGGTCAAAAGACCCAAGGCTTTGTTCCTGAGATTATTTGATGCAAGTCAGAACCTCATTGTCCTGAGGGTTTAATGCTAAAGGGAGTGGTCATGCAAAGGCTTACAAGGGAGCTGTATGAGGCTATCTCTGGCCCGCCTTGTTCTTCCTTGAAGGGGGTCCACCACATGCCAGGGGAGGAAAGGTCAGGGGAAGATTTGAACTGTATGACCAGAGGTATGAAAGGTAAGGGAGTCTAAACCCCATGACCAGTGATATAATAGGGACAGAAAGGTCACCCTGGAGGTGAGGTCCCACCTTACAACTGCCCCTTGCTAGGCACCCAGTGCTTTGCGCCCTGGTGACCTTCCATACCTGGCTTATTGTTCCTACTCTGCTCCTGTCTAACTACCTACTATATCGCTATCTAAACAACATAACAAATACATATTTATTTATCTGAATTTAATAAGTGTTTATTTGAGCCAAGCTAACAAAATATGCCAGGGAGCAAGATCTCAGAAGCTCTGTAGAATAACAATTTTGTAAAAAATAGTTTTTAAGAATAATTTTTTTCAATTACCGTTGACATACAATATTGCATTAGTTTCATATGTACACCAGTGATTAGACATTTATGTAACTTATGAAGTAATCACCCTGATAAATCTAGTACCCATTGGACACCATACACTTATTACAATATCATTGACTATAATCCCTATACTGTAATTTACATCCCCATGACTATTTTGTAACTACCAATTTGCACTTAATATCTTCCCTTTAACAAATACATAATTTTAAGAAACAGCCAGATTTCCTATATATCATCTTGAACAGATTTTCATATCTTGTTTTTAGTGAGAAAATGCAAGTGTTGGGGAAAAGTTCTAAAAGTTTAAATTCAGGATGGATTCTGAAGAACTGACATGTAGCATTATTCAAATTCTAAGAGCTTTAATAGGAGAAACTTACATACACAGGCAAAGCAGTTGCTTACTCTCAGTGGTGGCCGGCTGAGAAATCCACCCCCTCCCAGGACAAGGGTCTCTTTTATAGGCAGTTAATAGTAAAACCATATGGTGGGTAGTCAAGCAGACCACCAGAAAGAACAATGCATTTCTAAGTTATCAGATAACATCAGGCAGTTATCCACACTCTAACCATTCATTAACCTCCTTCCTGGGGGCATGATGCTTATCTTTGGGTAGCATTCTGGTTTTCTTGGTAGTCAGTCAAGCCTGAGGCTACAGAGAGTTAAACAGTCACAGAAGGTTAAACAGAGAGTCCAACATTTCCCAGACACCTTTGCTGCTGGAGCTCTACTCCACCTCTGACTTCCTCTACAGCAAGTTGTAGAAGAAATGAGATATAGTCATGAGCCTCTTAATGATGGGGATACGTTCTGAGAACCATGTCATGGTGACATCATAGAGTGCATTTACAGAAACCTACATGGTATAGCCTACTACACACCTGTTGCTCTGTAGGGGAAGAAAAATAATTTTTCTTTTTTTCTGAAAAAGAGACATCCCTGTTTTAAAAAACAGCTTAACAGGAGAAAGACAAACAACAGTTTAATAATGTGGTAGAGACTCTGGAAAACTGAGTAACTCACCCAAATGGCTGAAGCCACCACCTTAAATACTATCCTCAGCTGAAGACAGAAGAAGACATTGGGGGTGGGGGGAGTTAGTTATGGTAGGTTACTGGGAGAAGCATAGAGAATAAGGAAGGGTAAGGTTGTTATTTGGACTTTATCTTTATCTTCTGCATTAATAAGAGTGTCTAGAGATAAGGAGGGAGACACCCTTACAAATGGAGATTTCCCTTACAAATACAAATCTCTTAAAAAGGGTAACTTCTACTTAATTTTCATAGCTTTTCCCACATCTGCTTTCTTAAAATTAACCAGCCTAAAATAATCCTTATGCCAAATAGACATTATTTTTGGGTAACAAATTATATTCCCCTAGAGATACAAACCTGCACAGCATGTTACTCTACTGAATACTGTAGGCAATTGTAATATAATAGAAAGTATTTGAGTAATGCATTGAGCTATAGCATTGGGACTGGTACTGGGTCACAAGGGATAGGAATTTTTCAGCTCCATTATAATCTTAAGGAACTACTATAGTATACGTCAATGTAAGAAACATCCAAACCTGTAAGAATTTTTATGAGTGTATTTGAGCCAAACAGATGACAATTGCCTGGAAATGAAATCTCAACAGATTGAGAAAATGTTCCAGAGAATGGCAATTCTGCACCTTATTTTATACATTACAATTAAAGGAGGAGGCACAAAGAGGGTTAATGAAATTCTTTGGTGATGATATATTAGGGAGGAGAGAGAAAGCAAGGGGGGTATGTGGGTGGAATCTCTGGGATTAGATAAAAAGCAAAATGAAGAGACAAATACTTCTTTTACATTGGTGGGTATAGTATAATGAACAATAACATAACACATGGAGGTGGTATGTAGTGGAAACAAGAAAACCATGAGGGTCTAGGTGCTCTTGTGCTACGGTGGGAGATTATGCCCTGAGGGGTCTGGAAAAAGGGATTACTCAGACATTCCAAAGGCATGTTATTTTAGATGCAAAAAGACGATAGGCTTAGTTAAGGTAAAGATTGACCTTTGTCAAGGAAGATACTGGGCAAGGATGTGAGTACTTGCCCTGACTTGCCTTTAAACAGTTTTATTTTTAGACCATCCTATGTTGTTACTTTCAGTCTCTAAGTTTATTTATAAGGCCTCTCCTGAGCTTATCAGGTTTAGTATAGGACACCTGTGTCATCCACATACATGAGTCGTTTATTGACTAAAATGTCCTTATGTAGTGCATGACTATATTTGATCCTATTTTTAATCTTTTTTCCCCTCAAAGATTTTATGTATTTAGAGAGAGGGGACAGGAGGGAGAGAGAGAGCGTGAAATTTTGCGAGAGATACATTGATTGGTTGCGCCTCACACCCCCCCACTGGGGACCTGGCCTGCAACCCAGGCATGTGCCCTGACTAGGAATCCTACCCCTGACCTTTCGGTTTGCAGGCAGGCACTCAACCCACTGAGTCACACCCACCAGGGTTCAATCCTATTTTTTAAAGAAATTACGAAGACTGAAAAAATAAATCTTACCTAGGATATATTTTTTCAGAGGACTGGGTTAAGCCAAAGGAGAAAGGTGGAGGCCAGACAAGGGGAGGGGAAAGTTAAACATTGTGCATTCCATCACGCAAGCGAGGCGCCCCCCAAACAAGCCCGGGTCCCGTCCCAATCCCCGCCCAGTGGACCTAAGCCGTGTCCCAGCCCGGTCCTTCGGGGCCTAGACCCCGCCCCTAAACCCCTCTCGGTCCCCCCATCCAATCCCAGAGCGTAACCTCACTCCCTCAGGTAAGTAAACCAGAATATCTGCTTTGAGGTTGGATTTACACGGAGTCAACCCTCGGGCCACCGTTCGCAGCTTCCCCGGCCCTGAGAACCTGGAGCCCCGGTTACTTCCGCTCCCAGCCGCCCCAAGACCGGAAGGGAAAGTCCGCTGGGGCAGCGGCAGCGGCGTGGCCTTTGGTGGCTGTGCTGCGGTCCCTACGGTGTTCTGCGGTGGGAGTGTCGCTGCAAGATTGGCAGGTGTGGTCTGGTCCCTCGGGAGCGCGGGGAGGGCACGGAGGGGCCACACAACCTGGGACGCTGCTTTGGCCGAGGTCCCTCGTCCCCACGGTCGCCCTGGGGCCGGGATGAGGCGCGCACACGTCTGCCTCGCAGCGCACCACGCACTCCTCCAGCCTGCTACCTGGCGCTCAGGTAACCTGGCAGACCCGGCTCTTTCATCTATTGGAAACGACGAAGTGCAGTCCAGGTCCTGCAGCTCAGGAATGGTGACACTGGCCAGCCCCCGCCTTCACCCGTCCTCCTGTATTCGAGAGATGGATGTATTCGTAGGGCCTTGCCCTATGGCCCTTATGCAAGATAACTGTTTATAAGCAATTCAAGTTTTATTTAATATAACATTTCGTATTACCTGATTCTGCAATGGAAAAGTTAGGTCTAAGTCTATATGTGCAAATTGGTTTGAATGATTTGTCAAGTAAATATTAAGAAAATGGAATGCATCCTCTACCAAGGGATGAATTAGATGAGATTTTTTTTTTTCCCCCCTGGTGACTGACGACTTGCAGTTTCTGAATTTAGAACCTGTTGACTTAGCTTTGTTGCCTTTTCCTTTCATTTCTCTTTTAATTTATGCCTTTGTGAATACCAGGCCTTTTTTTTTTCTTTTTTACTGCGAGGTGAGGGTGTCTTAAGAAAAGCTATTTCTCAGTTATGTAACAGGTGTTATCATCAAGGAAAAGTAAGCTATTCAGTTCTCTTCACTTTGGCTCAGTTACCTCAAGCCTATAAATTACTACAGAGCTTCAAAACATGTGGAACTCTAGGAAAAAGATGACATAGTTAATAGTGGGAATTGAAATTGAGTTGGCCATAAATGGGATTTTTTCTTTGTAAGAATAGGATTAAAGCTCACTCTACTGAGAAATGAAAATTAATTCTGGAGGAAAATTAAACATCAGATTTCAATTTTTGTTTGCAAAAAGAATACATGTTTCATCTTGCCTTTTTAGTAAAAGGCGAACGATTTGTACCATCTGAAGAGAAACAGTATCATCTTTCCTTTTTAGAAAGAATTAACGTTCCTTAAAGACATCTGAAATCTCTTGTGGATTGTGTTATATGAACAGACATTTTAAGTCACTTTTATGTTGATTTTTGTGTTACATTGTTTCATGTGTCTGTGCTGAATTGTTTTGGGGGAGTATTGATAGTTTGGCACATATCCTGGGAGTTCCCTGGATGGACTGGGCCCTGAACAGGGGGAAATATTGCCACCAAGATAGATACAGTGCTTATCTCCATGGAGGTTTTATTCTAGCTGGGAAGACAGATTTTAAATTAATCATGGCAAAGGGTGATATGGAAACATGGAACAGAATAATTTGGGGAGGAGGTCAGGAAAAACATCCTAAAAGGGACAAGTATTTGAACCTAAAAGATGAGTTGTATATAGCTAGACAGGGATTTGGGGTGTGGAGTAGGAATGGAGAGGAGATTTGAGAGAACATTTTCACAGGCACAGACCTTCAGGCAGTACCAAGCCTCGTGCCTTCCAGGAGCCTAGGAAAGAATGGGAAAGCCAAAGCAGAGAAAATAAAGTATGGAGTGGATGAACTAGGTTGGAGAGGAAGGCATGGCTCTGAAGGTCATTGTAAACTTTGGGCTTTGTTCTAAGGCCGCTGGGAAGAAACTGATCAGAGTTTTAAGTAGGGGACAGCCGTGAGTTTGTTTGTAATTTAGATAAAATGTCAGCTGTTGGATTGAGCATGGAGTTTGGGATGATCAGGGTCCATATTTAGGAGCTTGGATAAGTTCAGGTTTCAGATAATGGTATTTGGGTTTTGATGATGCTTGTGGAACTGGAAAAGATGCAGTGGTTGAGACACATGTGGGAGGTAGAGCCGAGAGAGCTTGGTAATTGATATATTCTCTCTATTGCATAATATTAAGCAGGTGTTGGCAAACTATGGCCTGTGAGCCAAATCTGAGCCAATGCTGGTTTCTATAAGTAGTTTTATTGAAACATTTTTATGTGTTCTTTTTTAAAAAAGAAATATGTTTATTGATTTTTTGAGAGAGAGAGAGATGGATGTGAGAGAGAAACATTGATTGGTTGTCTTCCATACATGCCCCGAATGGGGATCGAGCCTGCAACCTAGATATGTGCCCTATGGGGAATTGAACCCCCAGCCTTGTGGTGTACAGGACGACTCTCCAACCAACTGAGCCACACTGGCCAGGGTGTTTTTTTGTGTTCTTTATGGCTGTTTTCATGCCGCAAATGTAGTTAAATAGTTGTTATACAGACTGCATGGCCCATAAATTCTAAGGTATTTACTATCTGGCCTTCTACAGAAAAAGTATAAATATAATATATAAAGATGCATCAAGTGTTGTGCTGGTGGTGGAATTTGGGGTCCTCAAAAAAAATGGACATAGGCCTATACTTAGTTTACATCATGGTTGGAGAGAGAGGCAAAATCACCCAAATGAGTAAATATAAAAATCACAACTGGATAAAGACAGTGGAGGAAAGGTAGAGGTTGTGAGAGGTATTTTGAGGGAATATGAGGACAGACGATCCTTTAGTTAGGTGAGAGGCGGTAGTAGAAATGGGCAGGTGCCATGGTCTGGAAGGTGGCGTGGGCCCAGTATGTTGCTTATTGGGTTTTTCCTTGGTGGTCTGCCAAAATGGAATTACCTGAGTTAAATCCCTGTTTGGTGTTCTGCTTCTACCCTCACCCCTTCTTGTACTTGGTCTCTTTTATTGCAGGAAGGATGCCTACTGAGACCTTCCACCCTGGCTCTGGTGTCATGGTGAGGCGTTGGGGAGTCGGGATGGTGGGGGTAGACAATTATGTACTCTGAGCTCTGTCCCTTCTCTCCTCAGCAGCAGCTAAGGAAGAAAGGGGAAGGGAAGTGTGGAGATTTTCTGCCCTGCTCCAGGGGACCTGGCAACTTCTTTCAGTGCCTGACCTCTGGAGGGAGCTGGCTTTGGAGGACAGGCTCTGGGCCTAATTCTGGAATCTGGCTGCAGAGCAAGGCTTGTTTAGAGCTGGCTGCAGAGCTCCTCTAGGGCCATCCTTGCTCTGTCTTGTGAGACCTACTGTAAACACATGACTGTAGAAATTCAAATTTAAACAAATTAAAATCCAATGAAATTAAAAAATTCAGTTTCTCAGTTGCCTGAGCCACATTGCTCCAGTGCTCAGTGGCCACACATGCAGGTGGCTGCCCTTTGAGCAAGTGGAGACAGAACGTTCCCAGTACCCCAGAGAGCTGGCAGTGCCTCTGGAGAGAACTGTGACATTACAAGGCCATAGAGTGTCTCAGTTGTAATGGAAGTCCTATCTTACCAAGCATATGCTTATATAAGTCTTGGGAGAGGACCTAGGGGCGGCACGAAAATGAAGTGATCAAATCCAAACTTCTGATGCCTCAGTTAAGGAGATTAGGAAAAACTCTAAGCTCAGACGTACAGGCTCTGCCATCACTGGTTGGTGATGTGATAAAGAAAGCCAAAACTTATACTTTTGGATTTGTCCAAAGGTTTTGTCCAAAGGTTAAAAGAAAGTAAATATTTTTGGCCTGGTGGGCCATGTGATCTCTGTTGCAGCAACTGCTTAATCCTGCCTTTGTAGCACAAAAACATCCATAGGTAAACACACGGAGATAGGTAAACACACGGGCACGGCTGTGTGCCGATAAAACTTTATTTACAAAGACAAGTGGCACGTGGGCTTTGCTGAGCTCTGGAATGGAGAGTACCCCTGTCTCAGTGTTCTTGTGCTAGGTTTCCCTTCCCCAGAATGGTGGGGGTGGTCCTTGCTGAGCCAGAACATGTATGCTGTCTTAGGAATCATTCACCTTCGAGGATGTGGCAGCAGGGATTGTCCAGGAATGGGAGTTGCTGGACGGAGCTCGGAGGAACCTGTACAGATATGGAATACTGGACAACCGTCGGACCCTGGCTCCTAGGGGTAAGGCTGGCTCTAAATGGTGAAATCCTGTGTGCTTGATAAGCGCCTGCCACATGGTCATGAGGATGTGGTATAGGCTTCATAGTGTCGGCTTTGTGGTGTTCACTGTTCACTGGTTTCTACAGGGTAATAGAGCTCCATCCATTGCATTGACTTAATTCTTTCCATAGGCAGGACCTGTGTGGATCTCATTGACCTTGGCTTTAGGGCTGATAGAACATTAGCCCCATGGGACAGAGAGGAGGATATTTGTGGTTTGGGCCCTTGTTAAAGAGCTTCACTGAGTTCATTAGAAATTGAGTGTGATCACTTTGTAGCATTGTACTGTTCAGCATCTTTTGCTGAAGTCCATGTGTAAGCTGGGTGGCCAATGGGGAAGTGTTTGTTTTCCTTTACAAGTCCTCCCTCGCTCCCTTGCTCCCTCAGCACGTATGTCTTTCTCCATGATCAGGGACACCACCATGTAAACCCAGGCTTGCCTCCCAGGTGGGGCCACGAGAAGAGTTGAGGGCAGCAGAACGAGGTATTCTCCGTGCCATGGGTGTGGGTGAGTATCAGGGGACACAGGGATCTTGCGAGCTGCCCTGGCGTGGGGGCAGTGTGCTGCAAAGTGTCAGTCTTAGAGCATTTCAAAGGTCCTCTATTTTGAGGGAAATAAGGCTATTTGGTGTGAGATTTCTCAAGGGAGTTGTTTTAGCTTTTCTTCTGTTTTTCATATTCTAGCTCTTTGGTCTCAGAAAAAGATATGTTCCAAATTCCCTTTACATTTTTTAAAAAAATTATTTTATTTATTTACTTTTAGAGAGAGGGGAAGGAAGGGAGAGAGGGGGAGAGACATTGACTGGTTGCCTCTTGCAGGTCCCCAACTGGGGACCTGGCCTGCAACCCAGGCATGTGTCCTGACTGGGAATTGAACCAGAGACCTCTTGGTTCGCAGTCTGGCACTCTATCCACTGAGCCACAGCAGCCAGGGCAATATTTTTATTTTTTAAGTTTATTTTATATATCTATTTTTTATTGTATTTTTTCCATTACCCTTTAGTCCTCTTAGGTCAGTATTTTTAAAAACCTATTTTTTCTTTGTCAATTTCATACCAATATTTCTTTCTGAAAAAAATTCCTTTTGTTTGTTTTTGGTTCCAATTTATTTTAGACTGGGAATCTCAACGTAAATCCAAAGAGTCTACTGTTACGCAGGATATTTTGGAGGAAAATTCATCTCGTGATTTGCAAATGGTAAGGTTCACAGTGAGTGGTCCTTAATTCTTTCTCATTGGAGAAGTTGAGGAATACGTGAGTTGAAAATGCACCCCAGGGCCAGGGAGACATTTGATCTAGGGCGCGTCTTCAAGAGTGTCCCCTTCCCACCCAGTGTCTGAGGGGACACTGTGACTATAAATGAATACGACTATTCACATAGTCTGTGACTCATTAATTTGGGTAAATGCCACCTGTTGCTCAAGACTCTGTCTTCCTGGATGGTTCCCCCAAGTACACATTTCCATCAGTGCGAGTGAGACATTGATTGTATGAAAGGCGATAAGCCCCAGGAAGGTTACCCACATGAGAAAGCCTGGTGGTGGAGCCCGAAGTGTCCTCGAAGAACTTGAACTGTATAAACAAGGCACACCTTGAAATGCCAAAAACAGGGAGCATCCCTGGGCATAGCATGGAATGCTGGCAAGCTTTTTGTCATCATTCATCCCTTGCCAGGGGCAAACTCCGCCAGGAGAGAAGGCAGCTGATGCTTTAACTGTGGCAGGAAAGGCTTCTGGAGGAATGATACCTGGACAGGAACAAGAGAACCCACAGGAGAGAGGGCCAGTCTGATTATAAAGAATGTGGGAAAGTTGTCAGGCATCCTTCCCTTTTCAAGAGACAAGTCGAGACTCCAGACTGGAAAGAAGCCCTTTTCAAAGTGGGAAAGAACCTGCAGAACCAGCTTGTATGTTATAGTGCACAAGAAGATACACACGGAGTGCCTCCATCCCCACTTTGGCCCTGAGTTCCTGCTTTCCCAAACTGCTGGAGCTTCCAAAGTTTGGTTTCCCATTGGGGATTTTGAGGGTTAGGATTTGGGTAGAGGGACACACAGTGCCCAGCTTCACCCTTGGGCTGGGCCTGCTTGTCCCAGAGCCAGTGAGATCTCTGGGGTGCCTCAGTCTGTACACCCTTGCCTTTGTTATGGATGGTATTGGCCTCTTGGCATCATAGATGCTGGCCCAGTGGACGGGGTGGCGTGGCCCAGGTTGTAGGGACCTCAGTCCATTTTATCCTCTTTCTTTGCCCTGAGCACAGGGAGCCTGACCCTGCACAGCCTGATGGGGGCTGTTAGGTAGCTCAAATCATCACCCCTGCCCACCCTGCAATGGACTCCAGGGCTGCTGAGACCCCCTCCTTCTCCCCAGGTCCTTGCTGTCCTTGGTCTACATTCTTGTTTAGGTAGAGGATGTTTTCTAGTAGCTGCTTGGGAAAGGGCATGCGGTTTTTGAGGACTTGAGATCTGCAAATTTGTTGCTGGAGCTGCTGGATTATAGGGCTGTCATCTGAAGTGATCAGTGCCGCAACCCCATTACAAAGCATTCTATGTCATAGAGCCCTCAGTGGAGGCTTGCTGAGTGAAGGAATGAACGGGTAGGTGCTTGTGAAGGCATCTCTAGGCCCCAACTGTCTCCGTATCTTTTTAAAAAAATATTTTATTTATTTTTAAAGAGAAGGGAAGGGAGGGAGAAAGAGAGGGAGAGAAACATTGATTGGTCACCTCTCGCACACACCCCATCTGGGTACCAAACCTGCAACCCAGGCATGTGCCCTGACTGGGGATTGAACCGATGACCTTTCACTGCATTTGGACCATGGGAAGGGAGGAGCGGGGAGGGTGTTACGGTGGACAGGTCCTCTCTGGTTTCTGTGGCTCTTTCCTCTCAGCATGGGGCTCCAGAACCTTCCATAGAACTCTAGTCCGGCTCAGTAGTGAGCACTGAGTGTGGGAGAGGAGGGGCCTCTCCTGCTGCATCTATCCCCCAGGAAATAGGCGGCCACAGAATGTTCTAAATGGGCAGAGGAGATCCACTTCCAGACACATGTAGAGAAATTGAGCAGTTCATTCCCGAAGACACATAACCTGCAAGTGGTCAAGCTGGATTTGGACCTGAATCCAGGCCTAACTCCTGCGACCACCATCTCAGCCACCAGGATATACTGCCTGAGGTCACAAAACCTGCCACTTGGTCGATGGTGCTGACTCTTCAGCTAGCCCTTCCACCATTCCTGTGTCACCAGCCTTGTCCCAGTCACTGAGGCCCACTGTGGCAGTTCTGAGGCCTCCCTGTTGCATGGGAGTAAGTGTTAGTGGCTAGGGCCAGACCAAGGCCCTGTAGCCTACCCCTCATGGTCAGCAAGGCCAGTGGAGGGGTTGGGAATTGCTTTTAGAAGAGCCCTAAAGGAAACCGAGGAAGGGGTGTCTCAGTCTTCCTATGCTGCCTCTCCACAGCCCCCAGCTCCTGGAGGCTGGGCACTTTTGTTCTTGGCTGGACCCATAGCATCCACACTAACAGTGCTCAGTCAGTAAGTTGAACAAATAGGCTGTACTCCTAAAAAACTTATTTTTTAAGAGGAATAATCTGTGTCAAAATTACTTTGATGAAAACATTTGTCTCAAAATGTGCCCATTGGGGCTTTAATTTATGGAGGTGACTGATTACTCAGAGAGGGCGGTGCCACCAATTTTTTTTGACTTGCATTTCTTCGGAGCAGAGGGCTTGCCATGCCAATGGGGCCACACAGGGAAAGCGTCAGGGTCAGTGAGGAGGCTGAAAGGGATGAGGGAGGAGTTTAGGTCAGAGCCTGTATGGGGGTTTCCACAGGGCAGGGCAAACAGGATTGGTGAGTTTGAATAATTCTGGGGGACCTTGGGCCCAGGGGCTCCCCTAGTTGTCTAGTACCTGGTCTGGGTGATTTAGGATGGGAGAGTATTGCCTTTTGTGAGAGGTCGCTAAGGAGGTGGTTCTGGGTGACAGGGTGAGACGTAAACAGGTGTGGACCATAGTTTGGCCCTGTGAGTGATGGATGCCAAATAGATAAATACAGACCACAGTTCACATTCAGAACCAAGGGCTTCCAACCTTTCTGTGGTTGAACATCCTGTAGTCCCTCTGAGGGCTCGTGGCCTAACCTCCATCCAGGCCCCCAGAACCAGAAAGCGGTCAGGTCCATCGTGATCTGCCCTCGGACCCTTGGAGACTCGGTGGTGGCTGGTGCCCTCAGTGGAATAAAAGAGTCATCGGGTCTGGAACTGCCAGACCCATGTGCTCCCCCTTCTGACTTCACTACTCCTAAACCAAGGGTCTCTGAGGCTGAAAACAGCCTCAGTGCTACCTCTGTCCTGCTCAGCATTCTCCATGCCTTTTTTTTAGGAGCCGGGGCTGGACTTGAGGATGCAGACCTGGCCCATGATGGGGGAGAGGGGGATACTTTCATCTCCTGAGGACCAGCCAGCTCTCTGGGAGTCGTCTTGGCCTTCTGGATACACAGTAAGCCTGGGAATTCATATTATGCTGCAGGGGCTTCAGCCAGTAAGGCCTGGGGTGCAGGATTTCTGTTAATGAGGAGGCTGGAGGGGAGGGAGGCATTCAGGGACCACTGTTGAGAACTGAGAACATGCTAGAGGTCCAGGCTTAGCTCCTGATAAGAACTGAGCAGGCCCTAGCATTTCTGCGTGAAGGCAAACCTAGAAGTTGGCAGGTGACAGGAGCTATCACCCTGGCCCTGCCTCTCTTGGTCCAGCTTTTCTTCCTTCACTTTCTACCCTCATATCCCCCCTGTCCATGGCTAGGAATCCTATAGGAATGAGTGGGTCCTGTGATCTGATGTTGGGAACCGCCCTGCCTGGTTTCAGAAGCTGTAACCCCCCATGGTTAAGGCTGAGTCAGAGACCTTGGGACCATAAGCCATTAAGAAGACAAAGCTTATCTCCCTGGCAGGGGCACTGCCCCTGCCCACTTTACTTTACCCTGCTTGGTCCTGAGCCTGACCAGTTAGCCAATGACCGGTAAGATGCCTCAAGGGAGGGACGACCTAAGACAGGCATGGTCACGAAGAGGCCCACAGGGAAGGACTTGGGGGGCTATTAAAAGGGGGATGATGGACCTTCACCTCTTGGCTTTGACATAGCCTGAGTCCTCATTCTGCCTGCAAGAAGTCTCCTAATCTCTTGGCTGCCTTACTTCCCCTGCCTGATTTAAACCTGAAACAATGACAGAGGGCTGTGCAGTCCTGTGCTGGAAAGGGCAGATTCCCTGGGGCGATCAGGCCTAAGAAAGAATGCAGAAAATCCTGTGAAACCTGCTTTGCTAATACCCTCAATTTAAATGATAAGGGTCCAAGCCTGAAATGAGTTTGTTTCCCACAGTCTTATAGCCCTTTAGCTAACTGACCCTGACTCAGAATAAGCCCTAAGAGTTCTGTGTTTGTTATCTATTGTTTGATCCTTACTGCCTGACAATGATTGATGAGCTTTACCTGTATTCCTGTGCAAATTGAACCCAATAAAAGCCCAGTGAGGAAAAGGCTCTTGGCCCTTCTCCTTTGAGAGATCGACTACCTTTCCTCCCCAAGCAGATCATGTCTTGGTAGACTTATTATCATCCATGGTGGACTGGGAGAGGGGCGGAGCCCCCCCAATCTGAGGGCTCCCCGAGGAGTATCCAGGCTGGCGACTGAGAACATTTGAGAGGGACACTTTAGGATGTGCCCTGCCCTGAGAAGAAGGGGCCTCCTACCTCCCCCTGCCCATCCCCTTCCCTGAGGGACCTATTGGATTTACTTCCCACCTATCACCAAGTCCTATAGCTTTTCTGCCAAACCATAACCTACCTTGGACTGCTCCTCCTATCCCCACTGTCTCCACCCTGCCCAGATTCACCGTTATACCCCTACCCACCCCAGCCAAAACTGCTTCCAATAGGCTCCTGCTTCCACTGGTCCCACCCTGGACACAGGCCAGAGGTGTCCCTTAGAGGTACAAGTCAGGTCAGATTCCCAAGGGAGCAGCCACCAGTAGAGCAGCATCCAAATCCTTTCTCTCACAAAGGGGCGTCCTTCCAGAAATAACTTTCTAACTGCCCTCATTTGCACGGGTCCACCCCACACCCTCCCTCTATCCCTCAGCCTTCTGGCACCCACTGTCTGCTTTGCCCAGCATACCCCTCACAGCTGGAGGCTGCTCAGAGGAGGCCTCCTGCACTGGGGCCCCTTCTCTCTAGCCTTCTAGGAGTTGCAGTTCTTGAAGAATTCAGTAGATCTGAGCAGGTAATCAGGGCATGTCCTTTTATTAGTATGTTCCCCAAATGAGGAAATGCACGTTGTGCAGATTCAGTCAGAGTGAGCAGGTGTGAACGGATCCCATGGACCACCAGACTCTAATCTGTCCCTGTCACTCTGTCTAGGGGCTGAAGGCAGCTGTGCAGATTCAAAGGGTGGCCACACTGGAACCTGCACTGGGCATCCCCAAGCCCTGGGGGTCCAGGGTTTCTGGTGAGTGAGAACCAGGTGGAGTCACAGTTGGAGGGCCTGGCTTTCCTGTGGGAACTTGTACCTGCAGCCTTCATTTCCTCTGACTGCCGGCATTACCCTGCACCACTGGGAGAAAATACATGAAGGCCTCTTGTGGTCTGTGCATTTGGGGGGGAAGGCACTTTCACAGTCCTCAGACTTTTTCACAGTCCAACCCTGCCATCAGCCTTTTTTTGTCCCAGATCTTTCTGTTAAGAAAGAGCAGGCCCCACTGAGCTGTGGCAAAAGGCCAGTCCTCTCTTTGGGAGAGATTAAATTCTTTACAACACAAATATGACAATGATGGTTATAGCTGAGTTCCTATACATGGCACATGTTTTAAACGAACTTTAAAAAAATGAGTTTAAAAGGCATATTTACTGAGATGTAGGGGAAAAATTCTGGAGGACAGATAACATCTTAGCTTTAATTTCAGGCTGTGCATTAGATCATAGTTACTGTATCATTTAGGTAGCCAGATGTGATGTTTGGAAAGGTTTGGAGAGAGAATTTCAGGCCTAGAAACAGCTTCTGGAAAACCTCTCGGGGGAGAGAGCCTGGCATGCCCAGGGGCCCATGGCAGTCTGTGAGGAGGGGGCACAGGGAAGTGGGGTGAGCTACCTGGAAAGTGAGTGGGCTGCAGATCCTTCAGTGCCTGGGAGTGTGGGCAAAGAACCCTGGCTCATGTCCTAAGGCTTCTGGGAGTTAGTGACTCATTTAGGTGAGTGGGCCCATGCACCTGTGGTTCTAACAGAAGCCTCCAGCACCTGGAAGGATGGTGGGCCTCAGGGACGATGTGAGTGGTGGATGAAGGCATTAGGAAAGGAGTGGTGGTGGCCTAGACTTGGGGTGGGTGTGGAGTCAATGTGGTGGGGGTCCCTAAGACCACTCTCAGATTTGAGGACTTACTAGGAGGCCTCACAGGGCGTAGCATATAGTTGTGCACATGGCCATGGTTTGTTCCAGGGAAAGCATACAAAGCAAAATTAGCCGAGGGAAAGGGCACATGGGGTGAAGCCTGGAGGGAACCAGGCACAAGCATCCAGACCCCTCTCCCAGCAGAATCATATGGGATGCACTTAATTCCCCACAACATTCAGGGACAACATGTGTGAAGTGTTGTCTGCCAGGAGGCTCATTGGAGACTCAGCACCCAGGGATTTCACTCAAGGCTGGGCATGTGTGTGTCCTCTGCTCAGAACGTGCCTACACTCCAGACTCATAGAAGGAAAGCAGGCATGCAGCACAGACTACACTCTACAAACAGTTTAAGCAGACTGCACTCTTCTTACCAGTGAGAGTGGTGGGAACCCTCTTGAAATCCAAGTTTCCAGACCACAGCCAAGGGTCCAACCCTGCCATCAGCCTTGCTAAAGAGCACAGTCAAAGCTGCTGTGTTAATTCTTATCTGCATGGTAGGTAAGGATGGAATATTCATTCTGAGACATGCAGGAGGTCAAGTTGAGATAGTTTTGGTGAGTTGTGTGTCTATACATTTAGCAGAGGATACAAAGTATTTCTGTGCCAAGCATGGTGTGGGGGATGGGTTGTGACATCTAAGTCATGAGGGAGTGACATTTAAGTGGATCCAAGAGGGAGGAAGATGTGATTGGCATTAGCCATGGACAGGGCCTTGTTAGGAGGAAAGGAAATGGGCGTGTGGGGTTGGGGAGCGGTGGGTGCCTCATGTAGAGAGGTCACCACTTACTGTTTGTGGATTAATTGTTGGGGTCTCTCGAGTGTCAGAGGGGTGAGATTTCTCACCTAAGGTGGGGATGTCATTTCCTGAGATTGGGAACGCTGGAGGAGGAACAGGCTTTGGGAAGAAGGTGGTGAGTGCATGCTTTTTTATGGGGGGGGGGCAGTAAAACAAGAGAAATTTAGGTCTTACAGTTCTAAGGGCACAGAAGTCTGAAATCGAGGTGTCAGCAGGGTTGTACTTCCTGTGAAATCTGGTCCTTCCTTGCCTCTCTCCCAGATTCTAGTGCTTTTGGCATCCTTGGTGTCCCTTGGCTTGTAGATGCATCGGTCCAGTATCTGCCTGCATGGCCACAGGGCCGTCTCCCTGCATGTGTCCCTGTTTTTGTGTCTCTTTTCCTCTTCTTTAAGGACACCAGTCATTGGATTGAGGGCCCACTCTACTCCACTGTACTTCATCCTAAGTAATTACATCTGCAAAACCCCTGTAATTCAAATAAGGTCACATTCTGAGGTATCGGGAGTTAGAACTTCCTCTTTTACTGGGGAGCAGAATCCAACCCATAACAGTCTGCCTTTGGCTTCCCCAAATTTATGTCCTCCCCACATGCAAAATACATTCACGTGATCCCAACATTCCTCAAATTTTTGTCCATCCCAGCATCAACTCCAAGTCTAAAACTTCATCTATATCATCAACTCAGAAAGTCACAAATTTCATCACGCAAATCACCCAAATCAGGTACAAGGGTTAGATTCAGAGTGTGGTCCACCCTGGGGGCACACTCTCTCTATCTGTGAACCTGTGAAACCAGAAGAGGGGATCTCTGTGTCCAGAATACAAGGGCAGGACAGGCTCAGGACAGACATTTCCATTCCCAGTGGAAGAGAAGAAAGGGATCCTGAGTCGTAATCCAGTTCAAAACAGAGCAAGGCAATATCAAGGCCTGCGAATAATCCTCTGAGGCTCGAGGCTCTGTCCTCTGCCTGCTGGGGCGATAGCCCTGCCATCTGGCTCATTCTGGATATTCCGTTCTGGTCCCCCCAGATATGTAGGTAGAGAGACTGGAACCAAGGGTTGGGTGTCTGGGTCTGGAGTTCAGATGTGAGTTAGCCTGGGGATTTGGGCCTTGTGAAGTCGAGTTGGGAACTGAAGCCCAGAGGGGCAGGTTGCCAGCTGAAGCAGAGAGGACTGATGGGGATGAGAAGAGGAAGGTCTGCCACATGGGCATGCTAGCCAGAGGTGAGATGGAGGAGGAGCTTGTACAAAAGACTGAGAAGGGGACTGAGGGTGTGAGCACTGCGTGTCCCTGTGAGTGTGTGCTTACATGTGTGTACACATGTGGTTACTACTATCAGGGTGGGCAGCCCTTGGGCCTGCGAGTGAGCTCACTGGGCCTCACAGCTCACCTCTTCTCCTCTAGCTCTGCCTGCTCAGGACCCCGAGTGGCTACAGGAGGAGAGTGTGGATAAAGAAGCTGTGGTTCCCGGGGTGCCACCTACCTGTGTACAGGTAAGGAAGACATCCTTCTCACTCTTCTTGCTTTGCCTCCTTGTCCCCTTTGCATGGCCTGGAGCTTCTCGACCCCACAGAGCTGGCATCCAGGCACCAGGCACTGGGCCTCTCTCAGCGGGTGGAGGCCAGCTCAGGCAGTGACACCAGCCCCAGTCACACCCTCCTCAGGCTGTCGAGTGTCGTGCTGCTAAGTGTGAGGAGGGAAAACAAAGCAAGGGTGTGAGCTGCCCTCTTCTTATAACCTTCTTGGTCTCCTGGAGCAAACATCTCTCTCTTGCCTGCAGGAGGCTCAGCTCTTCTGGACCCTGGGGCTGGTGTGGAATACAACTGCAAGGGCTTCCTGGCTAGTTGTCAATAGCTAAGTCCTGTCATGAAGTTGAGGTCCTTTGATACTATGCCTTTGGATGCTCTCCCTCTGGGAGGGAAGAGTAGAGAGAAAAGAATTTTAGTTTTGAGGCCAAAGCCAAGGGGCAGATTCTGAGGTACTTCAGATCCTCATCTGAAAATCCTCTGCATGGTGGCTCCCTGCCCCAGGCTTGTCCGCCCCCCATCATCCTCTTGAGTATTGGCAGAGGTGGCCCCTGACTGAGCCTGGTGGGTGTGCATTTTAGGAACCAGTCACCTTTGCAGATGTGACCGTGCTCTTCACCCCTGAAGAATGGAGGTTTCTAGACTCTGCGCAGAGAAGCCTGTACAGAGACGTGATGCTGGAGAACTACAGGAACCTGGCCTCAGTGGGTAAGGCTGGACTCATCGCTTCATCCATACACACACCCAGCAAGTGTGGGTTCTGGGAACCGAGAGGTGAAAAGACAGACAAGTCCTGCCATCGTGGTGCTTACAGTGTAGTGGCTTCCCTGTGGAAATGAAGGTCTGTCTTCTGTGTTAGGCTTCTCACACACATCCCTGAGCTAGACCCTCAGTTTTGGGGACCAGAATGTCACAGTGTCCCCAGAGACCCAGTAGGGAGCTTGTTTCTTAGTGGAAAAGCTCTGCTGTGCCCATCGGGATTTAGGCATGCTCACTTCACTGCTCCTACCTCAGCGCCCCTAAAGATTGTCAGCCCCTGTTTTGGGGCAGGCGCAGTCCACCCACCTCCTGCGTCTTTCCCCACAAGCAGGAGGTCAACTATGCACACTCACTACCTTTTCCTATTGGGAGCAAAGAGAAGACATGTGGACCGCTGAGAGAGGGATCTTCCCAGGAGCCAGAACAGGTAAACACCAGATAGGTGAGTGGAGCGCTGCTGAGATCAGTAAGATGAATGTTAGATTTGGAAAGTGTCAGTCAGGGAAATACTTTCAATGCCTTTGACAGAAGAGGCTGTTGGTTGAGCTTCCTTAGTGAGTTCTACCTTTTTTCCTTTCCCTTTTCCTCTTTTTATCTTCACTACTTTGCTCAGGTTCTGTAGAAGGATTTATCCTACCTGCTCTTTACATTTAGCATTTCCATGTGTAGAGTTCATGCAGTTCCTCCCCACTGTAGGTTGTTAATACTTTCTCTCAACATCAGTCCCAATCTTACTAAATTAACTACTATTTCTGTCCTTTGTTTCTGTGATTACATGACTCCTCGCACAGCCAAATGCCTTAAAATTTTCCTTTACTTTCTGATACATTCCTCCTTTTCACCATTTTTTTCCATATTTAAGATCAGTATCTAAAAAAATACTCTGCATGTGCCTGGCTTAAGTTTTTGGTCCACTTGGTCCTACAGTTTCCTTCTCTGTACACTTACTGTTTTTCCTCCTTAATTCATTTCAGAACCTCAGCTTCAACCCCAAGAGTCCATTCTTAACCAAGATATTTTTGCAGAGATCCCATCCATTGGTTTGAGAAAGGTAAGGTACACAAAGACTCTTGGCCCTCTACAGTAGGAAAAGTCTGGGGTTGTTCTTGGTCAGAAAAATAGCCCTGACTGGTGTGGGTCAGTGGATTGAGTGCTGGCCTGTGACCGAAAGGTTGCTGGTTCAATTCCCAGTCAGAGCACATGTCTGGGTTGTGGGCCAGGTCCCTAGCTGAGGGCATGGGAGGGGCAACCAATGGATATTTCTCTCCATATTGGTATTTCATGTCTCTCTCTTTCTCCCTCCCTGCCCTTCTCTTAAAAATAAATAAATATTAAAAAAAAAGAAAAAGAAAGACAAACAGCACTAGAGGCTAGAGAGAGAGATTGAAGGCAAGGGGTGCTCACCCAGGAGAAACCTGTTTCTTGGGAGAGAGTCTGTGAGTCATGAAGTGAGAACTTGAAGTGCAGATCAAGACTCATATTGACAGAGTTCTCACACCTAACCATGTTCACGAATGGGACACAGACATAGTGCATTTAAAACTAAGTGACGCCTGGAATGGTGTGGGCTGGTGGGTTAGATTGGCTGGGGGTATGTGAGAGGCAACTGATAGATATTTCTCTCCCTTTCTTTCTTCCTCCTTTCCCCTCTCTATAAAGAAACAAACAAACACACAAACAAACTTAGTATAGCCTTAAGCAATTCAGAAAAAGTCTACATCTAAGAAGCCCCGTGAAAGAAATGAAAATGATGGCTCTTTGTGGTGTCGCATCCACTTGACAGAACGTAGGTAGAAATAGTACAGACACACGAAAGTAGTGAAAGCTTCAGCTGTAGAAATGCCTTGATTCCACACACACAGTTCACCTGGAGGAGAATGCTGATTGTAACAAAGTCTTTGGTCTTTGCATTTTCCTCACTTGACAGGAGCAGCCTCCACCTGGAGAAAAACTCTGCAAATATAATGAACTTGGGCAACCCTTCAACAGCATTAAACAACTTTTTCAGTATGAGAGAATTCATGCTGGAGGCAACCCCTACAAGTGCCAAGAGGGTGGGAAAACCTTCCAGACTACTCACCTAATAGTGGGTGAGAAGATCCATAGTGGAGATAAAACCTATGCATGTAACAGGTGTGAAAAATCCTTCAGATACAGCTCTGACCTTGTCAGGCACGAGAAGACCCATACCTCAGAGAAGTGCTTTGAATGCGAGGAGTGTAGGCACGCCTTCAAGTACTCCTCAAATCTGCGGCGCCACATGAGGACTCACACAGGAGAGAAACCCTTCGAGTGCAGTCAGTGTGGGAAAACCTTCACGAGGAACTTCAACTTGATTTTGCACCAGAGGAACCACACGGGCGAGAAGCCCTATGAATGTAAGGACTGTGGGAAAGCTTTTAACCAGCCGTCTTCTCTGAGGAGCCATGTGAGGACTCACACTGGAGAGAAGCCCTTTGAGTGCAGTCAGTGCGGGAAAGCCTTCAGGGAGCATTCATCCCTGAAGACTCACCTGCGGACTCACACCAGAGAGAAACCGTACAAATGCAGCCAGTGTGGGAAGCCCTTTCGGACGAGCACCCATCTGAACGTTCACAAGAGGATCCACACAGGGGAGAAACTTTATGAGTGTACTACTTGCGGTCAGGTGTTGAGTCGTCTCTCCACCCTAAAGAGTCACATGCGAACCCACACTGGAGAGAAGCCCTATGCGTGCCAGGAATGCGGGCGAGCCTTTGGTGAGCCCTCATCCCTCAGGAAGCATGCGAGGACCCACACTGGCAAGAAGCCCTATGCGTGTCAGGAATGTGGGCGGGCCTTTGGCCAGTCTTCACACCTTATGGTGCACGTGAGAACCCACACTGCAGGGAGACCCTATGAATGTAATCAGTGCGAGAAGGCCTTCAGGCACAGTTCTTCACTTACTGTGCATAAGAGGACCCACGCCAGGAGAGAAAATGTCAGGAATGGTGGCCTGCCTTTATCAGCGTCTGATTCGTTTGGTGGGCCCTTTGCTAATTAACTTCCAGTTTGTAAAAAGAGAAACATTTGGGCCTGTGATCATCTCTCATAGTACTTGTTTAGCTACTACTTCACTTGTTTTGGTGTCTAATTTCATTTTTGTTAAATTCTAAATATTGTCTTAGTTGCCATTATGATTAAATCTTTGACACTTTTTTGGAACTAGATTTTAAAATAACTGTACGTGGTTATATTTTCATAGAGAGATAATTACTTATAGTGGAATACATAAACCTATGAGTTGGATGAGTTTGATAGATGTATACGTACATGTAACCAACACCCCATTGAAGATATAGATTATTTCTGTCATTCTGGAAAGTTCCTGCATATATCTGGGAGTTTTACAGTTGCCTTTTTATTGCTGCTTATAATTAATTCAATTATGTTGTGATCTGAGTATGTGGTCTTTGTGTATTGAATCTTAGGTATTTGTTGAGATTTGTTGTTTGGTTTAGTATGGCACATTCTAGTAGTTGCTAACCAAAACTGCCTCTCCTCCTTACAATATAACTTAGGTGTTTTTTGTTCAGATTGGTAATGTGCTCTATGAAAAAATCTCCATCTCCCAGCCCTTCTGCAGTCAGAAAAGGCCATGCCCCCCAGTGCTGATCAGCATGAGAAGTTGCTGCATGTGACTCCCGGGAAAGAGTTGGGAAAGGAGTGGTGTCATTGAGCCTGATGCCTCTACTTGCCTTTTGTGCAAACAGACATGATGTCCAATGCTAGAAGGTAAAAGCCACCAGCTAAAGAGAGTGTGGCCAGAGGTCACAACCATTCTAGTTCCCCAGTTGGTGTCTTTATGTGTCTGCACCAGCCCTGGACTGTTTATTTCTGAACATGTTAGATGAAGAGGATGCACTCCTTACCGATATGTGACAGGGGCTCATCTAGGGACGAGAGCAGTGGACCAGGGAAGGCCGGGATGGGCTGATTACAGTTGAATGCAGTTTCTATCTGATGCACTGTACATGGTCATTTTTTATAAGTGCTTCATGGGTGGTTGAAATCAATGTATTGCATTCACATGTGTACTAAATTGAGCATATTATTTGTGTTTCCAAAATCTTTTCCACGTTTATAAATATTGGTCTCTGTGTTAGTCAGTTTGGGCTGCTGTTAATAACAGATACCATAGACTGGGTGGCTTATGACCAACAGAAATTTATTTCTCACAGCTCTGGAGCCTGAATGTCCAAGATCAAGATGCTGGCAGATTTAGTGTCTGGTGAGGACCTGCTTCCTGATTCACAGATGACCAGCTTCTCTCCATTCTCACATAACAGAAGGAGCGAGGGAGTTCTTTGGGGTCCCTTTCGTAAGGGCACTAATCCTCAGCCATAAGGGGTCCATCTCCATAACCCTATCACCTCCCAAAGGCCCCACCTCTAGATATCACATTGTGGTAGGCTTCAGCCTATGAATTTGGGGGACATACACATCAGTCCATAGGAGGCTCTGATCAGTCATTCACTGAGAGAGCTACGGTGCACTCTCCCACGATGATCGTGGGTTTCTATTCTGTCACTTTAAATTCATATATTTTGGAGCAAAGAGATTAAATGAACTGATGTTTAAAAAATTGTATTTATTTTTCTGGAGAGAAGGGAAGGGAGGGAGAAAGAGAAACATTGATGCACAAGAGAAACATTGATTGGTTGCCTAGGCATGTGTCCTGATCAGGAATTAATTTTGTGACCTTTTGGATTGCAGGACAATGTCCAACCTACTGAGCCAAACCAGGCAGTGCTGATTTTTGATATTTTATAAGTTCTAGCAAATTGTTTCTTATAAAATGACCATCTTTCTCTCTAGCAATGAATATTCAACTACTCATCAACATAATAGCAAATAATTATTCAGACCTTAATATTAATTGATAGTATTTCCCAAAGCTTTGTATCTTTTAAGATATTTAGTGTCCACAATGATACCGAGGGAAGGTCTTTTATTATCTTCAATTCACACATGAGGAAACTGAGGCCCAGCAGATGAGGTGAATGAACCAAGGTTATGCAGGTGGTAAGTGACAGAGTCTGGCTCCAAATCCACCCAGTCTCCACAGTGCTTTACCCAAGGTGGCTATTCTTCATTTTCACCTGTTCTCACAGAGTTCTGTTTTTGTGTTTTAACTGAGGTGTAACTTATATAACGGTTCATACATTTTAGTGCCCACCTTGATGAATTTTACATATATCTGTACCACCCACATCAAGACATAAAATATTTTCTCTCCCAGTCCATGAGCCCCATCCCCAGAGGTAACCCATGTTCTGACTTCCATCACCATAGATTTGTTTTCCCTGTTCACAGAAATGAAACCTCACAGTATGCCCTCTTATACTTAGTTTTTTTCACTTAGTGTCCATGAAATTTATCTTTGTCACTTTATAAGTACTTTATTCTTTCTAAAAATTGCTGTGTAATATTCCATCATGTGAATATACGAGAACTTTGAAGTTCGTCTTTATGGACATTTGGGTTATCCCCAGGTTTTGCTGTTGTGAATATCGCTGCTGTGAATGTTCCCGTGCTTGGCTCATTGTGGTCACGTTCTCATTTCTCTTGGGTAGAAACCTGGGAGTGGCACTGCTGGGTCGTTTGGTAGGCATATCTTTAGCTTGAGTAGATACTGCCAAACAGTTTTCCAAAAATGGTTGAAACAATTTATATTTCCCTCATCAGTGAAGGAGAGTTTTATTTGCTGTGCATCTTTGGCAACACATGCTGCTGTCAGTCCATGTAATTTTAGCTGTATTAATAAGTAAGTGGTTTCCTGTGTTCTAATTCACAATTTTATGGGGGTGGGTGAATAATGATGTGGTAGACGGTTGCCACAATTTCTTCCATCCCTCCTTGAAAATCTTTCTTCAATGTGACTTTTCTGTTCCTATCAGGAGATGGAGTTTATTTCTCTACTCCTTGAAGGTAAGCTTGATGACATGATTTGTTTGGCCAATGGAACATTATCGAACATGAGGGAAGCAGAGGCTTGAAAAACACACGTTGGGGTTTGCCCTCTTTTAGCTGTGGTTAAGACTCTTGAGAGCAAAGTGTGAAGAAGCCTGGGTAGGCCTCCTCATTGAGGGGCCACATGGAAAGGGGCGCCTTGCTGGTGGTCAGCACCAACCAGCAGACTTGCGAGTGATGCCATGTTTGATCATCAGCCCCAGGGAAACCACCAGGTGACTGAAGTTGCATGAGCGACCCTATGTGAGGCCGTCAGAACTGCCTAGCTGTGCGCAGCTCAAATTGCTGACTCAGGATTATGAGTACATGCGGCGGTCAGGTAGGGATAGGTAACTGACAGAAGTTAGTGTCAGAAAGAGGAGGCCACTGTAAGAAAACTTAGACTGTGGCATTGACTTTAGAATTTGGCAGCAAGAAAGCAGCTGAAAAGGAGTGAAGAAAATGGCTGGAAATATGGTGAACAAACTGCTTTTCAATGTTAGGAAAAGGCTACATAGTAGGGGAACCACTGGCAGAGATGTCTGCGGTAACTTGGAAAACAACATGCATTTGATAATCATGTGGATCTGGCTGAGCGGGAGGAGCCTTTCTCCCACCTCTGGCGCTACGCTCGGTCTTCCTCATGGGTGCTCAATGGTGGCCTAAGAAGAGCCTGTGAGTGGGGGAGAACTCACACCAGCCAGCACTTGGCCTTTAGCAACTGGCTAGGAATTTCAGCAGAAATCTTGCCCTCTTGTCTGGTGGTGCTGTCTTCATCTTGTGCTACAGGTGAGTCAGCACTCTGTCCACCTCTCTTCCCCTAGGTGTCAGGCTACTCCGTTGCTTGTGACTTGAGCTCTCTACTGGTGCCAAGAAAGTTATGTTTTTATTAATTACTCAGCCTTTTCTTTTTCCTGTGGTGGCAGCAATATCCACTACATTTCTAAATCCAAAGTGGAAATCAGAGATGGGGTTCTTTCTAAATTACACTGTTTTTAGAATTGTTTATTGGACTTGATGTTCTTTCTGTAAGTTCCCTGAGGTCAGAGAATGCATGAACCTTGTTCAGTGTGACTTCCTTTAAGCTTAGCTCTGTGCTGGATAGAAAATAGGCTTTTGCTATGCTTGCTAAGTCTATATGAATTCGTGTGCTGGAAATGCTCCCAGGTGGAATATGTGTGGTCTCTGAGCCCAACTGGCTGCAGGTTTCTGTGGGCTGCTTCCTCTCACCCTCAGAGTCAAAGCTGCTACCTCTGAAATCCACCACCGCCAGCAGCCTCTACTCAGAGTGGAGAGAACATAGTGCCTGGCATTCACCAGGGATTTAATACTAGGTAGTTTCTAAGCATGTGGGTCAGCCCAAGGCTGTACTCTTATTAGACTCTGGGATGGGACAAAGGGATGTGTGTGAGGATCAAAGATTATCTTAAAAGACTGCTCCACCTGTCAGACCTTCAAAGGACACTTAGTCCCAAGAGGGGTACTTCTGCAATCTGAACTAGAAAGTAGGGAAGCATACTGGAAGGGCAGGCACCAGGTGGTAGCCAAGGTAAGCAGGGTTTTAGATAATGTTTGCAGCCCACATTGTGGTATTATGTTTATTCCTTTTTTTTTTTCAATGAAAGTTAAAAACTTTGCTGATCAGAAAAGCTATTGGTTGATCCATGTTACTAGATTCGATGATAGTCTACCGAAGTACATGGTAGCTAAGAGGAAATACTACTAATGGAATTTATTCTCGGTTATGTTTTTAAAATCAAAATGTGTATGTCAGCTCAAATATGTTCATGCATAGTCTTTTTGCTTCCATTCACAGTATCTTTCTCTGAAAAGTATTTTAATTAAGGTTCTTCAATCAGAAAAAAAAGCCATCCTTACTTCTCATGAAGGCTGGGATGTTGGTGCTGCTTCCCTAAGTGGATGGCTGAGGGGAGTCGAGATGAGAGACTGTAGGCAGCAAGTGCGTTCATCATAGGGATTTCACACCAGCCCTGTGCAGTGCCAGGTGGGGGGAACTGTCCTGGATTTGGTCCCTGTGTTTCCCACAATAGGATACCTCAGGAAGAGGCCATGCCTTTCACTGGAAGAATGGTGGGTTGGGGGCCAGTCTGCCCAGGCTTTTCCTCTTGGTCTCTCAGAGTCGTTTGGTCACCTGACCACTTCATATTTACATTTTTTTGTCCCTCCACCCTTTGGCTCCTATTGCGCTGATTCCCCAAATCAACTAGCAGTTGGAATACAGCCTGGCCCTCAGGGATGCTCAGACTCCAGGAGTCCCAATCCAGGGCTAGTTAAGTCCTGCCCTCTGACTCCTGAATCCCCAGGTTGACAGATTCCAATGTAGGGTGAATCCCAGCCCCTGCCAATGTTCTAGCCATCTTTAAGTCTCAGGATTTCTAGGCAAGTCTGAGGAAATCGTGGGGGCAAAGCTGAATGAACTTCGGACTCCATATGAAGTGCAGGAGCTTGGTTAAGGAGCCTGGTGGTCATTGCTGGTCCCTCTGGGCTGCAGGATCATAGACAACTAGTGAGGAGTCAGTGGCCATGTGGAGCCTGACTCTTTTCACCTCTCTGTCTTTCCGCCTCAAAGCTTTCCGTGCTGCTCCTGTTGCCATTGGGCTCTGTAACCCTGATCCCTGGAGGTGAGGCTGCCCAGCCAGCCCCCTTAGCTGGGGAGCACATGACAGGGCCTGGATTCCTTCACCAACTAATGGGAAGTGGGGAAAGGAAGCTTTTCCTGCAAGTGAGTTTCAGAAACTGTATTCATCTGGGGTTTATAGAATTTGTTTCTTCCTTTGCAAATACCCAGACATTCTTGAGCACTTCTTCTCCCAACAGCAGCTGGCAGCTGGTGTTCTCCATTCCTTGGGGCTCTGACCAATCTCTATCCCAACAGTATCTCTGCTTGGAGGGACTCTTCTTACACTACATGTTTTGGTGGCTCTGCTTGTCATTGTTATCCAGGATTCATATCTCCATCTGGGGAGATCTCCAGCAGTCACATGATGAGTGGCAAGGGTGCAAAGACTTCAGTGTGGTGGAGGGGTGCACCAGAGGTTTTGGGATTTCTGGAGTCCTCAGCACTGGGAGCAGCACAGAAGCACTTTGTCAAGGAAACACAGGTGAAAGGAAGAGTGAAAGGAACAGGGCAGTGGTGGTGTCATGACCGAGAAATGTAGAGTGGAGAGCTGGGGCTTTAGAACTAGAGGACACCAGACTTAAGGGGAAAGTGAGACTCAGAGCTGACTAGGCTATGGCTGTTGCCATGGTGGGAGAAACTCCCAGTTTCACATGAGAGACCATTAGAAATTGCACTACAGACGGGCAGGGGAGAGCATTGTTCCCTCTCTGGCCCCGCCCCCAAAGGCAGTGCCACAGCGCAGCAAAGAGGGTTGCCCTGCCCTGGCGAATACCTAAGGCCCCACCCCCTTACAATTTATCAGGTGTGCCAAGACAAAGGAATATGGCCCAAATGAAAGAACAGAGCAAAACCTCAGAAAGAACTAAGTGATGAGGAGATAGCCAACCTATCTGATGGAGAATTTAAAGCCCTGGTAATCAAAATGCTCACAGATCTGATTGATCTTGGTCAAAAAATGGAAAAACAAATGAAAGATACCCAAAATGAAATAAAGCAAAAACCAACAGTGACAGGAAGGAAACCAGGAGTCAATGCAATGATTTAGAACAAAAGGAAAAAATAAACATCCAACTGGAACAGAATGAAGAAACAAGAATTGAAAAAAGTGAAGAGAGCCATACAAACCTCTGGGACAACCTGAAATGTTCCATAACCAAATTATAGGGTGCTAGGAGAAGAACAATAGCAAGAAATTGAAAACTTACTTGAACAAATAATGAAGGAAAACTTCCACAATCTGGTGAAGGAGATAGACTTCCAGGAAGTCCAGGAAACCCAGATAATCCCAAAGAAGTTGGACCCAAAGAGGAACACACCAAGGCACATCATCATTAAGTTACCGAAGATTAAGGATGAGGAGAGAATCCTAAAAGAAGCAAGAGAAAAGGAGACAGTTACCTACAAAGGAGTGCCCATAAGGCTATCAGCTGATTTCTCAAAAGAAACTTTGCAGGCAAGAAGGGGCTGGAAAGAAGTATTTGAAGTCATGAAAGGCAAGAGCCTACATCCAAGATTACCCAGCAAAGCTATCATTTAGAATGGAAGGGGAGATAAAGTTCTTCCCAGATAAGGTCAAGTTAAAAGAGTTCATCATCACTGAGCTATTATTATATGAAATGTTAAAGGAACTTATCTAAGAAAAAGATAAAAAATATGAGCCGTAAAATGACAACAAACTCACAACTATCAACAACTGAACCTAAAAGAAAAGACAAACAATGAAAACAAAAACCAAGCAAACAACTAGAACAGGAACAGAATCAGAGAAATGGAGATTACATGGAGGGATTTCAATGGGGAGGGCGAAGGGAGGAATAGAGGGGAAAAGGTACAGGGAAGAAGCAGCATAATTAGTAGGCATAAAATAGGGAGAGATAAAAAGTGGTATAGTAAACAGAGGATTCAAAGAACTTATATGTACAACCAATGGACATGAACTAAGTGTGTGTGTGTGGGAATGCCGGAGGATTGAGGGGGCATGGTGGAGAGGGGATACGGGGGGGGGGGGGGGAATTGGGAAAACTAATAGCATAATCAATAAAAAATACTTAAAAAAAAAGAAACTAGAGGACACCAGTAATCCAAATCAACCTCTCAGTCTCTCTGCCTCTCTGTCTCTCTCTATCCTTGTCCACACACACACAGCTGCAAGGACTAGCAGTGACCACTGACTACCAACCTCTGACCACTGTGGAGGATCAGCTGTGCAGGGACCCACTCCACAGAGCAGGACTTCAGCAAAGTTCTGGTGCCTGCTGAGTCTACCTCTTGAGTGTGTCACTTGTGGAGGTGGTTTGGTGGTGGTGCTCCGACGTGATCTGTAGCTGTCCACTGGATGCACAGGTTCTGGGGCCTTCTAGGAGGTGCAGGCCAAGGTAATCCAACCCGTGTTCTGTTTGGGGCCACCCAAATCTACCAGGCAGTTTACTGTTGGCTGCTACTTGTGCTGGTCATGGAGGTGCCCAAGTGAGTCCAAGCTGTAAACCAATCTAGCTGCTGCTAGTGCCAGGCTTGGGGCCACTTAACAATAGGCACAGGCCATGCAGACGTCAGATGCTGTTTGCTTGAGAAAAATTGGGAGGATCTGAAGCATGAACCAAGACAAGCCATTTGTATGGAAAAGCCACTGGAAACAGACTGGATGGGCCCAAATTTGGGTGGGTCATATAGCCGAAATTACCAAGGCAGTGGGGGGTGGTTGGGAAACTGCCAGGTTGATGGAGTGTCAGATATGGTACCCACCTGCTGGCTCTTGGTTTTGTGGGGAGAGTGCTCAGAAAAGGAACAATGACCACTGCCAGCACTTTGGGAGATCTCTGCCTCCCAGTTCTTGACGTGGCGCTGGACAATTCAGTTTCTCCCCGTATGTCTCTGATGCCTTTCAAGCTGCTGCTCCTGTGCTGGAGCTCAGAGGGAATGATTCTGAGTAAGTCTGTGTGCAGGCCCTTTAAGAGGAACTGCCTGAAACTCTAGCAGTTTGTATTCCAAAGCCTCAATCCCCACTGCTTTTTACAGTCAGAAGTTGACACTTACCTTCCTGGCACTGGAACCCTGGGCTGGGACCCCTCGCTCCGATATCCCTCCCAATTTTTATCTGCCACACGTGGGTGTGGGACCAGCACATTACAAGTCTCCTCCCCTCCTACCAGTCTGGATGTAGTTCTTTAATTTTATAGTTGTAGGACTTCCATTCAGCTTGATTTCTGACGGTTCTGAATGATGGTTTTTCTCTAGTTCAGTTGTTATTTTGATGTGGTTGTGCAAGGAGGTGTGCTGGGTTTATCTAGGCCTGCATCTTGGACCTCCTGATGGAGTGTTCATGCATCTTGGTGGCAGTGACAGCTACAGGTATCTACACATGATAATATGCCATGGATTGAACACACATTGTACCAGTGTCAGTTTCTTGGTTTAGATGTTGGACTGTCATTACACTGAAATATAACCCTTTCAGGAAACTGGGTGAGGGGCACACAGGACCTCTTGGTATTGTTTTTGCAACTTTCTGCGAATCTATATTTATGTCAAAGTAAAAACTTAAAAATAAAGAAGCTTGCTAATAGATAAAGATAATCTCTCTATTCTGAACTAAGGTCCTTGTAGGGGCAAAAACCAGTAGAGTGATTCTTCATGGTGGGGAGTTCTTTCTATATCAAAAAGATGTAGCCACCACTCTCAAGGAGGTTTCCGTAAGAATGTGAGTAATGCCATGCAAATAGTTAAGAAATAGAATTGTGAGTTTTAAGGAAGTTAGTCAGTGGACAAAATGGGGAAGAAACCATCTAGATTAGCTGTTTCATAAATCAGATAATCTAAGGCATCAGTCACATTTAAAACAGGAAGTCTTTTTAATACACAGAGACCAAGGTCAGAGGCACTCTGCTGCTGGGCTTGCGGGTGTCTGCACCATGAGAATGGGATGTCTAAGGTTGCTGCCAGGTAGGTAGACTTACAACAATGGCAATGGACGACTATCTGGGAACTCTAAAGCTATCTGGGAATTCTGCTTCCAGTTTGAGAATTTTCTCCGTTCTTTGATTTATTTCTGGTTTTCCTACTACCTCTACAAAGGAAAACAGGGAAGAAATTTTAAGAAGGATATTAACTCAATTACACTAAATGTTGAAAGGGAAAGTCAGTGAAACTTATTCCTAGGGTGAACTTGGGGCCTTAACAGAGTTTTCTCATTTTACCACCAGATTCACTAGAGAAACAGAATATGTGGCCCTTGAATAACATCATTTTGTTCAATGTCATTTAATTATAACATTGATGAGATGTTCTAGGAAACTAACTCTTGTTTAGAGAGATTAGCCTGTGGTGAAAATGGCTGTTATAAGTCATTTTGCCACAGTTACAAGACCCTATTACTAACATTAAGTAAGAATTTACTGTACATATTATATTGAGAAATGGGCTTATGAAATACTGGACGTTGTGAAATACAAAATATGCAAGGCAGGCTGGCAGGCTGAAAACCCAGGGAGGACTTCATGTTGCATCTCAAGTTCAAAGGCAGTTTTGAGGTAGAATTTCCTTTTTTTTTGGAGAAGGTCAGTCTTTTTTCCTCTTAAATCTTTAACTGATTGGATTAGGCCCACCCAGATTATGGAGGGTCATCTGCTTTACTCAAAGTCTACTGGTTTAAATATTAATCTCATGTAAGAAACAGCTTCACAACACCATCTAGACTAAGGTTTGACCAGACATCTGGGAATTGTGACCTAGCCAAATTGACAAATAAAATTAACTGTAACACAACTTAATTTATGTTCTCAGGAGTGTACATACCCATTTATTTTTTTCAGGAGTGTACACACCCAAACTTTCTGAAAAACTCTAATTTGCGAAAGCAAACACTGTCATTTAGTCTATAGAATTTGTGTGTGTCATGGAATGATTCAAAGGATAATAACAGTGATAGAGTAAAAACTGATATTATCAAGGCCATCTTAATTTTGATTAACATTTCAATGAAAATATCCGTATTTCTTATCTGATTTGTGGAACATGTCTTTTTTTTTTTTTTTAAAGCTGGGAACATTTTGGAAGGTTGTTGCATTTGCAGTGGGTATTGAAAATAAATGGAAAACAAGCCATGGCTGGTGTGGCTGAGTTGTTTTGAGTGTCACCCCATAACTGAGAGGTTGTGGGTTCAATTCCAGGTCAGGACACATACCTAGGTGTGAGTTCCATCCCCCGTCTAGGCACGTATGGGAGGCAACCAACCAATGCTTCTCTCGCACTGGTGTTTCTCTCTCTCTTGCTCTCAATCGAAAAGCAATGAAAAAATGTCTTTGGGTAAGGATTAAAAAAAGTTAAAAGAAAATGGGAAACAGGCTTAGTTTCTTGAGGATATTAACACTTTCAGGTGTGCATGTACTCGTATTATATACTCAGAAGAACAAATGATTTCATTCATACATATGGGACATTAAGACTCATTTCATCCTTCTTTGGGTGCCACATATTAGAAAATGGAAGAAGCATAGTTGATGGGGCATCGGAGGCAAGGAACGCCTAGACAACTTTCCTGAGGGGTGGCTCCATGCTGGCTTTTGGACTTAGGCAGTCTGGCCCTGAAGCCTGGCTCTCCTCACCTCTGCACATGGCTGTAAGAGAAAGGAGCATTTTTGTGGGCAATAGGCAAAAATAGAAGTCTGGATTGTGACCCCTGGGAGAAGAAAAGTGAGCATGTAATTCTGCGTGACCTTGGATCTGAGCTGGACACAGGCATGTATCAGGTAACAGGAAGATAAAGCAGGAACAGGAAGGAACTCTGCTCTTCGTTTTCTTCTTTTACTCTTTCCCTTAGCTGACTTCTGTTGACTTCTGTTTATATTGAGCCAGGCACTGTGCTAGCCCTTTATTAGTCTTCACTAATGTGCAATCGTAACCATGCCAATCCTATTATAATGACCACTGTACCCATTTAGCATTGGAAAATTGTGATTCAAAGACTAGGTGGCATTTCTAAAGTCTGACAGCCACTGGGTGGGGGTCTGGGATGCAGTCTTGGACATGTGTGACTCCAAATTTGTTCTCCACGAGTGTCCTCTGTCACCTTACAGAGTGTTGAACTGGCAGTACAGCCTGGAGGTGGAATTCATCTTTGCCTTCTCCTGAGAAGAAAGACCCTGTACAGGGGGCACAGAGATCAGGAAAGATGCTCTTAGGGATCATGGCTCACATGCATGGGCTAACAGACCCTAATAGGTAGACTGGTTATTGCTTGTACAGTAGATTGTATTCCTTGGCACCCACAGTAATTTTCAAACCATAAAGCCTGCTCTGTGCCCCATTTCTCAGGGTATAAAGGGCAAAGGCTGAGCCCTCAGTGCATGACCATGGGGCCAGGAGCTCATTTGGAAGGCGGCATAGAAGCCACAGTGCTGTACCTGGAGAGGCCCCTGACCCAGGAGATAGTGGCTGTACCTGCAGGGGCCTTAGTTCTCACTCCTCACTTCTCATCAGCTCCCTTCTCTCCATTCCAGGGCTCTGATCCCTGTTGATAATTATGAGATAGGGCTGACACTTTGGGCTCTCCAATTCCGAAATTGGCACTCTTCTTGTATGCCTTCAAAGGGTACCTTAATCAGGAGAAATGGTCATTGAAGAGAAATCCTCATATTTGTGCCATTGATAGAGAACAAGAACCTGGGTCTGGGCAAAGGGACACCCGTCTGAGGACTTTCTTCTTTAAGATGTACCCCCTCCATTGGGAGAGGTTGGGTTTCTAAGATGTGTTCCTGTCATCAGCTGTGTGTGTGTTCTTACCTGTGCCACCTGAGGTTCCATGAGGACTGTGTCTGTTGGTGACTGATTTCTCAGGGGGTCCCAGGAGATGGAGGGGAAAGATGGAGTCTCAGGTCTCAGGAAGTACAGGAGCGTGGGAGATATGCTGGAGGCTGTGGGCTGCAGGGCTAGAGACACCTGCTAAGGGGGCAATGACCACATGGATAGGGGTTGGAACTCTCCTGTCTGTTTTTTCTGTCCCAGGACTCTCAGTACTTCTGTCGTTGGCATTAAGACCTGCAGACAAGGCCCTTGGAGGTGAGTCTGCCCAGCCATCCCTATTAGTGATGTAAGATGGGGAGTCGTGCTGTGGTCTGGGGCCTCTCACCACAGGTGAAGGAAAGGAGGCTTATTCTGCAAGTGAGGCTCAGAAAGTCTTCTGAAAATGAGAAAAGCTATTTTTTCCCCTAAATGTCCAGAGTTTTCTTAGCTGTTCCTCTTCTGATGGCAGCCATCTCTTCTTCCCTCCCCTCCTCTACTCTGGGACCCCAGCTGGCTCCCTCCATTTCTTGAGCTTTCTGACTGTCATCTCCGTCCCCACAGCCTCTGCCTCCATGGCCTGTGCTCGCTGGTGCCCTCTGCACTCCACATGTGTCAATGCCACTGCCTGTCGCTGCCTTCCGGGATTCAGCTCTTCATCTGGGGAGATCATCACCAACCCCTTGGAGAGCTGTGATGGTACAGAGTCTTGGGGAGGGGATAGGGCATACAGAGATTGTGGGGAGAGGTTGTGGGGCATCCAGAGACCTCATCCTTGAGATCTGCACAGCAACACCTTGTCAAGGATAAGAGAGAGGTGGCAGGGCAGGGAATGAGGAGGGAAGTGGACAATAAAATTTCATGATCAGTAGGTGTTTGTTTCAGATATCAATGAGTGCAGACTACCCGTGCCAGTGTCCTGTGGAAAACTGGCAAACTGCCAGAACACAGAGGGGAGCTACTACTGCATGTGCAGCCCGGGATACAGGCTTGTTTCTGGGGCAACGAATTTCAGTAATGAGAGTGAGAACACGTGTCAAGGTAAGAAACCCTGCATCCTCCCTCTCCGTGTCCCTGCAGTTTGGGGTCAATTGCCCCACTTTCTTCAGTCATTAGAGCACCATCCTGGGCACCTACCTGGCCATGCGCCCTCTCTGAACCCCAAGGCTTAGAACCCTCCACAGGGTGCCACTTCCAGATGTTCAGAACATCCCTCCTGCCAACCTGGAATCTTATTTTTATGAAACAAGATGGGGAGTGGTATTAAGATACTTCATGAGCTCCCAGCACCTTGGGTTCCAGGGCAACATCCATCTTCTCCACCATGGTCAGTGACTGGCAGGATGAGACCCCCCGTCCCGGCTGGAGTCCACATAGACTTGGTCATACTGGGAGCTCTCTCATAACCTGCCTCCCACCCAGGCCTTGATGGGCCCTGGAATCACACCCAGCATCATGGGAGGAAGGGAGATTCAAAGGCAGACCCACTGTGCTGGACCAGCTGTGCCCCTTGCCAACAACCTCACCTGAGAAGATGCCTCCTGGCACTATGTCTGCTCTGCCTCCATCCATTCCCCTGAGCAAGGCCCCACCCACCCTGGCACTCCCCAACAGTTTCAATTCACAGACTTGAGGGCAGATGGGACGACCAGGACCCAGGGGGTTGCTGTGTTCATGGTGGGCAGGGTACGTCAACCCCTGCTCCAAACTCAGATTGTTGAGTGAACAAGGAAGCTCCCATCTGGACCAGATGACAAGGGGGGGCATCATAGGGGACCACTGTCTCAGGCTGGCCCCTCTCCTGAGGTTGTCAACCCAGTCACCATGGGGGCCCAGACCTCTGGCAAACAGAAGATAGAGACTGAGTCTCACTCAGGTCCCCAGGTCTGTGTCCCAGTGGGATCCCAAGGGACCAGATAACAGAAACACTTGTCACCCCTTGGCCGTCAGCACTGACTTTCCCTTCCAGTCACCCAGCCCTTGCCCACTGCTGGCCTTGTTCACAGGTGGATTCTCACCACTTCCTGCCAGTCCAGGGGATGCCTTCAAAAAAATCAGAAGAGGCTCCTTCACTGCTCAATGCTGAATCACTGTGCACCAGCCCTACTTCCCACCACATTTATATACCTTACAGTGTGCCCACCACATTAAGTCTAGGAACCATCTGTCACAGTGTGAACTTCTCACACAACATTGACCAGGTTCCTCTTCACCATTTTCACCCACTCCCCTCCCCCTGTCCTCTGGCAACCATCCATGTGATCTTGGTTTCCATGAGCCTGCTTTTCTTTCCTTTTGTTTGTTTGCTGTTTTGTTTTATAGATTCCACATATAAGTGAAACCATCTGGTATGTCTTTCTCTGGCTTGTTTCACTCAGCATAATACCCTCTAGGTCCATCCATGGTGTTGCAAATGGCAAGATTTTATTTTTATTTTTATTGCTGTGTATTAGCCCCTGCCCAAGGATTTGCCTCCCTGGAAGGTCCTGCCACAGAGCAAGGAGGTGGTAGGGCCTTATGTGCCAGGGTTTTCTGTGGAGCCCTTGTGAGCACCCCCCGACACTTCCCATTTCTCCTGTGTCACATACAAGCCAAGGTAGGTGTCACTTCCTCTTCCCAGAAAGGCAATATGTCCCGGGGCCCAGGAGGGAGTAGGCAGGAGTGTTTGGTCAGGAAGTCTGGCCACAAACTCAGTTTCCCTCCTGGTTTTGCCACCTATAAACCGGAGACTAAGGTCCCTGCTGTGTCCATCTTGTAGGGACACCACCATAAGGTGCTTTCAGGGTGAAGTTGAAGGTCACAGGTGGTGGCCTGTGTACTAAGAGTGGGGTGCTTAGTGTTGGGTAGTGAGAAGTGGGTGCAGTGAGTGGAGGGAGGGCCTGACGCTCTGGCTTTGTCCTCAGATGTGGATGAATGCACCTCGGGGCAAAACTCCTGCCACAACTCCACCCATTGCCTCAACATCCAGGGCAGCTATGAGTGCCGCTGCCGCCGCAGCTGGAAGCCAGTTCCTGGGTCCCCCAATGGCCCAAACAACACCGTCTGTGAAGGTTGGGAGTTTATATCTCATAAATGTGCCACATCCTCTTTTTTTTGTGTGTGTGTGTGTGTTGGCTAGTATTATTTTTAAATATATTTATTGATTATGCTATTAAAATTGACCCATTTCCCCCCCCTTCACTCTACTTCATCCTGCCCACCCTCTCCCTCCCACATTCCCCCACTATAGTTCATGTACATGGGTCATACATATAAATTCTTTGGCTTCTACATTTCCTATACTATTCTTAACCTCCCCCTGTCTATTTTCTACCTACCATTTATGCTACTTATTCTTTGTACCTTTCCCCCTCTCTCCCCCTCCCACTCCTCTGTTGATAACCCTCCATGTGATCTCCATTTCTGTGGTTCTGTTCCTGTTCTTGTTGTTTGCTTAGTTTGCTTTTGTTTTTGTTTTAGGTGTGGTTGTTAATAACTGTGAGTTTGCTGTCACTTTTACTGTTCCTATTTTTGATCTTCTTTTTCTTAGATAAATCCCTTCAACATTTCATATAATAAGGGCTCGGTGATGATGAACTTCTTTAACTTGACCTTATCTGAGAAGCACTTTATCTGCCCTTCCATTCTAAATGAAACCTTTGCTGGATACAGTAATCTTGGATGTAGGTCCTTGCCTTTCATGACTTGGAATACTTCTTGCCAGCCCCTTCTTGCCTGTAAGGTCTCTTTGGAGAAATCAGCTGACAGTCTCCTTTTCTCTTGCTGCTTCTAAGACTCTCTCCTTCTGTTTCATCTTGGGTAATGTAATTATGATGTGCCTTGGTGTGTGCTTGCTTGGGTCCAACTTCTGTGGGACTCTCTGAGCTTCCTGGATTTCCTGGAAGTCTATTTCCTTTGCCAGATGGGGGACGTTCTCCTTCATTATTTGTTCAAATAAATTTTCAATTTTTTGCTCTTCCTCTTCTCCTTCTGGTACCCCTATAATTCGGATGTTGGAATGTTTCAAGATGTCCTGGAGGTTCTTAAGCCTCTCCTCATTTTTTTGAATTCTTGTTTCTTCATTCTTTTCTGGATGGATGTTTCTTTCTTCCTTCTGGTCCACACCATTGATTTGACTCCCAGTTTCCTTCGCATCACTATTGGTTCCCTGTACATTTTCCTTTGTTTAACTTAGCATAGCCTTCATTTTTTCATCTAATTTGTGACCAGATTCAAACAATTCTGTGAGCTTCCTGATTACCAGTGTTTTGAACTGTGTATGTGATAGGTTGGCTATCTGTTCATCGCTTAGTTGTAGTTTTTCTGGAGCTTTGATCTGTTTTTTGGGCCATTTTTTTTTTTTTTGTCTTGGCTTGCCTGTTACGTAAAGGGGCAGAGCCTTAGGTATTCACCAGGGTGGGGGTAATGCTGGTAGCTGCAATGTGACGCTGTATGCGGGGGAGGGTTCTGAGAGTGAGCAATGGTACTTGCTCCACTCTCTGCCAGATTTCAGTCCCTCCCTCTGGTACCTACAGTCAAATTGGGCCCTCTTGGTGCTGATTCCTGAGTGGGTGGGTTTGTGCATGCTCTAGGCCCCTGTGGGTCTCTTCAATGAACTCTCCTGTGAGGCTGGGAGTTTCTCCTGCTGCTGCCTCAATCCCCACAGGTTTTTTCAATCAGAGGTTTGAGGCTTATTTCCCCGTACTGGAGCCCTGGGTTGCTTGGTCTGCTTCGCTCCCCTGGTGTTCCTCCTGGTTTATCTATGCATGAATATGGGGCCACAGGGGCCACCAGCCACCACCTTGTGGGGTCTGCTAGCTGCAGCCTGGCCTGCCCTGTTCCACAATCTGCCACCTTTGCTGGGTCCACCAGCCGCTGCCTTGCCGTGAGTCTTCTCTGCCTGGCTGCACGTCTCCACCCCACCTGCCAGTCTGGATGAATGTTACTTCTTTATCTCTTTGGTTGTCGGACTTCCATACAGTTTGATTTTCTGTCAGTTCTGGTTGTTTTTTGTTTTTAGATTGTTGTTGTCCTTCTTTTGGTCATGTGAGGAGGCACAGTGTGTCTGCCTACGTCTCTGTCTTGGCCGGAAGCCCAGCTGGTATCCACATCCTCTTATTTTGCTGAGCCATCTTAAAAGAAGCTGCCATAACAAGTTTTGGCAGAGAAGAGGCAGAGCACATTCAGCGATGGTGTGACCTTAGTGCAGGCAGGGAAGGGAGGGTGCCCTGGCTGGACAGGGCTGACCTCTGGTTCTGTGCTAACAAGTGCAGGATGCAGCTCTGGATGGTGGCAGCACTCCAACCCACAGCATCCACATGGGAAGAGCCATCAGTGCCTCAGCCTCCCCAGTCAGAGTCCATCACAGGTGCCCCTGCCCAGTCCATGAGGGGATACGGCTTTGGTATGACACTTGCACAGGCGCGGTCCTGCCCTGTCCACCTTGCAGGGACACTGGGAGCTTATGGTGCTTTTACAGTGAAAAATGTGACCACAAATTTGTATCTGACGGGCTAGGTGGCTGGTAAGTGGGGTGTAGTGGGGTGTCCTCAGAGGGAACCACTAGGAATTTGAGAGAAGAGGAAGGAAGGATGCGTGCAGTGAGTGGAGGGAGGGCCTGACGCTCTGGCTTTGTCCTCAGATGTGGATGAATGCACCTCGGGGCAAAACTCCTGCCACAACTCCACCCATTGCCTCAACATCCAGGGCAGCTATGAGTGCCGCTGCCGCCGCGGCTGGAAGCCAGTTCCTGGGTCCCCCAATGGCCCAAACAACACTGTCTGTGAAGGTTCGGAGTTCAGATCCCACACTCCAAAGGCCACAAGTGACACCTTCTGATCACGTACTCAGTGGCACCCATAGGAACCCAGCAGAATGAATGCTGGGGGTTCCCTGCTGTCCTGGCATTAATTCTTTTAAAGCTAAATGGGAGAAGACCTGGGGGGTCCTGAGGAAAGAGCTGGGGTATCCAAGGGAAGGCTCCTGGGGGACCCCAGGCAGCAGCTAATCACCAACTGGGATGAGGTTATTTCAATACCTCACAACCTGTACATCTGTGCGGGGCTCACCTGCTTCGTGTCAGGCCCCTGCATACTTCCCATAGTCTCTGCGTCCGCCACTCAGGGACCTGCAGTCACTAGGTGTCATCACCTCCAGCCAAGTGGGGTGTAGGGGGCACTTTCATGGGGGAAGGGGTGGGGCACAGAGAGGAGAGGGCCCATCCGCTTCTTCATGTCCCCAGATGTGGATGAATACAGCTTCAGGGGGCATCAGTGTGACAACTCCACCTTCTGCATCAACACTCCAGGCTCATACGTGTGCCACTGCCTCCCAGGCTGGGTGCCCAAACCCGGATTCCTGCATAAACAAAGGACTCCCCAGTGTGAAAGAACCTGGCCTGACCCAAGACCCCGCCTCCAATACACACAGACACTCTCTCACCTAATGAGCCTCTGTTCTGTCCCCTGCAGAGATCTTCCCCACCTGGACCCCTCCCCCTGGAATCAAGAGCCAGGTGAGTGACTCAGGCAGGGTCTGTTTCCCCCAAGCTGCTCCCCAACTTTGGGTGAGGCTCTCTGACCCCTCCTCTCCTCTCTCCCAGAGTCTCTCCCGCTTTTTTGAAAAAGTCCAGGATCTGGGCAAAGACTTCAGGCCTACCTCGGCCAAGGACACCATCAAGGTAAGGGCTGGACCTGGGGGGAACCCCAGGACAGTGTGGGGTTGGCTGGAGGACACTTCTGGGTGAGTGGAGGCAGCCCAAGCAAGGGCCTCTTACGGGAGAAGCACGTGTGGCTGTGTGCACAGCATCCACACCCCATGGATATCCCCATCACACAAGCACAGATGTGCACACCCCCTATTCCTGGTCCCCCAACAGCGGAGCAGGGCCCTCACACACACACTCACACTTACGGGGGATCTAATGGCTACAGAATGGAACAAGGGAGAATTTTGCCTCTGGAGCTGAGCCACAAAGGTTCCAAAACCCGCCCCCCCCAACTTCCTGCTGTGACCTCAGGCAAGTGACTCCCCCTGTGCGGGGCTCAGTCTCCTACTTCATACAGCGGTTGTGAGGGGTTAAGTGAACTAAGAGACAGCTCAGAGATTCGTGCCCGGCACAGTTAGCATTAGACTGAAGTTTTAGCATATGCACTTAGCCTGGCAGAAATATGAGCCCCTTATGTCAGTTTAAGTTTTCCAGTAGCTTTATTTTAAAAAAAGTACAGGTAAACAAGTGAAATTAATGTGAAGGTTGCATTAACCTAATAGATCCAAAATAGGGCAACTTCAACATGGCACCACACGTGGCTCACGGCGACTGTCCTGGACAGCACAGACTGAGAACGGACCCCGCAGAGCCTCAGTGACTGAGAGATGTTAAGAGCCATTGTTACAGGTGCTCTCAGGCGTCCATTCATCCCCCTACTTATCTTCTGGCTACCGCTGTGTCTGGATAATTCCCCTGTGCCTATCCCCCATGCACCCTCGTGGTTCTCTGGTGTGTCCCCTAGTGAGGGTGTGAGATAAGGTCCTTTGGGAGGTTCCTGTGGTGCAGTGACCCAGCAGCTGTCACCCCTCACCCCTAGAATGTCATCACAGCATTGGATGAGCTACTGGAAGTCCCTGGGGACCTGGAGGCCCTCACCCTGCCTGCCCAGCACTGCGTGGCCACCTACCTGCTGTTGTTCCTCAAAGAAGTCCTGAGGACCCTGGCCATGAACATACCTGAACCCTCCTTCACCTACCTTTCCCGTTCAGACACAGGTCAGTCCTCTTTCTGCCCCGCCCCAGCCCTGGGACCCACCCTGCAACTGGAGCCCCTGTCACTGCCTCTCTCCCCTCAGAGCTGTCCCTGGTGATCCAGGAGCAAGGGAATGGAACCATCACCATGGGCCAGAGCCACGCACGGATGCAGCTGAACTGGGCTGAGGCAGTTGGAGTCGGGGAGCTGGGTAACAGCAGGGAGCTGGAGGGGGCGCCTGGGAGAGGGAAGAAAGAGCTGGGTGTGGCTAGGGGTGAGGTTCCAAATATGTAACAATTGGAAATGCCGAATTTATAGTTCTTAGGAGGGGGGAGGAGGGAGGGCAGGAGAAGGCAGCCAGCCTGTCTGTCCCCCAGGCCCCACCCTGGCAGGCTTATTCTCCAGCCACAACATGCAGAAATTGCTGGCCAATGCTTCACTGAAGCTGGACCCTGAGACGAAAGCCCAGTTGGAAAACAGACATGAAGGTCCTGTTGGTGGTGGCCAGCCCAGGCTCCTCTCCGCTGTCAACACGGTCTTTCTGAGCAACAAGAACACGGAGAAACTAGGCTCCCCTGTCAACTTCTCCTTCTCCCACCTTGTGAGTCCTTGGGTGGGGAAGGGGCATCTGCCCCTCAGTCCACCCCGTAGGCAATGCCATGGTGGCCCCTCCGCAGTCTCCATTTCCCCACCTCCGCCCATTCTGCTGCTTCCTTCATGTACCCCAGGGCCTTTGCCCTTACTGTGCTCTCTGCCTGGGACAGCTTTCCCTCACATGACTCAGCCCTTTCCCTGTCTCTAGTCTGTGTTCTAATGCCACCTTCTCTTTTAGGCTCTCTCTGACCTCCCTATTTAAAATTACAACCCGTAATCAATCATGCCCTACCTTTCTCCATTCCTGCTCCTTTTTCTTTTCTTTTTTTCTCCAATAGCACTGATCACCTTGTACCACACTATCTAGTTTACTTATCTATTAGGTTTACTATGTACTACCTGTCTCCCCATGCGCATATCAGCCCCACGAAGGCAGGGACTTGTGTCTGCTTTGTTCTGTTCTGCTCCCCTGGCTGGCACACACAGTAGGTGCTCAGTAAATACTTGTCAGTGCAAAGCAGTCCTTTCGCCTCAGTTCCCCGGTCACCTTTGTCTTCTAGCGTGTGAGTCCTGTGGAATGGGGCTGTGGGTACAGAAGAGGCCTGAGTTTTGTGCACAGTCTTGGGGCTCAGGGGCTCTCCCATGGGTGCATCCTCTCCCCTGGAAAGCCCTTCACAAGCGAGATCTGGGTCAGCATTTCTGGGCACCAGAACCACAGCTCACACCTGTGCCCTGTTCCTACAGTTGGTGACACCTTGGCCAAGGCAGCAGGTGTTCTGTGTCTTCTGGGAGCATGGCCCGAATGGAAGTGGTCACTGGGCTACCAAAGGCTGCAGGATGGTGGGGACTGGAAACACCAGCACCATCTGCCAATGCACCCACCTCAGCAGCTTTGCTGTCCTCATGGCCCAGTATGATGTGCAGGTGAGAGCCCCAAGAAGGGACTTTGTTCAATGTCTATTGCTCTGTAGTAAATACCTGTGCATGCAGCACCTTAAAAACACACATGTGCTTGTTATTTTGCAGTTTCTTCAGGTCACCAATCTGCCATGGTGTAGCTGAGTTTTCCTCTCAGGGTCTAACAAGGCTGGAATAACTACAATCTTATCTGAGGCTTGGAGACCTCTAAGCTCACTGGTTGTTTCCAGCACTTGGCTATTGTAAATTGTGCTGCTATGAACGATGGGATGCATAGGTTCTTTAAACTGGTGTTTCAGGACTCTTATTGTATAATCCCTGCAGTGGGATCACTGGATCAAACCCAATTCCATCTTTAGTTTTCTGAGGAAATTCTATACTGTTTTCCACAGTGTCTGCACCAGTCTGCATTCCCACAGTGCACTAGGGTTCCCTTTTCCCCACAACCTCGTCAGCACTTGTTGTTTGTTGATTTGTTTATGATGGCTGTTCTGACCAATGTGAGGTGATATCTCATTGTGGTTTTAATTTGCATTTCTCTGAGAGCTAGTGATGCTGAACATCCTTTCACATGTCTCTGGGCCCTCTGCATGTCCTCAGAGAAGTGATTGTTCAGGTCATTTGCCCATTTCTAAATGGGATTGCTTGTCTTCTGGTGTTGAGTTGTGTGAGTTCTTTATATATTTTGGAGGTCAAATCTTTGTCTGAGGTATCATTGGCAAATATGTCTTTCCATGCAGGTGGTTTCCTTTTGATTTGCTGATATTTCCTTTAGCTGTGAAGAAGCCTTTTAATTTGATGTAGTCAGTCCCCTTTGTTTATTCTATCTTTTACATCCCTTGCCCTAGGAGACATATCAGTGAAGATATTGCTGTGTCAGATGTCTGACATTTTCCTGCCTATGTTTTCCTCTAGGACTTTTAGATGTCATGACTTATATTTAAGTCTTTTATCTTCCTTTAGTTTAATTTGGTGTATGGTGTAAGTTGGTGGTCTAGTTTCACCTTTTTGCATGTGCCCGTCCAGCTCTCCCAGCAGCACTTATTGAAGAGGGTATTTTTACTCCATTTTACTGAAGACTTAAAATATGTGTTTCAAATTCAAACAGAATAAAAGAGAAACTTTGCAGATTGTCTGTCTCACTCCTAACCCCAGACACCTAGTTCCTCTTGCCTCAAAGTTGTTAGTTTCTCTTATATGTTTTTATGATTGTTTTATACATCTAAAAAGAATACATGCATTTGGTTTTTGTCACTGCTTTTTTTTTTTTTACTCACATAGTGACATTTTTCACTATTGTGCCTTTTGTGTTTTTATTTATTACACTGAAGGGATTATTCCAATCTACAAAGTGACACACCGTTATTTTTACCTCCAGTGCATTCCATTGCACGAACGTGCCCTAAATTACATATCAGTTCTTCTCAGAGTGCGCATCTTATTCCATGATCATTTCCTAATACAAGTAAAGTTGTAATGATTCACACACACTTCATTGTTTTCTTGTTTGATATCTGGTTAAGAGGTATACTGCATCTAATTCATAACTGTATGTGGGTAGGTGTTTCCATGGTTGACATACAGAGGTCACATATGAGAACACTCCCACCAGCATTACATGAGGGTGTGTGATTCCTCAGACCCTTAGCACAGGGTCATTGCCAAAGTTTTGGATCTTTTATCCATCTGAGAGTTAAATATAACATCTAGGAGAATTTTGTGTCTTTTTTATTATGAGTGAAATGGAGCATCATTTAAGAGCCTTTTGTATGTGTGTGTCTGGAAACAAGTTGTTCACTTCTTGGTCCACTCTTCTCTTGGTCTGTCGATAAGTTTCTTATGGATCTGGGAGCTCTTTATGTGGTAGAGGAATTAGTTTTATCTCATTACACCAAAGATTCTCAAAGCTAGTATGCATCAAAATCACCTGGAGGGCTTGCTATTTATTTGCAAACAATTTGAATCTTACAGATTTGTTGCAACGATAGAAATAGTGCAAATAACACCATATTGCTCTTTATCCAGATGCACCAACATTAAACATTTTACCTCCATTTTCTCTATTATTTTTACATTTGTTTTTCTCTCTCTTTCTCCCTCTTTTTCTCACCTACTTATACCAAAATTAATTATTTTTTTTAGTACTCCTCATGGCTTTAAGGTGACTTGAAAAAATAGGCAGGAAAATTTTTAATCTTTAAAAACAAAGGCATCAGAGCATAGTACTTTTCCTTCTTTAACCAAGGATCTCACCTGTGAGGAAGAGGTGTTGCAGGGATGAGGTGAGTGAGTCCGGGGTGGGAAGTTGATCCCTGTACATTGAGTCTCCAGGCACAGACTCGGTCACACAGCAACCTGGAGCTGTGCGCCTCTGCGACCCTCACATGGTACTCTACCACTTAGTCATGCCCACAAATCTAGAGGAAAATAAACCCTGTGAATTCCAAGGCCTGGTCTTGAGTGAGGACTCTCCCATATCTCAATGTTTCCAGGGTCTGAATTAATCAGTTCAGAACCCCAGAAAATTCTAACAGTATCCATAAATATCACTATTTTACCTGGTTCTGCCCCCATTCCTAACTTTGCTGTACACTCTCTGCTCCCACCACCCTCACCAGCAAAAAAAAAAAAAAAAAAAAAAAAAAAAGAAAGAAAAGAAAGAAAGAACACTGTAAATGGAGGAAGTTTTATTACCCCAGAGCAGGAAAGTGTGACTGAGATCTCCTCTTTGCTGGGTCCCAGGAGGAGGATGCCGCCCTCGCTGTGATCACCTATGTGGGGCTGAGCCTCTCTCTGCTGTGCCTCTTCCTGGCAGCCCTCACCTTCCTGCTGTGCAAAGCCATCCAGAACACCAGCACCTCCCTCCATCTGCAGCTCTGCATCTGCCTCTTCCTGGCCCACCTGCTCTTCCTCACAGCCTTCAACAGAACAGAGCCCAGGGTAATGACACTGTCCCAAAAGACCCTCTAACCTGCCATAGAATATGGATGCTATGCTGTAACCCCTTAATAAAATGTCCTTGGGTTCTGGGAAGGTTAGAGGGGTGAGTAGCCAATTTCACACTGACTGACCCAACTAGCAGACACACCCTCTTTTGACAATTCCTTCATATACAACAGAGTTGTGCCTAGTGGCAAGGGATAGGACAGGTCCCTGGGGCCGTGCTCCCCACTGACAATGCCACCTGGTGACTCTGACCTCTCTCCCAGGTGCTATGTGCCATCATCGCGGGTGCCTTACACTATCTCTACCTGGCCTCCTTCACCTGGATGCTGCTGGAGGGCCTGCACCTCTTTCTCACTGCACGCAACCTGACTGTGGTCAACTACTCCAGCGTGAGCAGGTTCATGAAGAAGTTCATGTTCCCTGTGGGCTACGCAGTCCCGGCTGTGATTGTGGCCATTTCTGCAGTATCCAGGCCTCACCTTTATGGAACAGCTGCCCGGTAAGAACAAATTCCGACTTCTTTATCTTCTTCACCATGTCTATGATCTTTGTAAAACCAACGTAGCATTTGATTATGCCAGGTCATATTAATAGAGTCAACAAGTGGTAATCCTTAATGCATCTTTATAATGACTAAGGAGAATGTCTTCAAACCTCTCCTTGAAATAACAAAGGTATAATTTATTTTTATTCATTTTTATTATTTTTATTTTATTATTTTATTTTTTTCATTCACTAAACATTTATTTTATTTTATTTTTTAATATAATTTTTAAAATTAATTTATTTTTATTCAGTTACAATTGTCTGCATTTTCTCCCCATCCTTCCACCCCACCCCAGCCAGTCCCAACTCCCTCCCCCACCTCTACCCTCCCCCTTGATTTTGTCCTTGTGTCCTTTATAGTAGCTCCTATAGATGCCTCTCCCCACTATCCCCTCCCCACTCCCCTCTGGCTATTGTTACATTGTTCTTAATTTCAATGTCTCTGGTTATATTTTGTTTGCTTTTTTCTTTTGTTGATTATGTTCCAGGTAAAGATGAGATCATATGGTATTTGTCCCTCACCGCCTGGCTTATTTCACTTAGCATAATGCTCTCCAGTTAAAATCTTTTAAAAATTAAATTTATTGTGGTGACACTGGTTAATAATATTAATATGTTTCAAGTGTACAATTCTCTAATACATCAACTGTATACTGCATTGTGTGTTTTCCACACAGAGTCAAATCTCCTCCATCACCATATATTGGGCTACCTTTACTCTCACTCCCTCTTCCCAATCCCCCTTTCTGGTTACCACGATACTGTTGTCTGTGTCTGTGAATTTTTGTTTGTTTGTTTGTCTTGTTTGCTCATTTGTTGCTTTCAGTTTTGTGTTCTACATATGAGTGAAATCATTCTTGACATTTTCCATCTGAATTATTTCTCTTAGCATGCTATTCTCTAGGTCCTTCTATATTGTCACAAAGACAATACTTCATCTTTCATCGTGGCTGATTAGTGTCCCATTGTATGTAAGTACCGCATCTTTATTCAACCACCTATCAAAGGACACTTGGGTAGTTTCCATGTCTTGTCCACTGTGAGTAATGTTGTAATGGACAAAGAGATGCATATATCTTTGTGAATAAATGTTTTCAAAATTTTCAGGTAGATACCAATGGCAGCTTACTGAGTGGGATAAGGTATTTGCAAACAACACCTCTGATAAGGGCAATATCCAAAATATATAAAGAACTCTTACAATTCCACAAGGGTTTTCAGAAACAACTATAAAGGACACATGGACAAAAGCAACAGGGGTGGGAGGTGGAATCAGGGGAGGGATGTGGGGATGGCTGGGTTTGTGGGGGAGTAGAGGGAGTAAATGCAGACAACTATACTAGAACAACAATAAAATAATCTAAAAAAATAAAAAAATAAAAAATAAATTAAATAAAAAACACAATTCCACAACAAAGAAAAAGGAACAATCCAGTTAAAAAGTGGGCAGAGGACCTGAACAGATACTTCTCCCAAGAAGACATACAAATTGCCAGCACAGATATGAAAAGATGCTCAACTTCTTTAGTTGTTCAGGGGATGAAAATCAAAAACATTAAAATGAGAGGTCCCTTCATAGCAATTAGGTAAAATGGTTAAAATAAAACATGGAGAGTAAAAAATGTGTGCAAGGATGTAGAAAAATGTGAACCCTTATGCACTGTTGGTTGGAATGTAAACTATTGCAGCCACTTTGGAAAATGGTTTGATAGTTTCTTAGATGTTGAACACACATAGCTACTACTTGACCCAGCAATTCCACTCCTAGGCATATACCCAGAGCAAATAGAAACACATGTCCACACAAAAACTTGTACATGAATGCTCGCAGCAGCGTTACTCAAACTGGCCAGAAACTGGAAACGCACTAAATATCCATTAATGGATGAATGGATAAAAGAATGGCATGTATATACTGAAATATTATTTACCCATTAAAAAGGAATTACAAATATAATTCAGCCATAAAACATGCTGCAACATGGTGAACTTCGATTGAAAAACTTTTGGCTAGGTGACAGAATCCAGTCATAAAAGACCACATATTATATGATGCCATTTATGTCCGGAACAGGCACGTCCATGGAGACAGAGAGTGGAGCAATGGTGCTGTGGGGCTGTGTGGGCGGTGAGGTGCATGGAAGCAGGAATGAGGACTGCCTGCTAATGTGAATTTTTTGAGGAGTTGAAAATGTTCTAGTTAGATTGGTATGACTGCACAAATCTGTGAGTATTTTAAAGGTTACCGAACTGTACAGTTTAAGTGGGTGAAATTTATGGTATGTGAAATACATCTCATAAAAGCCATAATTAAAAATACTCAGTAGATGGGTTTTGCAGCAGATGAAAATAATCATATCGACTAGGGCAGGAACAGCCCTTTAAGTCACGTGAGATTCACAGGACTCTCAAAAACTGTTAACACATACACAGACTTCTCCTGTGCCTCAACACAATCTCAGTAACACCCTCTCACTGCTCCAGTCTCAGCTCAAATAATACTTCCTTGTGGAATCTTCCCCAAACATCCTAATTTCCTAGACCCCAAACTAAGCATGACATCCAATGACATTCTCTTAGCCACCCATTTTGTTTTGTTGTTGTGTCGAGTCTCTGTGTCTCCTGCCTGACGTGAGATGTGTGGGATTTAAGACCGTGTTTGCTTTCGTCACGACTGAATGTTCAGAGCCAAACACAGAGCCTACCACAGAAGAGACACTCAGTATTTGTGGATGAACGAATTGGTGAATAGGTTTACATAATTGTTCTATATCTCTAAGGACCAATGTATTTTTTTTCTCTTTCTCCCTTCCTCTCAAATCAATAAACATATATTTATTTATTTATTTATTTTTATATGAATTTATTGAGGTGACATTGGTTAACAAGGACCAATGTATTTTTAATTCTCTCTCTTCTTTTAGCTGCTGGCTAAGCACAACAAATGGATTTCTATGGAGCTTCCTTGGACCCGTCTGCGCCATCATCTCTGTGTGTGATGACATCAGGGCATCCTTAACATTCAGCTGAGGGTCATTAGAAGAGCAGAATTATAAGGGTGTGGGGGGAATGGCAGGAGCAGGAATTTTCCTGGGTTCTGATAGGGTTGCTTTGGTTTTCTAAGACTGCTCCTAAAACGACAAACTCTGACACTGTTACTAAGTATGAAAACTACTTAAGTGGGGAATTGCTGATGGACAGGCTAGGATAGGGATAACAAATTAAAAGCATATTCACTAACTCTCTGTGTTCCTGAAGGTCAATCTAGCTTTCTTTCTGATGACACTCTGGATTTTGAAAAGCAAACTCTGTTCCCTCAACACTGATGTGTCCACCCTGCAGAATACAAGGTAAGCTGGAGAAGAGGGTGACATCCCTGCAGTCACGTGTGGCCCCAAGAGCAAATCCATGTGTTTCCCTACTCAGGGTGTGCCGAGGGAACCCCGGGTACAGGGAGGCAGTGATCCTTGTGTGGCAGCAGGCTCAGATTCAGTGGTATGCGGCTGACTCCCCGGACCCAAAGCTCTGTTTCTAACCCCAGCTTGTGACTCCCTCAGCAGCAGGAAGAACTTATGTTGGTTCATGAACCTTCATTGGACTTTTGTCAGCAGTCCTATGAGAAAAGTACAAAGAAGCTGTATGCACCCAGCCTACACTTTCATACCGTCCTCTATTCAGGCTCCTTCTCAGCCCTCTCCATTTCTGTCTGGAAAAAATTCTGTTCCAGGAGGCACAGGCACTGCTTTGTTCCAGGATTCCCTGTGCAATTGTTTTTGTGAGATTTTACTTACTTATTTTTTTAGACAGAGGGGAAGGGAGTGAGAAGAGGGAGAGAAACATCAATATGTGGTTTCCTCTCACGCGCCCCTTCCTGGGGACCTGGCCTGCAACCCAGGCATGTGTCCAGACTGGAACTTGATCTGGAGACCCTTTATTAAAAAATAATTATTTTACTGTTGTTCAATTACAGTGTCTGCACTTTCTCCCACCACTCTCCCCACGATCCAGCCAAACTCACCTGTCTCCTTTGCTGCCACCCTCCCCCTTGGTTTCTTCCTTGTGTCCTTTACAGTAGTTCCTGAAAACCCTTCCCCTCATTGTCTCCTCCCACCTCCCCTCTGGTTACTGTCAGATTGTTCTTAATTTCAATGTCTCTGGTTATATTTTGCTTGCTTTTTTCTTTTGTTGGTTATGTTCCCATTAAAGGTGAGTTCATATGGTATTTGTCCCTCACCTCCTGGTTTGGTTGTATCAGTCATTTGAATAGACTATGAGCTTTGTGAGAAGAGAGATTCTGCCTCTGTCACTTTCACTGCCAAGGCCCCAACACAGAGCCTGCCTGATACACAGTTCAGCCTCAGAAATGTTCGTTTAATAAAATCAGGGATCTCCAAGGAGCATCATAAAATTTTTGAAACCTACATTTTGAAGTGTCACAGCCCTACTCAATATAGTCAAAACCACCTTGAACCAGAGTGGCATTTCTATTGTGAAGAATCATTGACAATAGAGGTCAGAGCTGAACACAACTCAGTCTGTGAACTCATCACCATCGGGAAGGCAGGAAGGAGCATCCATGGGGTAGAGATGAGAGTGGCCTTGATTCCGTGGCTCTGGGTGCACCATGGGCCTCATTTGTCCTCCTACTCAGGATGCTGACATTTAAAGCAATGGCCCAGCTCTTCATCCTGGGCTGCACGTGGTGTCTGGGACTCCTGCAGCGGGGCCCAGCTGCCCATGCCATGGCCTATCTCTTCACCATCATCAACAGCCTGCAGGGCGTCTTCATCTTCCTGGTGTACTGTCTCCTCAGCCAGCAGGTACCACAGTCCCACTCCCACCCAGCACCCTTTCCATTCTCACTCTCAGTGAGCTGACTCAGAGCATGCTTTGCCTCTGCAGGTCCGGGAGCAGTATAGGCAATGGTTGAAAGAGATCAAGAAAATCAGAGTGGACTCTGATAAGTACACCCTTTCCAGCAGGGCCACCTCTGAATCTTCCAAGACCAGTATGGTGAGGTCCCAATTGCTCCCAGAGCCCTTCACTTGAACTGATGTACTTGAGTAGCTCATGCCCTTCACACTGGACAACCTGGGAATACAGCAGGGGATGTCCCAATATGGCTCCCACGGGCTTCACTCATTGACTCCTTAACCATTAGCATTAGCCTCAGTTAAAAAACATTTATTTTGCTGTTACTCTTCAGGAACTGTGTTCATCTTGACTTTTACATATCAGCACGCTTACTGAATGCCCGCTGCATGCCATGCGTGGTTAACTAAATGACTGAGAATCAATGACCTGAAGCAGAGATGCACATGCCACTCAGAGAGCCACATTATCTTATCCTCACCCACCCCCATCTCACAGTCACTCGGCACCACACAACCAAAAGGCAAAGATGGGGAGAATGATGTACGTATTTAAGAAGTAAACAGAAATCAGTGTTAGCTGGCATTTCAGACTTAGTACGATTGCCTGATGTTTTCAGCACCCTCCACCCACTGCAAAACCAGAAAGGACAAGCCATAAGTGCATGGGAAAATTCCTGGCAGTGATTACTAAGAACCACCACTGGTTTAGATCTAAAAAGTGCCTTTTCTTATTTTTGAATTTTTTTTTTAAACAAGAAGTTTATTTAAACAACAAGATGCTTGACTTGAAGGGAAAACTACCTAGGATTCATTTCTTTTAGAGTAATTTACCCCTACTTAAAGACAGATTGCCCTACATGTAATAGCTATGTACAAAAAAGTTATAAAATTGTCCTTGGTTTTACAATGATAAATGAAAAACATTAAAATTCTCCAATCAAACAAGATATGCAAGGATTTTTATGACTTTTTTTTTGTTAAAGAGCGAGAACAAAATAACTTACTAGAATATAAAGATAAAAGCTGAAGGAGCATGCCACTAATGGAGAAAGGGGGTATCTTCACAGAACCAGTATTTTTCCCCGTCCCATCTCCATGTGATGTCAATCAAAACATACCATTGGCCATTAGTTAAAAAAAAAAAAGCAAATGCTTGTGCACATACATCAGTTACTTTATGTACAATAAAGGAATGGGGAAAGGGAAATGAAAGAATAGAGAAAACTACTGTAGTAGTCAGGATGTGGTGGAACCAAATTGCAGTTTTCTAATTGAGAGTGTCTTCTTGGTCTGAAGGAACAGAGTTCTAAAGTAAAGTAGGTTCCCTTTTTAGTAGACACCTCCTGTCTGCTGCTGGAACACATCAATTGTATCTTCATCTTCATTTCCAACTGTGCAGGTGTGTCTGTTTCATTGATTGGCTGCCCGTCAAATCGGAATCTGATCTGCCTCATTGACAAACCCTGTCGTTCACAATAGGCTTTCATTAGTTTACTAAGTGGTGTATGCCTCTTAATCTTAAACTGCACCACAGAACCATCCTGCCCCGCCACCTTCAAATTAATATGATCGTTGTTCTCAGTCTTGACTCCTTCCTTGGGCTTTTCATTGGCCATGGTGAGCGTCAGAGTCTTCTCAGCTGATGCTTCACAAAAGAGGTACCAGGTCCGCACCAAAGGAGCACACAAGCAGCACCAGGAATGGCAGAAGAAGGAGGTGGCAGCCTATTTTTGAATTTTTAAAAGGTTTTATTCGCTTATTTTTAGAGAGGGGAAGGGAGAGAGAAAGAGGGAAACATCTATGTGTGGTTGCCCCTAACACACCCCCTCCTGGGGACCTGGCCCACAACCCAGGCATGTGCCCTGACTGGGAATTGAACCAGTGAACCTTTGGTTCACAGGCTGGCACTCAATCCATTGAATCACACCAGGCAGTGATAAAAAGGTCTTTTTTAATTAAAGAATTTTTTTCAACATGGAACGTTCTTTACTTACATTTCTCACTTCTTCCATCTTCCATTGAACCTGTTGAGTCTTCTTTCCCATTTAAAGGAGCCTACTATGCTCCCTACTATGCTCTCTTAGTGCCTACTAAGCTGAGAGTGTTGCATTTCTTTCACCTGTTCACCATTCTCCAGAAGCACTGATTTCACGCTTGAATGTTCTATTTCCTCTCCCTCTCTCAGCAAATATTCTTACCACCTATTTCACAGAGAATACCCAAGTCATCACAATGACTGTGAACTGCATGCTCTCAACCATACCTCACCACCATTAGTGTGCATCCTCCCCACGTTGCCATATCATCAACTCTATTTCCTGTTCTCTGAAGACAGCGCTTCCAGCGGCATGTTGAATCCCATCATTCGAGCCTATTCGTGCCCTATCAATTATCCTTACATATTTCTCACACGTTCTCTCTCTTCTCTCCTTCCCTTTCTCCATCCATTTCCCCCTTCATCCTTCTTTCACCTTCTCAGAATTATTCTTCCCATTGTCATAGAAACATGTTTGTTTCTTTTCTATCTTACAAACATGTACCACTTGGCCTACCATTTCCTTGTAGCTACTTACCTACCAAGACTTGACTTTTCTCTATTTCCTTGCTTTAAATTTACTCTCTCAACCCATGTGAATATGGCTTCTCTGCCCCCATCATTCCACCAAAGCAAATATCTCTTAGGTTACAATGATCCCCATGTCCCTAAAGGGCCTCCCAGAAACTCCTTACACCATTTATCACTGCTTTCTCATGAAACACTCCATCCTTATCCTGCCTTGATTGAACTTCCAAGACCCTCCTTCATCTCTTTGTTCTTTTGTCTCTTTGTTTCCTTGATCCCTCCATTCAATGAATTGGTTCCAGAACAACATCAATTCTCATTAAATTCTTTCTTCCTAGGCAATAGCATTCATTTCTTAGATTCAATCACATTCTAGATGCCAATGATGGCCATGTATGTTTTTCTCTAGCTCTGGCTTCTGTTCTGAGAACTAGAAGAGCATTTCCAGTTACTTACCTGACCCCATTGAGATCCCCAAGGTACCTTGACTCAGCCATCCAATATAAGACTCAGAGTCTTTACACTATTCCTACCCTTTCCACGATGTCTTTCTCTCTCTGAATGGCACTACATTCATCGTGTGGCCCAACTTTGGAACCTGAAAGTTACTCTCATTAATTATTTCCCATCACCACCTACCCATTATACAATCCTGTTGTTCATATCTTCTCAGTATGTCCCCAATATGCCCAGCTGACTCAATCTCCATGACCTCCCCAATCCGAACCCCGTCCCTGAGCCAGGCTGACATCTTCACTTGCCTGAACTACTGCTACACCCCCCTGACTGACCACTCTTTTCCACTCTCTTCACCTTCCAACTCCTCTTCACACAGAAGTCAGAGGGATCTTTTCAAAACAAAAAACACAAGTCATGTCACCCCTGTGTGAAACCTGTTACGTGTACTTTGTCTTGAGCTCAGTTCTGAATAATTTCCTAAGCACAACATTTATAAATTTCTTGAGTAGAGAGAGGCATATGAAGTTGGCCTTCTCAAGCACTAGCAATTACACTGAGCTTTCTCTAGACCTAGGAATAAGTAACTCATATTGGTGATGGAAAGGATAAGGGAAAACATAAGAATTCAATGCTGCTTCTTTTATGTCCTTGGCAATGGAAAATAGATAACATTTCTGCCCTTACATTAATTTCCCACCTGCCCTCTTTTATTATTCCAAACATAAAGTAACCTTTCACAAATGTTGAAGCAGAGGAATCAGAACATATTTTGAAAGAGATAGACCATTTTTGTAGCACATTTAGTTGTTCTATCCTCTGTTATTTGGGGTTTAGAAACTATAGGGAGATGAAACTTCTGAGGAAGCCCAGGTCTAGTACAATTGATATGGCCTTTTCTTACCCTGACCAATCCATCTGGCAAGGTAATTTTGTGATTAAAATCTTCTTAAATTTCTTATTTCTTTCATCAGAGGAAAGTTTTAAGTTGTCTTTCTATAGTCTTATATTTCATTTCTACAATGTTCTCTTTCTAGGTTAATTGAAAAGATCTTTCGATCTATCTCCTTTTATCCCATGGAGACTCAGAACTGTCATTCTGTGAGCCACTGAGAGAGGGTAAAACGACTTTGTGGTGTGTTTCAAGAAGTTCATTGTATCAGCAACGTGAAAGAAGTCGTGGTGGATATGCCGGAAACTCAGTTCCTGCAAAATCTGGAATTTTTCTGTGCCTTGCAGTGTACCTGGGAAACTGGGCATGTAAAATGTGAAGGTGGCCCAGTTTCTTGGGGACTTTGAAATAAGTTACCAGGATGCCTCTCCTTTCTGCTAAACTCTTCCAGAGACTGAAAGTATGAGGAGAAAAACCAGACTTGAAGGATTTTCATGCCAACAATGTGAAAAACAATGGCATGTTCACACCATTGTCTGGGTTTCTTATTTTTTTTGTTTAGTATCTCTATGGGTTTAATTATTTACTCATTCCATAAAATTATTTACTTACCATGTCTAAACAGAGATCAAGAGAGACCCAGGTCCTGCCTTTATGAAGCTCTCAGGGGAATTAAAGTAATTTCTGGTGCTAGAGTTGCCTCCGAAGTGGAAGGTCCGTGTCCCTGAGCCACTGTCATGTCAACCATGGCACAGACTCCATCGTTCATCCTCACCTCAAAATGCAGGCGTTTTACAACTCAGGTCATCCAGGGGTGTGCAAACTTTTGGTGTCTCTGGGCCACACTGGAAGAAGAAGAGTTGTGTTGGGCCACACATTAAATACATTGCAACATGTAATCATACAAAAAATCTCAATGTTTTGAATAAATTTACAATTTTGTGTTGGGCTGCATTCATAGCCATCCTGGGATGCATGCAGCCCATGGGCTGCAGGTTGCACACCCCTGTTAGCCTTTGTGGGCCAGTGTATTAGTTCATTATGGTTTTCTGAAGCAATATTATTGATGTATTTCTTGGTTATTTAATATAATCCTATTGTTTGTATTTTTAAGCTAAGAAAAAGAAGTGTTCACACACCTTTAGATTTTTAAAATTTTCCTTTTCGTCTCTTGTAATGATCTTATTTACTTCCCATAATTCTGATTTTCCAACGACAGTCCTGGTGTATGCTTACTGTCCTGAGAAATTATTAGCAGTGGCTTCTCTCACTCTGAAACATGTTCTTTAGATATAAAATCAGGAGATGACTGATGAAATAACATATTTTTAGTTAAAATTATCTTAATTTTTAAACATTAATTGGTATAGAAACTTTGCTCTGTTATAATCTTTTTCCTTTTTAATTTTTAAAATATATTTTATTGATTATGCTATTAATTTTGTCCCATTATTTTTCCCCTTTATTCCTCTCTGCTCTGTACCTGCCTCCCACCATCATTCCCCCACTTTAGTTCATGTCCATGGCTTGTACGCATAAGTTCTTTGGCTTCTCCATTTCCCATACTCTTCTTAACTCCCCCCTGTCTGTTTTGTACGTACCATTTATACTTTTTATTCCCTGTACCTTATCCCCTATTTTCCCCCCACCCCCTCCCCACTGATAACTCTCCATGTGATCTCCATTTCTGTGATTCTGTTCCTGTTCTAGTTGTTTGCTTAGTTTTTTTTTTTTTTTTTTAGGTTCGGTTGTTGATAGTTGTGAGTTTCTTGTCATTTTACTGTTTATAGTTTTTGATCTTCTTTTCCTTAGATAAGTCCCTTTAACATTTCATATATTAAGGGCTTGGTGATGATGAACTCCTTTAACTTGACCTTTTCTGGGAAGTGCTTTATCTGTCCTCCCATTCTAATGATAGCTTTGTTGGGTAGAGTAATCTTGGATGCAGATCCTTGCCTTTCATGACTGGGAATACTTCTTTCCTGCGCCTTCTTGCCTGTAAGGTTTCTTTTGAGAAATCAGCTGATAGTCTTATGGGAACTCCATTGTAGGTAACTGTCTTCTTTTCTTTTGCCACTTTTAAGATTCTCTCCTTCTCTTTAATCTTGGCTAATGTAATTATGATGTGCCTAGGTGTGTGCTTCCTTGGATCCAACTTCTTTGGGACTCTCTGAGCTTCCTGGACTTCCTGGAAGTCTATTTCCTTCTCCAGATCTCCTTCATTATTTTTTCAAAGAAATTTTCAACTTCTTGCTCTTCCTCTTCTCCTTCTCCTTCTGGCATCCCAATGATTTGGATATTGGAATGTTTAAAGTTGTCCCAAAGATTCCTAAGCCTCTCCTCATTTTTTTTGAATTCTTGTTTCTTCATTCTGTTCTGTTTGAATGTTAATTTCTTTCTTCTGCTCCAAACCATTGATTTGAGTCCCAGTTTCCTTCTCTTTACTGTTGGTTCCCTGTAAATTTTTCGTTATTTCACCTTTTCCTCTATTTTGTGACTATATTCAGCCATTTCTGTGAGCACCTGATTACCAGTGTTTTGAACTGTGCATCTGATAGGTTCACTATCTCTTCATCGCTTATATTTTTTTCTGGAGCTTTGATCTGTTCTTTCATTTGGACCATTTTTTTTTTGGTCTTGGTGCGCCTGTTGCCTTGTAAGGGGCAGAGCCTTAGGTATTTGCCAGGGGTTGGCAACCAGGTCACTGTGTTGTGGTGCTATAGGTGGGGGAGGGGTCCAAGAGGGAACAAGGCCCTTGCTTGGCATTTGGCTGGCTTTCAGTCACTTCCTCTCCTACCACAAGCAGTTTGGCCCCTTTTGGTGCTGATTCCCAGGTGGGTGGTTCTGTGAGCATTCTAGGACCCTGTGGGTCTCTCCAGTGAACTCTCCTGTGAGGCTGGGAGTTTCTCCTGCCACCTCAACCCCCACGGATTTTTTCAGTCAGAGGTTTTGAGGCTTTATTTTACCCCGTGCTGCAACTCTGGGTTTGCGAGGTCTGTCTTGATCCCCAGTTGTTTCTCCTGGTTTATCTGTACACAAATGTGGGACTGCCTGGTCAGCCAGCCACTGTGTTGCCCAGTCTGCCAGCTGTTGCCTTGCCAGGAGTCCTCTCCATCCCAGCTGCCCATCTCTGCCCCTCCTACTGGTCTGGATGAATGTTTCTTCTTTAACTCCTTGGTTGTCGGACTTCCATACAGTTCGATTTTCTGGCAGTTCTGGTTATTTTTTGTTTTTAAATTTGTTGTTGTCCTTCTTTTGGTTGTGTGAGGAGGCAAAGTATATCTATCTACACCTCCATCTTGGCCAGAAGTCCTGACTAATCCTTTTTAATGTTTTTAAGGTTACTTCACCCTTTGTTTCAGGAAATTCTCATATAGGTGAATTATTGTCTAATACTTTCTTCTACTTATTCTTAAAATGTCTGTTTTTAACTAGTACTTTTAGTTCATTTTCAGTTGTTGGGTTTCTTGGTATGTTTGGATGGCTTTTAAGCATCTTCCTTTTTGCTCCTTCTTTTGTATTTGCTGTTTATGTTTAATTTTCCTTTGGATATAACAAGTGTTTATATGCTCCTTTTTTTAAAAGGAGATTTTACATTCTATATCTGGCTCTTTACCATAATAGTTACTTTTCATCATTTCAAAACATTGCTATGAAACTTCCAAAGCCAACATTAATCACTATGACAGCCTATCCCCTAAACAATCTTAGAATATTTTAACTTGAAACCCTTCCTCCCATACAAGATATTTTGGTCTGGCTGTATGATTACGTGTTTTTTTTTTTTTTTTTAAATTTTTATTGTTATTCAATTACAGTTGTATGCCTTTTCTCCCCTTCCCTCCACCCCACCCCAGCTGAACCGACCTCCCTCCCCCACCCCCACCATCCCCCCTGATTTTGTCCATGTGTCCTTTATAATAGTTCCTGCAATCCCCTCTTCCCACTGTCCCCACCCCACTCCCCCCTGGCCACTGCTAGACTGTTCCCCCCCTCAATGTCTCTGGTTGTATTTTGTTTGCTTTTTTCTTTTGTTGATTATGTTCCAGTTAAAGGTGAGATCATATGGTATTTGTCCCTCACCGCCTGGCTTATTTCACTTAGCATAATGCTCTCCAGTTTCACCCATGCTGTTGCAAAGGGTATAAGCTCCTTCTTTCTCTCTTCTGCGTAGAATTCCATTGTGTAAATATACCATAGTTTTTGGATCCACTCGTTTGCTGATGGGCACTTCGGTTGCTTCCAGTACTTGTCTATTGTAAATTGTGCTGCTATGAACATTGGGGTTCACAGGTTCTTTTGCATTGGTGTTTCAGGGTTCTTAGGGTATAATCCCAGCAGCGGAATTGCTGGGTCAAAGGGCAGTTCCATTTTTAGTTTTCTGAGGAAATTCCATACTGTTTTCCACAGTGGGCTCACCAGTCTGCATTCCCACCAACAGTGCACGACGGTTCCCTTTTCTCTGCATCCTCTCCAACATTTGTTTGTGGATTTGTTTATGCTGGCCACTCTGACTGGTGTGAGATGGTACCTCATTGTGGTTTTGATTTGCATCTCTATGATGGCTAGTGATGCTGAGCATCTTTTCATATGTCTCTGGGCCCTCTGTATGTCTTCTTTGGAGAAGTGTCTGTTCAAGTCCTTTGCCCATTTTTTAATTGGGTTGTTTGTCTTCCTGGAGTGGAGTCGTGTCAGTTCTTTATATATTTTGGAGATCAGGCCCTTGTCTGAGGTATCATTGGCAAATATGTTTTCCCATACTGTTGGTTCTCTTTGTAATTTGGTGCTGTTTTCTTTAGCCATGCAGAAGCTTTTTATTTTGATGAGGTCCCATTTGTTTATTCTTTCCTTTATGTCCCTTGCTTTAGGGGACATGTCTTTGAGGATGTTGCTGCGTGGAATGTCTGAGATTTTCCTGCCAATGTTTTCCTCAAGGACTTTTATGGTGTTACGACTTATATTTAAGTCTTTTATCCATCTTGAGTTTATTTTTGTGTATGGCGTAAGTTGGTGATCAAGTTTCATTTTTTTGCACGTAGCTGTCCAGATCTCCCAACACCATCTGTTGAAGAGGCTGTTTTTGCTCCATCTTATGCTCCTGCCTCCTTTGCCAAATATTAATTGATCGTATAGACTTGAGTTTATTTCTGGGCTCTCTGTTCTGTTCCATTGGTCTATGTGCCTGTTTTTATGCCAGTACCAGGCTGTTTTGATTACAGTGGCCTTGTAATACAGTTTGATATCAGGTATTGTGATACCTCCTGCTTTGTTCTTCTTTCTCAAAATTGCTGCAGCTATTCGGGGTTGTTTATGGTTCCATATAAATTTCTGAAATGTTTGTTCTATATCTGTGAAATATGTCATGGGTACTCTAATAGGGATTGCATTGAATCTATAAATTGCTTTGGGTAGTATGGCCATTTTGATGATGTTAATTCTTCCAATCCATGAGCACGGTACATGCTTCCATTTGTTTGTGTCTTCCTTAATTTCTTTCTTCAATGTTGTGTAGTTTTCTGAGTACAGGTCTTTTACCTCCTTGGTTAGGTTGATTCCTAGGTACTTTATTTTTCTTGTAGCTATATCGAATGGGATTTTTTTCCTGATTTCTGTTTCTGCAGTTTCGTTGCTGGTGTACAGGAATGCCTTTGATTTCTGGGTATTGACTCTGTATCCAGCTGTTTTGCCACATTCATTTATTAGGTCGAGTAGTTTTTTGGTGGAGTCTATAGGATTTTCCATGTACACTATCATGTCATCTGCAAACAGTGACAGTTTCATTTCCTCCTTTCCAATTTGGATGACTTTTATTGCTTTTTCTTGTCTGATTGCTGTGGCTAGGACTTCCAATACTATGTTGAATAGGAGTGGTGAGAGAGGGCATCCTTGTCTTGTACCTGATCTTAGTGGGAAGCTCTAAGTTTTTGTCCATTGAGTATGATGTTGGCTGTAGGTCTCTCATATATGGCCTTTATTATGTTGAGGAATGCTCCCTCTATTCCCACTTTGCTGAGTGTTTTTATCAGAAATGGGTGCTGTACCTTATCAAACGCTTTTTCCGCATCTATTGATATGATCATGTGATTTTTCTCTTTGCTGTTGTTGATGTAATGTATTATGTTTATTGATTTGCGAATATTGTAGCATCCTTGCATCCCTGGGATGAATCCCACTTGGTCATGGTGGATGATCTTTTTAATGTATTGCTGGATGTGGTTTGCCAATATTTTGTTGAGAATTTTAGCGTCTATGTTCATCAGAGATATTGGCCTGAAGTTTTCTTTCTTCGTTGTGTCTTTATCTGGTTTTGGGATTAGGATGATGCTGGGTCCATAAAAAGAGTTTTGGAGTCTTCCATCAGTTTGGATTTTTTCGAATAGTCTGTGAAGGATAGGGGTTAGCTCTTCCTTAAATGCTTTGTAGAATTCTCCTGTGAAACCATCTGGTCCAGGGCTTTTGTGTGTTGGGAGTTTTTTGATGACTGCTTCAATTTCATCTGCTGTTATTGGTCTGTTCAGGTTTTCTGTCTTTTTCATTCAGTTTGGGAAGATTATATTTCTCTAGAAATGTGTCCATTTCACCTAGGTTTTCAAATTTCTTGGCATACAGTTATTCGTAGTAATTTCTTACAATCCTTTGTATTTCTGTGGTATCAGTTGTAATCTCTCCTCTTTCATTTGTAATTGTGTTTATTTGGATCCTCTCTCTTTTTTTCTTGACGATCCTACTTAAAGGCTTGTCGATTTTGTTTATCTTTTCAAAGAACCAGCTCCTGGATTCATTGATCCTTAGAATTGTGCTTTTAGTCTCTATGTCATTTAGTTCTGCTCTGATCGTGGTTATTTCCTTCCTTCTGCTTGCTCTGGGCTGTCTTTGTTGTTGTACCTCCAGTTCTTGCAGGCGTAGGGTTAGGTTGTTTGTTTGAACTGTTTCTATCTTCTTAAGGTAGGCCTGTATTGCTATGGACTTCCCTCTCAGGACTGCCTTTTCTGTGTCCCATAGGTTTTGGGTTGTTGTGTGTTCATTTTCATTTGTTTCCAGAAAGTTTTTGATTTCTTCCCTAATCTTGTTCTTGACCCATTCATTGTTTAATAGCATGCTATTCAGTCTCCATGATTTTGAGTGTTTTGGGTTTTTACCCTTGGGGTTGGTTTCTAGTTTCAGCCCCTTGTGGTCAGAGAAAATGCTTGATATGATTTCAATATTCTTGAATTTGTTGAGGCTTGCTTTGTGTCCTATCATGTGGTCTATCTTTGAAAAAGTTCCATGTACACTTGAAAAGAAGGTGTATTTTGCTTCTTTGGGATGAAAAGCTCTGTATATATCAGTTAAGTCCATTTCCTCTAGGGTATTGTTAAGTGACACAATATCCTTCTTGGTATTTTGTTTGGAAGACCTGTCCATTTTTGACAGTGGGATGTTAAAGTCCCCTACTATAATTGTGTTGCTGTCAATATCTTTCTTGAAGTCCTCCAAGATTTTCTTAATGTACTTGGGTGCTCCTATGTTGGGTGCATATATATTTACAATGTTTATGTCTTCTTGGTGGATTCTTCCTTTGAGTATTATGAAGTGACCTTCTGGGTCTCTCTTTATGGCCCTTCTTTGGAAGTCTATTTTGTCTGATGTGAGTATTGCTACCCCTGCTTCTTTTTCCTGTCCATTTGCTTGGAAAATTTGTTTCCAGCTTTTCACTTTCAGTCTGTGTAGGTCTTTTGTCCTGAGAATTGTTTCTTGTAGGCAGCATATGTGTGGGTCATGTTTTCTTATCCATTCAGCTGTTCTATGTCTTTTGATTGGAGCATTTAATCCATTGACGTTTAAGGTTATTATCGATAGGTAGTTATTCATTGCCTTTATTCCTACCTGTGTTCCTCTGTCTTTCTCTTTTCCTTCCTTTCCTTAAAGCAGTCCCTTTAGCATCTCTTGCAGAGCTGGTTTGGTGGAAGTGTATTCTTTTAGACTTCTTTTGTCTGGGAAACTCTTTATTTGACCTTCTATCTTGATTGAGAGCCTTGCTGGGTAAAGTAGTCTTGGTTGCAGGCCTCTGGTTCTCATTACTTGGAATATTTTTTGCCATTCTCTTCTGGCTTGGAGAGTTTCCATTGAGAAGTCAGTTGCTAGCCTTATTGGGGCTCCCTTGTACGTTACTTCCTTTTTCTCCCTTGCTGCTTTTAAGATCCTCTCTTTGTCTTGGAAATTTGCCATTTTAATTATGATGTGTCTTGCAGTGGGTCTCTTTGGGTTCCTCTTGCTTGGGACTCTCTGTGTTTCCTGGATTTGGGTGAGTTTTTCTCTCCTCAGATTAGGGAAATTTTCCATCATTACTTTTTCAAACAGGTTTTCTATCCCTTGCTCTTCTTCTTCTCCTTCCGGTATTCCTATTATACGGATATTGTTACGTTTCATGTTGTCCTGCATTTCCCTGATTGCCTCTTCATTCTTTCTGAGCCTCTTTTCCTTTTCTTGCTCTTTCTGGGTGTTTTTTTCTATTTTGTCCTCCAGCTCGTTGATCCGATCTTCTGCTTCATCAAGTCTGCTTTTCATTCCTTCTGCTGTGTTTCTCAATTAAGAAATTGTGTTCTTCATTTCCTCTTGGCTCTTGTTGATAGTTTCTATTTCCTTTTTCATGTTGATATAGTTTGCAGTGAGTTCACTGTAGTGTCCCTGTAGTTTCTGGTAGTTCTCTGTGAGCTCAGAGAGCTCAGTGAGCTTCCTGATAACCATTGCTTTGAACTCAGTATCTGATAGTTGACTTGCCTCTTTTTCAGTTAGCATTCTTTCTGAGACTTCCTCCTTTCCTTTCATTTGGAGATTGTTTCTTTGTCTTCCCATTGTTTGTGAGACTCTTCTTGTTAGCCTCTGCTTCTTAAATTCATCTATTCTGACTCCCTGGGTTTATGGTATGAACTTCTATGGTAGAATGCCAATGGGATACAGTGGTGCTGTCTCCTTAATCTCCTGTGCTCACTGGTCTTGAGCTGACGTTTATGGGTGTAACACGGTCTAACTCTAGTCTTTTCAGCACTCCAGTTTTTGTTGTCTCACCTCTGGGAAAAAGAGAAAGGGCGGAAGAAAAAAAAAAGAAGGGAAGGAGGGAAAAAGGGAATAGAAAAGGAAAGGAAGGAAGGAAGAGGGAATAAAGAAAGATTGGAGGCAAGATAAGAAGGAATTTTAACAAAAATTAAAACATAGGAATAAATAAAAGAAGGCAGGAAGAAGGCATAAAAAAGGTAAAGGATGGGAGGAAGAAGGAATGAAAAAAAAAGAAAGGAAGAAGGAATTCAGGGGGAAAGGAGGAAAGGGGGGAAAAAAAATCTTCTGCTGGCTTTAAACTGGTCTGGTTAGTTCTGCTGGTCGTCCTGTCTGTGGAATGGGAGGGGGTGGTTGGAAGGATTGGTTTCACTTTTCTCCCTTCCTGGGCCACACTCTTCGCTGTTGTTCAGCCTGCAGTCCAGTTCCTCATGGTCCTTCTGCTCCCCAGTAGGCCTTTAGTTCACCAGTTGTGCTGTCCTTGAGTTGCACCAATTAGGGGCAATTCACACTCTACCTTCTTGTTCTTTGCTGTCTTAGATGCTAGGGGCTCTGGGTGCTGCTATGGGGTAGTTCAGCCCCCTACTGGGTTGAGTCTTTCTGGGGAATGCAGTCTCCCCTAGCCCTGCAGCTCCCCTCTGCTGGGTGTTCTGCCTTTGTCCTAGAGAGCCAGTAGGCCCTGCAGGGCTCTGTGTGCAGGTGTTAGGTAGGCATTGTAGGTGTGGTCCCTGGCAGGCAGCCAGGCCATTGATCAGCCAATCCAGCCACTTTGGGCTTGAGTCTCTCTGGCGGGTGGGGCCGCTTTGGGACTGAGTCACGTGGCACCTGGGTCCGCTGTTTTGGGCCTGTGGGTGGAGCAGCTAGCCTCTGCTCCAGATGCTGTCCCACCTGAGGTTTCAGGTGTGGTTGTCCCACCGGGGTTTCATGTGTGGGCCCCCAGTTCGCTAATCTGCGTGTGCGCAACTGGGCTTCAGGTGAGTGCAGGGGCTGCTTATCCCGTGTTGGCAGTCCAGGGGCGGAGGGGGGAGGGGCGCCAGGGGCCGTGGCTGCTGCCGAGAGTTCTCTAACTAGCCCCTGAGTGCCTCTATTTTCTTTTTCTTTTTGAGAAATTCTTCCTAGTCAAGCCCCCCTGGTCCAAACAAGCACCTGGCTGCTCGCAGCTCAGCCTGGTCCTCTCCGAAGACTCCTGCAGCAGCCCCTGCACCTGGGCTAGGGCTTCTGCTGCCCTTGTCCCCGCGCGGGTCCCGGGTCCCGGGGACCTTATTGTCCTTAAGCATTCTTCTTACCGTCAGATCTTTCAATGTCCTCTATCTTTGGTCTCTGATCTTCATATATGCTCGAATACTGTTGGCTGTTCGCTCTGCTCCTCAGATCAGCTAGGTATTTCCCTGGCGTTGAGGGGAAGTGGACTCCGCTCCCACCTATGTTGCCACCATCTTCCCTCCAAAAGCCATGATTACGTATTTTTATTAAAACTCCCTAAATTTATGGGGTGGAGGAATGGGGAGAAAATGCAGACAATTGTAACTGAATAACAATAAAAAACACACACAAAAAAAACCCCTCCCTAAATTAGTCTTTATAAAGAGCCTTGTCTTATTCTGTCTTTCTCTTGAGGGTTAATGAAATTTTAACACTTTCTTTGAACAGCAGTTTTTCTTGGGTCTCATTACATAGCTCATAATCTGATTACTTTCTTCCTGGAGTTTATCTGTTACATGTTCCCCAGAGAGAGTTTGTGAGCAGTAAAGGTGCTTAGATTTTGTTCTTTTGAAAAAGCCTGCATTTTACCATTTTTTTTCCCACTTGGCTTTGCCAGTTATGAGTAAATAAATGCCCTCTTTTTAAAAAAGGGATTTTACTTATTTTTAGATAGGGGAAGGGAGGGAAATAAAGATTAAGTTATAGTGTGAGCCACAAAGACAAACGAGAGTTAACCAGGGCAAGTGGGCTTGGGGATCTCCCAGCTCATTGCTCCAGAACTGTGTCACCCAGTGAGAAACTGCCATGAGACACGGCTCTGAAGTGCAGTTCTACTTCTCACACTGGGGCCCCAGTACAATCCCATGCACATCAAAAGGAGCGGGGAGGGGCTAAGGCACAAGGGTGGAGAGGCCTCTCCCTCCAGCTGCTCTTTGGTGGTCTGCTATGATAGCTCATCGCACCGAGGGCCCCCTTTCTGGACCTGATGGTCACTGTGTGGGTGAGCAAATAGGAACTCATTCAGGATTGAGCCCCCTGGTGGAGAACACAGGATCTGGACGCCAGGAGTGCCTCACAAGAAACCCAAAGTCAGGAGGCCACCCATCACAGAGCCAGAACAGTAAGGTTAAGGTCAGGGGCCCAAAACTACCAACAGGGGAACATGCGGACTTGGAGTTCTCAGGTCCCAGGGGTGACTTTGATATGCAGAAGATGGATCTGGGTCCTAGTGGTCCAAGCATTCTGGAGTGAGTCTGGGTTATGGAAGTTCCTCGGGGTTAGAGGGGCGGCCTCAGGTAAAACGTTGGCAGGCACCCTGGAGAAGAAGGCAGGGATGGAATGAATGGAGGGACCTCTAGGGGTGGCTCGGAGCTGAGCTGGGCCAAGTCAGTCTTGCCCTGGGGCATTGTGGGGTGGGGATTTGAAAGACTGATAGGGAGACTGGGACAGGGGTCTGGAAAATACTGGGTGGAAAATTTTGTGAATGAAGACGGGAAAATTGGGAAGATGATGAGGGGACTTGATAGGAATTGACTTGCATTGGAAGAGACTTGTGCAGAGAAAGAGGCATTTTCTCCACATGTAGGAATTTATGGGGGGATTATGTTAATAAATATATAACCCATTGATAGATTTATTTACTTTTCTATTACCTTTTATTTACAATTTTCAAATTAAGATGAATTTGGACCAATACAATAAACACACATATGCTCTTCATCTGGAGTCAACAATTGCAACAATTTAGAGTCACACTGAAGTTCTTTCTTAATGTTTATGCACAAGTATACACGTTCTTGCTGTGACAGTGGCAGATACCATGACACTTCATTTTTTAATATTTATCAAATATTGAGGAATTTAAATAATATTCTCTACATAACTATGATACTATTATTACACCAAAGAAAATTATCAATTGTAATAAGTTTTTAATAATTTATTTTTAAATTATAGTCAACATACAATATTAGTATCAAGTGTACAATATAGTGATTAGACATTTATTGATAATAATTGTAATATCTGATACATGTAGATGATTTCCCAATTGCCTCCAAAATATTTTCATGGTTGTGTCTCTAAATCAGATCCCAATATAACTGACGTTGAATTTGATTGTTATATTGCTTTTGTCTGTTTTGTAGACTAGCCTGTAATCACTTTTTCAAGTGATAGTAACTACTTTTTAAAATGATACTGATTTAGCAAGAGTCCAGATCACCACCTGGCTTGTTGAATGCCCTACATTGGTGATTTGCCTGATTGCTTCCTCATGATGTCAGTTAACTTCTTATTCTGTTCCCTATATTCCAGGTGTACTGACTGATACTTAGGTCTGAAAGAACAGATCCGGCAAGCTTTTTCTATAATGCGCTAGTTAGTAAACATTTTTCTTGCAGTGGCCTTGCAGTGACTTTCTCAATCCTCTCTGACATTGTAGTATGAAAGGAGCCATAGACAACTCCTCAGTGAATGACTGATGTGTTCCAATAAAACTTTATTTACAGAAGCAGGCAGATGCCCAGATTTAGCCTGCATGTTATAGTTTTCCAACCCTTGGTCTAAAGGCTGGGTTAGATTTAGGGTAGACTGATTTGCACATAATTCTTTATTTACCACACATGGGGTGTTGTAACTTCACGTCTCATCAGGAGATATACAAAGTAAGGTTTCCCACTACTGACAATGTGCAGCTCATCATTAAGTTCAGATCTCCCTATTGCAAATGTGCACTTTGGCCCTTGTAATTAGTCATCTGTGAGGTGTTTTTTTTGGCACTGTGGGACTAGCCTGTTCTCCAGTAGCTTTCACATTGTGTTTGGTGCCATTTACTCAGCATTGAAAAACCACGAATTTCTACTTCTATCTCGTCTTTTACAACTATTGGCTGATATTTTTATGTATTACTATGGCCTCTTGAATGTTTGTAATGTTATAACCATTTACAGTCATTTTCTATGGTGTTCAAATTATACAAATGTGGTCTGTGGAAAGTCACAGGACATTTCTTTCAGGTATATTGCTCTGGAATTAGATCTTGCCTAGATCACATGCTTTGGATGCATTAATATGTATAAATACATCTTACATGATGTGCTGTAGGAATATACACCTTTTCCACAGCTCTGTTTGTAAAATGTAAGGATGTAGAGACTCTATTGATTTTACTCTAACATTATTTTTACATATAAGCTGAGTGAAATCAGGAACTGGGATCTCTGTGAAGCATGTGGTGAGTAAGAAAACTACATTTTGAGTGAGAAATCAGTAAGTCTCTAGACATGAAGAGTGAAGAAGTCAAGGCATGCAGGTAGGGAGACAAATACAGGTATTTTACTGAACATTACTTTCCTTGTTCATGCTGTTATAAGAAAGATGTTTGAGGATGGCTTGCTTTCCTTGTTATGCTTGAGGGACATTTTTGTAGAAAAACAGGTTGAAGTGCAGGGCTTAACCCAAGAAAACCGAGGAACTGGGTCATAGCTTCCTGACTGTTCTGGGAGTGAGCTGAGCATGCTGTGTGGATCAGAAACCCCCAATTCTGTCGCAATTGAATGTCAAACATTTTGTGCATGCTCTCTCCAACAATGGTGCCAGGATCAGTTACTTGTAACAGACACAAAAGTATTTTCTATACTCTTTGCCCAAAGGATGGCAGCTCAGTGTTTTCCTCATTTTCCAGGAGACAGGATCATCTGGTTTAGTTGTTAATTTAATCTTCCTGAGAAGGAAGGAGTAAAAATGATACCGTGTTAAAAAGTGCAAGACGTGTACAATGAAAACTAGAAAACAGTGTCAAAACACAGCAAAGCAACAAAAGAAATGGAAAAAATACTGCATGTTCATGGATCAGAGGATTTAATGTAGTTGTGCCGGCAGTACCTCCACATCAATCTACAGAGTCAACACAATCCTTATCAATATCTCAGTTAAATTTTCCTCAGAAATTGACAAGCACATCTTAAAATTTATATGGGACTTCAAAGGGTGTAGAATAGCAGAAACAATCTTGCAAAAGAAGAACAAATTTGTAAAGTTGCTGCCCCAATTTCAAACTTGGTACAAAAAAAAGAACAATTTTTCAATAAGTGATGATGGGACATTTGAATATCCAAATGTAAAAGAAGAAGAAGAGGAAGGATCATCAAGGAAGAAGTATAAAGGACCCATGGACAAGCCAAAGGTGGGTAGGATTGAGGGTGGGAGGTAGGATGGGAGGCAGAAGGGAGGGTGATGGGGGAAGAAGTGGGGACAACTGTGCTTGAAGAACAATACAAAAAGACAATTAAAAAACCCCACACCTCACACTATATTAAAACCTCAAACAATTAAAAAAAATTAATTCCAAATAAATCATATACCTAAATGTAATAACTAAAACTATAAGTGTTTAGAAAGAAAACATGTATTAATCTTATAGTTATTAAGCAGTTCTTGTTTAAATATAATACATACATGCAAATAAACAAGAAAAGATAAATTGGACTTTACTAAAATTTGAAAAACTTTTGTGTATCAATGGACATTATCAATGACATGAAAAATCAATCAGCAGAATGATAAAAAAAAATTAAAAATCATATGTCTGGCAAGGGATTTGCATCCAGAACCTATGTAGAATATTTACAACTTATCAATAGAGATAAATGACTCAAATGAAAATAGCAAACGACTTTAAATAGATATTTCCCCAAAGAAGGTATGTAAAAGTCTAATAACCATGTGAAATGATGCTCAACATCATTAGACATTAGGGAAACACAAATCAAAAGCCTCATGAAAAAACACTTTACATGCACTAAGGGATGAAAATCTAAACCAGCTCTGGCTGGTGCGGCTCAATTGATTAAAATGTCCCGTAAACCAAAAGGTTGTGGTTTCGACCTCTGGTCAGGACATGTGAGAGAAGCAACCAATCCATGTTTCTCTCTCACAATGATATTTCTTTCCCTCTCTTTCTCCCTCCTTTCCTCTCTCTGTAAAATCAATAAGCATGTCCTTATGTGAAGATTAAAAAAATAAAAAACTAACCACAAGAAGTTTTGAGGAGGATGTGGAGGAAATTAGAACCCTTATATATCTATCTTGCTCCTAGTAGAATTGGGAACCATTTTGGAGATTTTTATGCAACATGGTAGAATATCAAATTTCTTTTTTGAGGAGATAACTCTGAGTTTTATGTGGACAACTACTAGAGGAAGGAGCAGAGTAGATGGGGGAGACCAGCCAAGCGGAGATGACAGCTGGGTTTAGGGAGGAGGGTTGGAGTCAGTGTCAACAAGGCAGATCGGTGACTGCTGAGGAGGAAACACTAGCACAGTTTAGCAGTGAATCGATTTGGTGCAGAACAGGCTAGGGGAGAGGATAATGGTAAGGATTTTCCAGGTCCTGACTGGTACAATGAGATGGATGGAGATGCCACTCAAAGAGATGAGAAACCCCGAAGAGGAGTAAGTTGGTTAAAAAAAAAAAGATCAATTCTTTCATTACCAGTTTGGGCTTCTTCTGAGATATCTAAGTAGCGATGTCAAGCGGACAGTTGAAAATAGTGGTCTGGGGATCTAGGTAATTCAGAGCTACAGAAGTATATTTATTTGGCCATCATTTCCTTCCTCATGGCTCATTGAGTGCCTTGCGTTGTAGACAAGATTGTCTATAAGGAGGGTATAAGGTGATAATGGAAGTGCTACTAAAACAAAGTTAGGTAGAATAAATGCAATCTAAAGAAGATGAACAAAGCTCATCCAGAAATGGAGAATGCCAGGGATGTTGTGATATAGGAGCTAGGGACAAAAGAGAAGTTCCGTGGTAGAGGCAGTGACCACAACACCCGATAGTACTGTTAAGGTGGAATGAGCGGCCAGAGGGTAAATAAAGGCAGGGCCCTCACTGCTGCAATCTAACAAAGAACTTAACACAGGTGGCTAAAAGCAAAGGAAGACGTGTCTCACCCTATAACCCAGTAATCCTGAGTCTGGTCCAATAAGGCTGCCAGGCACTCTGAACAACACAAGTAAACTATGATAATGCAGGGGGGAGCCCTTGAAAGTCTGTGTGTATCATCTCCACTAACTGGGAAAAGGAAAACCTTGAGACTGTGTATTCATCCCAAATCCCAGAAGGGGTAAGGGGAAGGGAACTACAGTGCCCCCCAAAAGCCCCTAAAATCACTTTGGTTAATTGTCTGCCTCCCATCATGTATAAAAGGAACAAATAGAGTCTAGAGCAAGATAAGGATTCAGGCTAACAGGTCCCCACCCATACCTACGTTTGGGTAGTCACAGAAAACTGGAACCAGTTTTACCACCAGTTGAAATGTAACACCCTCACCCCCACCCTGCCAACTATATAAATCTTAAGAACAAAAGACTCAACCCTTTTTGGCTACCCGGCCCCTGGCCATCTGGCCTCTGGACACCTGGGTGCCAGTCACCCAATCTCTGCATACCCTGCTTTTGGCACTCTTGTTCTTGCTTTCCCACTAGAACTTTGCACTAATAAACTTTGCGTGCAAGGTAATGGGCTCACTGACCTGTAATTCTTTGCTGTGTTGGTGAGAAGAACCAGGGTTTCTCCAGTAACAAGAGGACAAACAATATTTATTTTATCCAATGATCTGAGGATCATCGGAGGCTTAAGAGAACGCTGTTTTGCAGGAATGGTGGAGGAAAATGCCAGTTTTGAGTGTGTAAGGAAGGAGAGGGAGGAATCAAATGTATAACTTTAATAATTTTCAATAAGAGAGATTTCCTGTGTTGCAATAAAGGTGGAAAGGATGCTGTTGAGAATGTGAGATTGTGCAAGGATCAGAGAGAGAATGTATTAACAGTAAAATAAAGTAATGGAGAAGTCAAGAATGTTGGGAACCAAAATGCAATAGAAAGATTGGCCTTAATATCTGGAAGCACATTTTGTCTGGCAATAGGATTGCATGAGGAGAGAATGAACCAGGTGTGAAGTGCCTGGTGTTTTGAGAGCACAAAGTTGACTTGCTTCATCCTGCTGACTTGATTTGCTGTGAAAGAGGCTCGTAGGAATTCTGCTGGGAAGAGGAATTAAAGGAATGAGGCTTTTTTGAGGAGTGAAGAATTTTGGAAGGAGCAGTGGTAGAGTGTTGGACAAAGAAGTGGATGAGAAAAATGCATAAGGCAGGATTCCAGCCAATATGGAGGCATAGGTAGACACACTGCACCTCCTCGCACAACCAAAAAAGGACAACAACAATCTAAAAACAAAAAACAACCAGAACTGATAGAAAATCAAACTGTATGGAAGTCCGACAACCAAGGAGATGAAGAAGAAACATTAATCCAGACTGGTAGGAGGAGTGGAGATGGGCAGCTGGGTGGAGAGAACTCACGGCAAGGTTTGCTGGTGGACCCAGCAAAGTGGCAGATTGTGCAACGGGGCAGGCCAGGCTGCAACTAGCAGACCCCACAAGGTGGTGGCTGGCAGACCCTGTGGCCCCACATTCGCGCATAGATAAATCAGGAGGAATGGTGGGGGAGTGAAACAGACAGTGCAACCTGGGGCTCCAGCTCTGGGAAATAAAGCCTCAAACCTCTGACTGAAAACACTCGTGGGAGTTGCGGTGGCAGCAGGAGAAACTCCCAGCCTTACAGGAGGGTTCGTTGGAGAGACCCACAGGGGCCTAGAGCGTGCACAAGCCCACCCACTCGGGAGTCAGCACTGGAGGAGCTGAATTTGACTGTGGGTAGCGGACGGAGTGACTGAAATCCAGTAGAGAGTGGAGCAGGCACCATTGCTCCCTCTTGGCCCCTCCCCCACATAAAGCGTCACAGCACAGAGACCAGTGTTACCCTGCCCTGGTGAACACGTAAGGCTCTGCCCCTTTACCTAACAGCGGACCAAGACAAAAAAAAAATGGCCCAAATGAAAGAACAGATCAAAGCTCCAGAAAAAAAATACAACTAAGCAACGAAGAGATAGCCAACCTATCAGATGCACAGTTCAAAACACTGGTAATCAGGAAGCTCACAGAATTGTTTGAATCTGATCACAAATTAGATGAAAAAATGAAGGCTATGTTAAGTTAAACAAAGAAAAATGTACAGGGAACCAATAGTGATGAGAAGGAAACTGGGACTCAAATCAACAGTGTGGACCAGAAGGAAGAAAGAAACATCCATCCAGAAAAGAATGAAGAAACAAGAATTCAAAAAAATGAGGAGAGGCTTAGGAACCTCCAGGACATCTTGAAATGTTCCAACATCCGAATTATAGGGGTACCAGAAGGAGAAGAAGAAGAGCAAAAAATTGAAAACTTATTTGAACAAATAATGAAGGAGAACTTCCCCAGTCTGGCAAAGGAAATAGACTTCCAGGAAGTCCAGGAAGCTCAGAGTCCCAGAGAAGCTGGACCCAAGGAGGAACACACCAAGGCACATCATAATTACATTACCCAAGATAAAACAGAAGGAGAGAATCTTAGAAGCAGCAAGAGAAAAGGCGACAGTTACCTACAAAGAGGTTCCCATAAAACTGTCAGCTGATTTCTTAAAAGAGACCTTGCAGGCAAGAAGGCACTGGCAAGAAGGCACTGGCAAGTCATGAAAGGCAAGGACCTACATCCAAGATTTCTGTATCCAGCAAAGGTTTCATTTAGAATGGAAGGGAAGATAAAGGGCTCCTCAGATAAGGTCAAGTTAAAGGAGTTCATCATCACCAAGCCCTTATTATATGAAATGTTAAAGGGACTTATCTAAGAAAAAGAAGATAAAAAATATGAACAGTAAAAATGACAGCAAACTCACACTTATTAACAACCACACCTAAAACAAAAACAAAAGCAAACTAAGCAAACAACAAGAACAGGAACAGAACCACAGAAATGGAGATCACATGGAGGGTTATCAACAAGGGAGTGGGAGGGGGAGAGAGGGAGGAAAGGTACAGAGAATAAGTAGCATAAATGGTAGGTAGAAAATAGACAGGGGGAGGTTAAGAATAGTATAGGAAATGTAGAAGCCAAAGAACTTATATGTATGACCCATAGATGTGAACTAAAGGCAGGGAATGTAGGGGGGCATGGGCAGGATGGAGTGGAGTGAAGGGGGTGGGGAATGGGACAACTGTAATAGCATAATCAATAAATATATTTAAAAAAATGCATAAGGCTTGGCAGGCATCATGGTGGGCCCATGAAAGTTGGGAGAAAAAATGAATTGTCTGAAAACCTCGCACAATTCATATAGACCCTGTGAGTGCCACTTTCTTCACCTACCAAGTGGGAACATAGTAATACTTATTGCCAAGTGTAGATATGAGGAACATGTGAACGAAAGCATGAGACAAGGCTTTGTTAACCAGAATGTACAAATGTTCATTGTCATTGCCAGGATCTCCCCTCAGCCCTCTGTGATTCTCCTTCCTGGCTTTGCATTATTTGTGTGTGTTGAAAACACAAGAAATGGTAGCAGAATCTGATGGAAAGTCTGAAATCCAACCTAACACTTACATCCCTGACTGTTAGGACGATGTGTACCACGTGTTTGTTGTTCTTTCTATAGAGAGGAGCCTGGAATGACTTGGGACAAAGGGTGGTGCTGTGACTGCACTTTGAGCATCACAGCTTCACATCACTAGTTCCCACTTGCTGAGCTGACTGCAGCTTCTCTCTCTGCTTATGAGGAGGTTTTTGTGTCTTCTCACTTGGTAAGATTAAAAACAACATGCACCAAGTCACACAAAGTGGGTGTTCTACACACACGGGGAGTGAGAAGATAATCGTCTGCAAGGTTAAGGTGAGCACAGAAACACAGTGAAAGTACGGGAAGACCTCTATCCATGAGAAGGAAATGCCTTGGAGTGAGTCCACCAGGGAGGGCATTGGGAGCCATGCTAGGGCATCTCCTGCTATACATGCAGGTTGTCCAGTGTGATGGGCATGAGCTACTTGAGTGGATCAGTTCATGAAGGGCTCTGAGAGCAATGTGGGACCTACCACATTGTCTTTGGAAGCTTCAGACATGGCCATGCTGGAGAGGGTGTACTTCTCAGAGTCCACTTTGGTTTTCTTGATCTCTTTAAACCATTGCCTGTATTGCTCCCAGACCTGCAGAGACAAAGCATGCTCTGAGTCAGCTCACTGAGAGGAGTGAGAATGGAAAGGGTGCTGGCTGGGAGTCAGACTGTGGTACCTGCTTGCTGAGGAGACAGTACACCAGGAAGATGAAGACTCCCTGCAGGCTGTTGATGATGGTGAAGAGATAGGCCATGGCATGGGCAGCTGGGTCCAGCTGCAGGATTCCCAGACACCACGTGCAGCCCAGGATGAAGAGCTGGGCCATTGCTTTAAATGTGAGAGTCCTGGGTAGGAGGAGAAAGGAGACCCATGGTGCACCAAGAGCAACAGAATCAAGGCCACTCTCATCTGCACCCCATGGACACATGTGACTGAATTGTGACCCACTTTGGTTTTTATTCTCAATGATTCTTTAAAAATATGCTATTAGGAACTGTGATGGTATTATGACTTGGACTGAAGTAGTGATAATTCATAATGTGGGTTTCAAAATGATCGTGATGTGTCATGAATGTCCCTAATTTCATTCAACTGACATTATTGAAGATGTTCTATAACAATAAGATGTACCTGACTCTGTGCTGGGTCTTGGGTTTAAAAACAGGAAAGACAATTTCTGTCTTCACAGAATTTGCAGTCTCATGGAAAGACTGAAACAGTCACTTATAATATTTGTGATGTATGAGCTACCTCTGGCCAGGTCCCATCCAGGTCTGGTCCTGTCTTCTCCCTCTCTGTGAACTGCCCCCAGATATGCTTTGCTCAGAATAGAGGCCATTCATTCTGTGCAAAGTTGAGGAAAGCAAAGGACACCCCTAGCCTTTCAGAGATGTGACATGTGGATGAAATCACCTGATTTTAGCAGGTGTAGGAGTGAAGAGGACAGAGGGAAGAGCCTCCATGAAGGTGTGTGCTGGGTTCTGGGAACAGGTAGGTGATACCCTAAGGGTTTTATAAAGATGTAAACATTCTTTGGACATTTTCATAGGGGGCAATGGAAGTAATCCACATTTAAGAGAACAAAGTCAGCTCTCTGTAGGTGAGGTAATTTCATGCTGGATTTATGGAGAAATGACATGTTTCTGGCTTGCGTTTGGCAGCAAAGCACAGTATCTGAGCAGGTTTCCAGGGAGGGTGGCCACCTTTCTCCGCCTGTCCCCTCAGGATCCCTGTGAAAGGACATCAGGTGCTTGGAACCGTAGGGCCTTGCTCCTGGACCCTGCTTTGTATGGGGCAGTGTGCCCCTCTGGCCCATCTCACCTCGTGTTCTGGAGGGTGGACACATCACTGTTGAGTAAGGAGAGCTTGCTTTTCAGAATCCAGATGGTCATCAGAAAGAAAGCCAAGTTAATCTGCAGAGACCCCACAAGGCATATTGAATACATTCCACATCTGTATAGCTTCCTCCTAGGTCATGGAACACCTAACCCAGCAGGTAAGAAGCTTTTGCATTTCATAGCAGTCACAGAAAAAGTGACCAACCATCCAGTAACTCTTGGTCCTTCTTGTCCTGTAACTGGGGTGACCAACTTCCAGTTTATACAGTTTACAGCAGAATTTCCACATTTCAGCACTAAAAGTCCAATGTCTCAGGCAACCTTTGCATCCTTGTTTTAAACCAGAAATTTTGCCTTCTGTAAGCCCCTTTGGTCCTGGGAATATCATAATGTTTGCTCATCCTGCCCGTTACCCTTTTATACACCTGCTCTTTGACTGACCCTCAGCTGAGCAGGAAGGATGCTCTGATGCCATCCTTTACTCACAGAGATGATGATGCAGACGGGGCCAAGGAAGGTCCATACAAATCCCTGTTGTGTGTGGAGCCAGCATCTAGGAGAGAGAAGGAACGGGATTGAAGAATGTATTTGCTGTTGTGGATAAACAATGAAAAAATTAACATAAACTTCACGTCCCACAGTTTCTTCTGCCTCCTTTATTATTAATATTAATATCGTTTTTTTGAAACATCTGGCCAAGATGGAGGTGTAGGTAGACTCACTGTGCCTCCTCTCATAACCAAAAGAAGGACAACAACAATTTAAAGACAAAAACCAACCAGAACTGACAGAAAATTGAACTGTATGGAAGTCCGACAACCAAGGAAATAAAGAAGACATTCATTCAGACCAGTAGGAGGGGCAGAGATGGGCAGTCAGGCAGAGAGGACTCGTGACAAGGTGGTGGCTGGTGGACCCAGCGAGGCGGGGGATTGTGGAGTGGGGCAGGCAAGGCTGCAGCTGGCTGGCAAGGCAGCAACTGGTGGACCCAGCAACAGACTGCACAACCCAGAGTTCCAGTGTGGGGAAATAAAGCCTCAAACCACTGATTGAAGACACTTGTGGGGGTTGGGGTGCCAGGGGAGAAACTCCCAACCTCACAGGAGTTCACTGGAGAGAGCCACAGGGTCCTAGAATGTACACAAACCCACCCACCTGGGAATCAGCACCAGAAGGGCCCAATTTGATTGTGGGTAATGGGGGAAGTAACTGAAAACTGGCAGTGAGTAGAGGAAGTGCCGTTGCTCCCTCTAGGACTCCTCTTCCATATACAATGTCACAGATCAGCCATGAGGGTTACCGTGCTCTGGTTAATTCCTATGTCCTACCCCTTTACATAACAGGAGTGCCAAGACCAAAAAAAACTAAGGCCCAAATGAAAGAACAGATCAAAGCTCCAGAAAAAATACAACTAAACAATGAATAGATAGCCAACCTATCAGATGCACAGTTCAAAACACTGGTAAGCAGGATGCTCACAGAATTGATTGAATTTGGTCACAAATTAGATGAAAAAATGAAGGCTATGCTAAGTGAAGTAAAGGAAAATGTACAGGGAACCAATAGTGATGAGAAGGAAACTGGGACTCAAATCAACGGTGTGGACCAGAAGGAAGAAAGACACATCCAACCAGAAAATAATGAAAAAACAAGAATTCAAAAAAATGAGGAGAGGCTTAGGAACCTCCAGGACAACTTTAAATGTTCCAACATCTGAATTATAGGGGTACCAGAAGGAGAAGAGGAAGAGCAAGACATTAAAAACTTCTTTGAAAAAATAATCAAGGAGAATTTCCCCAATCTGACAAAGGAAATATACTTGCAGGAAGTCCAGGAAGCTCAGAGAGCCCCAAAGAAGCTGGATCCAAGGAGGAACATACCAAGGCACATCATAATTACATTACCTAATATTAAAAATGAGAGAATCTTAGAAGCAGCAAGAGAAAAGGACACAGGGGGAGGGTAAGAATAGTATAGGAAATGTAGAAGCCAAAGAGCTGATATGTATGACACATGGACATGAACTATATGTGGGGAATATGTGTGGGAGGGGGTGTGCAGGGCAGAGGGGAGTGAAGGGGGGAAAATGGGACAACTGTAATAACATAATCATAAGATATATTAAAAATAATGAAAAAAGAAAAGGGAATTGATAATAAAAAATATTTCTTGTTTTGGTAAGAACATTTACACTAAGACCTACCCTCTTAGTAAACTTTAAGTATAGAGTACAGTATTATTAATTATAGTCACCATGTTCTATAGATCTCATTATCTTATTTATCTTTCATAACTGAAACTTTGGGTATGCCCTCGATGTATGTGATGTTCCTGGCTGTTTACCTCTCTTCAAACTTATCAGGTTTCATGCTTTCAAAAAGATTTTTTAAGTCTTGGACCCCAGATATGCTGGCAGAAAAGTATACATATTTTTAAATGAAAAATCAAGAATTAATCAATAAATTAATTTATAATTTATTGGATGAATATTTTGTCTCCTCTGTATTAGCACCTGTGATTGACGTGAAGTACCAATTGCAATTAAGATAGACTGGTCTCAGTTTTCAGGGAGGCCCCAGCTGGGTGGGAAGGTCACCAATTGGACAATAGGAACAATCAAGATGATGAGTTTTGTGATCCAGTGTGAGGAGCTATGAGAACAGGTAGCTGGAGCAATAGCCTAGTCTGGGCTATAGGATGTTCAGGTAGTTGGGAAGGTTCTGTGAGAAAACCGATTGTGTTCATTCTGAGATGTGAAGGATGAGCAGGTATAAAGAAGGTGAGAAAATTTGGGGACATGCCAAATGACAATAAAAAATATAACAATAAACTGATAGTATTAATTCAGGCTCATGTGCATTGTATAATTTATTCCTCATGACAACACTGAGACTCAAGTGATCACAGGTTGGCATATGATGCTTAAGAAAACATAGTAACTCAAGGCCACAGTGGTAGAAATGATGGAAGTGGAAGTGATCCCAAGTGAGATGCTTGTGAATGATTTGGGATGTGTGAGGACCATGGAGTTAGATGGATTCACCAGAAGACTCAAAGCGAACACTACTGAGGCTGTGGGGAAATGGGGCCACCACCTGACTTTGTAAATGTGTTTTACTGGAACACAGTTGCACTCATTCTCTTTCCATGTTGTCTACGGTGGCTCTTGTGTTACAAGGACAGGGGTGAGTAGTTGCAACAGAGACCACATGGTCCACAAAGCTGCAATATTTACTTTGTGGTCCTTTGGAGATTAAATATGCTGACTTTGATGCAAGTTATATAGGAGGACCAGCTGACCAGGACTCCTCTGATGTCAGCAAACATTAATTTTATCAGCATAGGAGTATGTAAATGACACACTGTCTGGATTTGGTCCCAGCTCTTCCACTAACCAGCTGTGTGATCTGGGTCACGTCAGTCATCTCCGTGCCCCAGTTTCCTCATCTGTGAAACTTGTACAACCCTGGTTTCTACCCCAGTGGGCTGTTGGGAGGACGACTTGAGTTGATATGTGAAAACTGTCCAGAACAATGATTGCATGCCAGAAGCGATCTCTAAATCTTAGCTCTGGTCATCACAGTTTCATTTTCTAAATCATCCTCCTGTTTTTCTTTTAAATTAAAGAGAGAAGTAAGTTACACCAACCAATGCCATTCCCTCATTTCCAGTTTGCTTTCTGGATGATTTCAAACATTAAATGCAATGAATATTATATTAATATACTTTTACTAATACATAAGGTGGGGTTAATATTATGTACCATGTTTGTTAATGTAATAGAGTCACTCACATAGAATTGATTTTTAAAATAATTAAATCTAAAAGATATATATCAGCTAATTTATTTTAACAATATATTATTTATAATTGTTAATGTTCATTATTATGATAGTGTTAGTTTTTAATATAATACAATCAACATTATATAAATTATAACTAACATACTACATCACTAATATTTACAACAATTAAATTTTAAGTTCTTAGAAACATTTCTTTCAAGGAATACAATCATGAAACCAGGAAGATGTTTTTGGGAGATTACTGTGTTTTTCTGTGTTTATCATATTCCAGTGAAAGTACAGTGCTACATGGGTTCTCTGCTGGCCTTGGTCATGCGGAGAAGATAAGACCAGTGTGAACTTTAATTTACCGGGCAGGTGTTCCATAAAGGTGAGGCCTGGACGCTGCAGAAATGGCCACAATGACAGCTGGGACTGCGTAGCCCACAGGGAACATGAACTTCTTCATGAACCTGCTCATGCTGGAGTAGTTGACCACAGTCAGGTTGTGTGCAGTGAGGAAGAGGTTCAGGCCCTCCAGCAGCATCCAGGTGAAGGAGGCTAGGTAGAGGTAGTGAAAGGCACCCGCGATGATGGCACACAGCACCTGGGGGTCACCAGGTGTCAGAGTCACCAGGTGGGATTTTCAAGGGGGAGCATGGCCCTAGGACCTGTCCTATACCTTGCCATTGGGAAGACCTGTGTTGTATATGAAGGAATTGTCAAAAGAGGGTGTGTCTTCTAGTTGGCAGCTCACCCCTCTAACCTTCCCATAACCCAAGGACATTTTATTAAGGGGTTACAGCACACCCCCATGAACCTGCATCCCCTGTAAGTTCAGAGGGTCCTTTGTGACAGTGTCAGTACCTTGTGCTCAGTTCTGTTGATGGCTGTGAGGAAGAGCAGGTGGGCCAGGAAGAGGCAGATGCAGAGCTGCAGGTGGAGGGAGGTGCTGGGGCTCTGGATGGCTTTGCACAACAGGAAGGTGAGGGCCGCCAGGAGGAGGCACAGCAGAGAGAGGCTCAGCCCCACGTAGGTGATCACAGCCAGGGCAGGATCCTCCTTCTGGGACCCAGCAAAGAGGAGATGTCAGTCACACTTTCCTGCTCTGGGGTAATGACCCTTCCACCATTTTTACTTTAATTTTTTGGTGTAACAAAATCAGGAATGGAGGAGCCATGTAGATTTGTGATGTTTATGGGTAATGGTAGAATTTTATGGGGCTTTTAACTGATTCAGAGTCTCAAAAATTTGAGGAATAGGATAGTCCTTACTCAAGACTAATTCCTGGAACTCATAGGGTTTATTTTCCTTTAGACTTTTGGGCATGACTAAGCACATACGTTACCCTGTGAGGATCACTGAGGCACAGAAGCTCCATGTTGAGCACCATTTGCCATCCCCATTATGTGATGCTGTGTGGCTGATTCTGTACCTGGAGACTCGATGTCCCGGTATCAACTCCCCATTTGGACTTCACTCACCTCACCCCTCCAACACCTGTTCTTGCTGGTCACTAATGTTTACAGATTTATAGCTTGATCCTGAGTTAATGAAGGAAAGCTACTATGTCTTTAATAGTGATAATTTAAAATTCATATTTTCTGCCTCATTTTACCAATCATAAATTCAAGAGGAGAAGGAACCTCACCCTCTCCACCAATTCCACTTCAGTGTACCTAGGGGAGGGAGGAGAAGATCTCGTCTGATCTCGGAAGCTAAGCAGGGTTGGGCCTGGCTAGTACTTGGATGGGAGAATGGAGAGAGGAAAGAGGAAGAAAGAGAGAAATGTGCAAATGATAAAGGAAGTGCAGGTATAAGTGTTTAAAGTTGGTGCATCTAAATAAAAAGCAATATATATTATTTGCCTTTTTAATTTTTGCAACTTATCTGTAAGTTTATAATTGATTCTTAATAAAATTTTAATGAATAAATAACAAGTCTTCCAAATGATTCTGATACATACTAAATTTTGAGAATCTTTGGTGTAATAAAAAAAACCCTCAAATTTCCTTATTATATAAAAAACACTCTCACAAATCCATGTGTACTATACCAACAGGCCAATAGAAAAATAAACTAAGAATGTGAACAAACTGTTTCCAGAGGAAGAAATAAGAACCACTCTTAAACATATTTCATTTCACTCATATATAAAAAGATATAAAAATTTTTCTAGATTCCATATTCACCTCTCAGACAGGTAAATATCCAAAAATTTGATAGTAACCTTGTAGTGAGGTGTGAGGAATCACTCATCTTCATAATATGCTGGTGGAAGTGTTCACAGGTACAATATCTATATTTTGAAATATGGAAATATCTACCAACATACAATTATGAATTAAACTCAGTATTTGTCCTGTCTGCATATTCAAGTGTGAGAACAATGAAGTGTGTGTAAACAATTGAAACATTATTTGTATTATATGTATACTAACAATCACAACAAAACACTCACTATGAGAGGCCTTGATGTATAATTTATGGCACATCCACACAATGATATTCTGTGTGGCAATAAAAATAATGGAGTGTCTCTTTGTAGACTGGGATAGAATAACTTCTTAGATGTAATAAATAAAAACACAAAATGCATAACACTGAAGAAAACAGTATGTCTGTGAAAAGAAGAGGGACAAAGGGCAAATATAATATATGCATTACTTTTATATGCATAAAATATCCATAGAAAAGTGCAGGAGAAACTAACAACTTTGGGTGTCTGAAGCAAGAAGAATTAGGTGTCTGGGGTTGGGATTTAGATAGGGTTTCCTAAACCCCGGGCTGCAGGATGGTACCGGGCCTTGGCCTGTTAGGAACCAGGCTACCAGGGAAGCTCACCTGAGCTCTGCCTCCTGTCCCCACCCCTCCACCCCTGCCCTGTCTGTAGAAAAACAGATCCCTGGTTCCAAAAGGGTTGGGGACCAATGCTCTATAGGGCTCTTCCACCTTCCTTCCCTGGGTCCTCTGCTTACAGGGATGATGTCCTGGGCTGAGGCTGATGTGAAGTCTCCCCAGATTAACAATTTTTTTTTTTAAAGAAGCAGGAAAGCCACTGGGGAGAGGTGAAATGAGGGGGTGAAAGAGCCTCACAGATGGTGGGGAAACTTGGGGAAAATAGCTTCAGTATTTCCTGCCTCTTGGTCTCTTCAGGGGACAACTCACCTTGCTCTTCATTCCAGAGGGTGGGGTCCAGGTGGGGAAGGAGAATCCTTCTGCAGACAAAACAGTGGTTTGTTAGGGGTGTGTGTGTGTGTGAGAGAGAGAGAGAGAGAGAGAGAGAGAGGGAGAGAGAGAGAGAGAGAGAGAGAGAGAGACAGAGGGTTGGGGTGGGGACTGGGATCAGGTCAGGCCAGGTAACTTCCTAGACTGTCATTTGGTAGCTCAGGGACCCTGGTTTAGGAATAGAAGAATATGGAAATTCCCCCACCCAGTTGGCACCTTTTCTTATTCCACGGAGTTCTCCTAGCGTCCTGTGGGTGAATGTGGTGGCCTAGATGCTCTGTTGTCTGGAAGTGGTTGGAATCAGCCTGAGTCCTACCTGTCTGCTGCCCCCAGTGCCCTCAGCTCTCCTGGGAAGCTCCCAGCTGGGGTTGGGGACAGAGACAGAGTGGGTCTTCTTGGGGACTGACTAGAAAGGAAATGCTGCATTTCACCAGCAGGACCCATCTTGGGTTTCCATAATGGCCTTTGTCCTAATTCCCGAAGAGTGGCTGCTCACTGGCTGTGTTCTCCTTGGATTCCCATTGATGCTGTCAGGACAGTGGTTCCACCTCAATGCCAACCCTGAGAAATCTCAAGAGAAATGGCCCAAGAACCATCCCTGAGGCAGCCCTCCACAGATGAGGCTATAGTACAGGGGCAGGGAGAAGGAAGAAGTTGCTGGACAACACAGGGCCACTCAGACAGTGGCACCAAGTCTGGTTGGTCATGGGGGGCTGATGTCCAGCCAGGCATCCCTGGTGCCTTTTTCTCATTCCTAAGAAGACATCCCCTAGACTGGCAGGGAGTGGCCAGAATCCATGTCTGAGGAAGATCCATGGAAGTGAGGGCTGGCTGGCTGGAGAGGGGAGTGGGTGTGATGGGTGGCAGACGTTTTTTTGCTCTGGCCCCTTGGTCTCCCACCAGGGACACAGACCTGTTTATCCCTGTGAGTGAGGCAGTTGTCCCCAATGGTGCCCTCTGTTGTAGCCTGGTTCAGATGGGAACCTCTTCCATTTACCTGACTCTTCAAGTTTGCTTGTGTGTGGTGGGGTCCATGTTGTCCTGCCCAGACCCGACCCAACATTCTTCTGGGTCCTCATCATCTGCGTTGTCCTCATGTGGTGAGCTGAAATTATTGGGGTGGGGAGTCAAGGAGTCACTTATGTGGTAAAGTAAATGGAGTCTGAGCAGCTGAGAAGTGGGGCCAGGGTGCGGGGGTTGTTGGTCAGGAACAGAGCTGGCCAGGGAAGATGGGCCTGCCCTAGAACCCCCACTCTTGTGTTTCTGGACAAACTTACTGGGTCTATCAGAGGCCAGGAGGTCTGAGAGTCTGTACAGTGTGGCCGAGCTCACGTGTGCTGCAGTAGGGGAAGGTCCCGGTCTGGCAGTCACTGGTACCAGTGGAGAGGATGGATATTGTGCTGGAACACAACGTACTATGAGCTCCTGAAGAGTCTTGAATGTCATCCCTCTCTTGTTTTATGGAAATAAGGTGCCAGAAAGGCAGGAGGGATACTTTGAACTTCCAGAAATGACTTTCTGTGGAGAGTTTTGGGCCTTGGATTTTGGAGAGGGCAGGCGACTAAGTAGGACCACTCTCTTTGTTGTGGAAAGGGGGGCAAATGACCTAAAACTTCACAGACAAGCAGGTGGAAAACATGGGGAAGTTCTTACCTTGACATGTGTTCTCATTTTCATTCCAGAACACTGTTGCCCCAGAATGAAGCCTATATCCTGAGTTGCACCTGCAGTAATAGCTCCCCTCTGTGTTCTGGCAGTTGGCGAATTTTCCACAGGACACCGAGGGTAGTTCACACTCGTTGATGTCTGGAACAGGACACAGGGTAGCATCCTAAAGTCATGAATTCCCACAGGGCAGAGAACCTAGCTTCCAGCCTGATGCCACCATGGGGGCTGGACAGAACTCAGATCCTGCCTGGCATTTTGGAAGCTGGGCTGAGCTGGAGCCAGATGCTCCAGAAAGCCTGGTGACTTATGTGGTTATATCTGCTCTCTGATTGGAGCCTTCTGTGTTAAGATGGGGCTGGAAGGATGTCTGTATCCCCTTCTTCAGGCCTTGAGGGGTAGACAGAGGCACTGACTCAGGTTCCAGACCATCCCTTACAGTGCAGGACTATCAGGACCATAGGCATCACCTCCAGTCAGGGTGGCAGTGGCATTGAAGAATGCCCTCAATGCTGAGGTAGAGCAGGGAGTCATGCATGGCTGGGGGCTGTCCAGGGTGACATCAACATTCATACCTGAGGGGAGAGTCAGGTTGCCAGACACCAGCCCATTGATGGCTCCCATTCTCCTTTAATCACAGCTACCTCAGTGCACCCCACATTCCTCACCAGACACTCCCTCAGTTCCCAATGTCAGGCCTTTTCAGATGCCCAGATGTCTCATGGGGAGTCTTACTATCTCTACCCCTGAGGGTAGTCCCTCCTTATCAGAGCCCATCATGGATGTGAAATGAGGAAACAGCAAAGCAGCATGAAAGTGCTCACAGGTGAGTCACTGGGTGTATTTTCTGGCATCTTACCTTCCACTGCTCTTTGAAAGTGAGAGGAAAGATGCCCATGAGCCAGGTCCCCTTTGAGTAGCTCTGGGACCCCCAGAGCAGGGGCTGGACACCACTGGGTAACGATAATAACAACAACTCAGTAAGAACCAGGGACATAATATGAATAAAGAACGCAGGGACAGAATGTTTGACCCTGTACATTCCAATCAAGGGGACAAGGACTTCAGAGCTTGAGAACTCTCGTGGTGTTATGATGGGCAGGCAACTGGTCTCCTCCAGGTCAGAGTTTCTTCTCCACATCTGCAGATTTCCCTTCTAAGGCCCCAGGCCCAGGCTACAAGAGGAAGTGGGAGGGAAGAACACCTGAGGGATTCATGTGCATTCTATACAGGGGCAATAAGACTTCCCTCCTTTGTTCTCAGTTGGTGACAATGGCTGGAGATCTGTCTTCAAGTTTGATAAGATGGGGTGGAAGAGAGTGGAGGAGAGCTCGGAATGAGGTTTGTGGAGGAGAAGACATGAGAATGGGAAATTCCTCAACCCAATAAGTGTGCTCCCAGCAAGGAGGTGGAACCCAGGCACATTAGTAGCAGGATCTCCTCTCCATGTGCATCCAGTCTACCAGTTTCCATGAGACGCACACATGCGAATACACAAAGGACCTTTAGGAATATCTCTAGGGTCACCGATGGGCTGGGTACTAGTCACAACACCACCTTTTTATCTGATAAATCAACTTTTCTCCTGTTAAATAACAACATGATACTTAGAAAAACAAAGAAAATATACAAATTGAAGACAAAAAAAAAAATTACCCATGAGCCCACCACACAGAGTCCTGGGAAATTTTAGGGATTTTTTTTCTCATTGCTTCAAATATATTAGGAATGTTTTATTAGTAGTAAATATTTACCTAAGACCTTTTTGAGTATACCAATGGTATTTTCTGGTGTAAAAATCATGTAATTTCCTTCCCCTCCATCTTTTTTTTGTTGAGGTAAAATGTGCACATAACATAAAATTTACTATTATAACCATTTAAAAAAAATCTTCACCTGAGGACATGCTAATTGATTTTAGAGAGAGGGGAGAGGAAGAAGAGATAGAGGGAGAGAAACATCAATCAGTTGCTTCTCCTATGTGTAACCTAGGCATGTGCCCTGACCAGGAATTTAACCTGCAACCTTTTGGTTTATAGGACAACACTCCAACCAACTGAGCCACATTAGCCGGGAAGACTATTGTAACCATTTTTAATAACATAAGTTCCTTTTATGATGCCGTGCTGTTGAAGAGTAAAAACCTTTTAGTTTTAGACTGACATCTGAGTTGTACCACCTTCTTAATTCTGTGACTTTGGATAAATCACTCAATCTCTTGAGCCCAATTATGATCTTTTTAAAAAGGATGCTACCCTGAAACTGTATGACTTTTAGGAGAAAGCATAGGGGTTAAATTCCTTGACATTGGTCTTGGCAAAGAATTTTTTGGATTTACCTCCAGAAGCATAAATAGACAAGTGGAAGTGTCTCAAATTAAAAACTTCTGCACAGCAACAAAACCAACAAAAAATGATAAGGCAATGTACAATTTGGTAGAAAAGTATTTGCAAATCATATATCTGATAACTGTTAACCTTCAACACATATAAATAACTCATATAACTCGATAGAAAAATCCTTAAACATCCAATATAGAAATTGGCAGAGGATCACATAGGCATTTTCCAAAGAAGGCATTCGAATGGCCAACAGGTAAATAAAAAGTTGCTCAACATCACTAATCACTAGGGGAATGCAAATTAAAGCCATAATAACATAAGAAAGAAGGGAAAGGGACGTAAATAAACATGAATGAGGGACCCATGGATGGAGCCAAGGAGGGGTGGGATTGAAGGTGGGAGGTGGGCGTGGGAAAGTGGTGGTGGGAAAATGGAGACAACTGTATTTGAACATCAATAAAAAAACCCCAAACCATAATCACATATTTGTTACCTCAAACCTTTTATAATGACTGTTATTAAAAAAAAAACAAGGAATAATAAGTGTTGGTGAGGATGTAGAGAAAAGAGAACGCTTGTGCACTGTTAGTATATTGTAAACTGGTGCAGCCATTGTGGAAAATATAGTATGGAAATGCCTCAGAAAACTAAAATACAACTATTACAAGATCCAGCAACTTCACTTGTAGGCATTTACCTGAAGAAATCCAAAACACTAACTTAAAAGGATACCTGCATACCCATGTTCATTGCGGCATTATTTCGAATAGCCAAGGCATGGAAACGACCTAAGTGTGCATCGATGAGTGAATAGATAACTCGAAAGTTGTATATGTATACAGTGAAATATTATTCGGCCATAAAGGAGAAGGAAATCCTGTCTTTTATAACAACATGGATACATTTTTTTGAGCATTATGTTAACTGAAATAAGATGGAGAAAGACAAATACTATATAATCTCACATGTGGGATCTAAAAAAGAGTCTGAGTGGGCAACCATGACCGTGAGTGGGCAGGATTCCTGGTGAGCCTGAGCTGGTGGGGGAGCTTGAGATTCCAGGCCCTGGCGTTTCTCTCGTCCCATTGCTTCCATTATTTCTTCCCTTTTGTGGTGCAGTGATAATAAGAGTAACAGTGATAATAACTTGCATTTGTTGACAATTTTCTCTGTACAAGTCTTTACCTGTTCTTTACACAGGTAAATACTAAATCTCCATGTATGTAGGGAGGGTACAGTGATATCCCCAGTTTACAGACAAGCAAACTGAAGCAATGAGAGGACACATAATTTCATTAATGTCAGAGAGCTAGTTGGAGGCAGAGCTAGACTTTAAATCAACACCACCCAGCTCCACTGTGTGAGCTCTCAGCACTCTACCTACTGATCATGAAAACCTGACTGCCCACTTCCCCCCTCCCCTGCCCTGCTGCCTCTCTTGTATCCTTGACAAAGTGCTCCTGTGCTGCTCTCAGGGATGAGGGCTCTGAGTGCCCCACAACCTCCTCCCACAATTTCTGCATGCCCTCCACCCCCCAAGGCTCTGTACCATCGCAGGTTTCCATGGAGTCTGTGACGATCTCCCCAGATGAAGAGCTGAATCCTGGAAGGCAGTGACAGGCAGTGGCGTTGACACATATGGAGTGTGGAGGGCACCATGGAGCACAGGCTGTGGGGGCAGAGGCTGTGGGGACAGGGACCATAGTCAGAAGGCCCAAGAAATGGAGGGAGCCAGCTGTTAGCTGGAGGTTCAAGAGTAGAGGTTGGGGGAGAGAGAGAGTTGTCATTAGAAGTGAGAGAGCTCCAGAAAATCTGAACATATAAGGAAAAAGAAATAGCCTCTCACATTTCTAGAGGACCATCTCAGTCTCACTTGAGAAACAGTCTCCCTTCTCCCCTTTTGGGTGAGAGGACCCACACCCTGGAATGCACTCCCTGTCTTCCATCACTAACACCTCTGGCTGGGCAGACTCACCTCTAGCGTTCTGGTCTGCAGGTCCCAATGTCAAGAGCAGCAGCACCAAGAATCCTGGGGCAGAAAGACAGAGAAGTGACAAGGAGAGGAGAGTTGAGCTCTAATTTCAAGCCCTGTACACTTGGCCATTGCCTCCTTAGTAGATGGCTCTGGACTTGCATCTCATAGCTTTCTAGCAGCTTCCCCAAGGCTCCTGTAGCTTACTTGGAATTGAATACTTAGCCCTTTTCCTTCATCCCAGACTTTCTACTCTCAGCCACAGCCCTCATGGAACCTCAGGTGGGACAAATATGGGGACAGGATACGATCATGTGCCAATTAAGATGGGGATACACACTGAGAAAAGTGTCTTTAGGCAACTTTGTCGTGTCAATGGCATACAGTGCACTCACACAAACCTAGATGGTCCAGCCTAAGCTACATGGCACAGCCTATTGCTCCCAGGCTACAAAGCTGTCCAGCATGTTACTACACTAAACAATACATTCAACATTGGTTAGTATTTGTGTGTCTCAACAGATGTAAGCATAGAAAAGGTATGGCAAAATATGACATAAAAGACTAAAAATATGGTACATCTGAAGAGGACACTTACCATGGGTGGAGCCTGCAGGACTGGGAGGTGCTCCGAGTGAGTCCGTGAGTGAGTGGTGAGAGAATGTGAAGGCCTGGGCCATCACCACACACTACTGCTGACTTACAAACACTGTACGCTCAGGCTACACTACAATGATAAAATTTCTTTTCTTTCTTTCATAATAAATTAACCTTAGCTTACTGTAACTTTTTTACTTTTTAAAATCTTTTTGACTTCTCTGTAATAACATAGCTTCAAACACACATTGTACAGCTGTACAAAAATATTTTTTCTTTTTAAAAAATATATTTATTGATTATGCTCTTACAGTTGTCCTATTCCCCCCCCCTCAATCCACTCCATCCTGCCCACCCCCTCCCTCCCACATTCCCCTCCTATAGTTCATGTCCATGGGTCATACTTATAAGTTCTTTGGCTTCTACATTTCCTACACTATTCTTACCCTCCCCCTGTCTATTTTCCACCTATCATCTATGCTACTTATTCTCTGTACCTTTCCCCTCCTCTCCCCCTCCCACTCCCCTATTGATAACCCTCCATGTGATCTCCATTTGTGTGGTTCTGTTTCTGTTCCAGTTGTTTGCTTAGTTTTCTTTTGTTTTGGTTTTAGGTGTGGTTGTTAATAACTGTGAGTTTGCTGTCATTCTTACTGTTCATATTTTTTTATCTTCTTTTTCTTAGATAAGTCCCTTTAACATTTCATATAATAAGGGCTTGGTGATGATGACCTCCTTTAACTTGACCTTATCTGAGAAGCACTTGATCTTCCCTTCCATTCTAAACGATAGCTTTGCCGGATACAGTAATCTTGGATGTAGGCCCTTGCCTTTCATGACTTGGAATACTTCTTTCCAGCCCCTTCTTGCCTGTAAGGTCTCTTTGGAGAAATCAGCTGACAGTCTTATGGGAAGTCCTTTGTAGGTAACTGTCGCCTTTTCTCTTGCTGCTTCTAAGATTCTCTCCTTCTGTTTTATCTTGGGTAATGTAATTATGATGTACCTTGGTGTGTTCCTCCTTGGGTCCAGCTTCTTTGGGACTCTCTGAGCTTTCTGGACTTCCTGGAAGTCTATTTCCTTTGCCAGATGGGGGACGTTCTCCTTCATTATTTGTTCCAATAAGTTTTCAATTTTTTGTTCTTCCTCTTCTCCTTCTGGCACCCCTATAATTCGGATGTTGGAACGTTTCAAGATGTCCTGGAGGTTCCTAAGCCTCTCCTCATTTTTCTGAATTCTTGTTTCTTCATTCTTTTCTGGTTGGATGTTTCTTTCTTCCTTCTGGTCCACACCATTGATTTGAGTCCCAGTTTCCTTCGCATCACTATTGGTTCCCTGTACATTTTCCTTTGTTTCTCTTAGCATAGCCTTCATTTTTTCATCTGGTTTTCGAACAAATTCAACCAATTCTGTGAGCATCTTGATAACCAGTGTTTTGAATTGTGCATCCAATAGGTTGGCTATCTCTTCCTCGCTTAGTTGTATTTTTTATGGAGCTTTGAAGTGTTCTGTCATTTGGGGCATTTTTGTTTTTTGTCTGTTTCTTTAAGGGGCGGAACCTTAGGTGTTCACCAGGGCGGGGTAACTCTGGTCGCTGTGCTGTGATGCTGTATGTGGGGGAGGGGCCGAGAGGGAGCAATGGCGCTCGCTCCACTCTCCACCGGATTTCAGTCACTCCCTTCCGCTACCCACAATTAAACTGGGCCCCTCTGGTGCTGGTTCCCGAGTGGGTGGGCTTGTGCACACTCTAGGCCCCTGTGGGTCTCTCCAACGACCTCTCCTGTGAGGCTGGGAGTCTCTCCTGCTGCTGCTCAAACCCCCATGGGCGTTTTCAATCAGGGGTTTGAGGCTTTATTTCCCCACGCTGGAGCCCTGGGTTGTGCAGTCTGCTTTGCTCCCTGCCCTTTGTCCAGTTTACCTGTGCGCGAATGTGGGGTGCGGGATGCTACCTGCCGCTCTGCCTGCCCCGTTCTCCGCCACTCTGAGTCTGGCCTTCTCGGTTTATCTGTGCGAATGTGGGGCCGCAGGGTCTGCTAGTGGTCAGACTGCCTGCCCTGTTGGTCCCACATCCGCCAGTCTTGGTCCCGCCACGGCAACACGAGTCCTCTCTGCCCCGGTGCCCGTCTCTGCCCCTCCTACCGGTCTGGATGAATGTTTATTTTTTATTTCCTTGGTGTTGGACTTCCTTGCTGTTCCATTTTCTGTCAGTTCTGGTTGTGCGAGGAGGCGCAGTGTGTCTACCTACGCCGCCATCTTGGTTTTCTCTGTTAAAATATTTTTTCTTATATATTTATTATATAAACATTTTTTCTATTTAAATAATTTTTCTTTTTATTTTAAACTTTTTATAAAACTCAGACACAAACACACACATTAGCTTAGGCCTGCACGGGGTCCGGATCATCAACACTACTGCCTCCAACTCCGCATCCCTTCCCACTGGGAGGTCTTCAGGGGAAATGACACGCATGGAGTTGTCATCTTCTGGGATAACAGTGTCCTCTTCTGGAGCACCTCCTGAAGGACCTGCCTGAGGGTCTTCTGGAGGAGGTGTCACTCTGTTCAGAAATATGTTCTCAGTGGCTTGCTTGGTTTGTTTCTTTTTTCATTCCAGATTTGCTTGTAACAGAAAATTCACCTTGAACTTTGCTCTCTATTGATGAAAACCTTTTGGTCTTGGGAGTCCATATTTTCAAAGATTTTTAAAAAGCTTGTTGAATATAACCAGAGACATTGAAGTTAAGAACAATCTAACAATAACCAGAGGGGAGTGGGGAGGGGAAAGTGGGGAGAGGGGATTACAGGAACTACTATAAAGGACACATGGACAAAATCAAGGGGGAGGGTGGAGGTGGGGGAGGGAGGTGGGTTCAGCTGGGATGGGGTGGAGGGATGGGGAGAAAAGGCGGACAACTGTAATTGAATAACAATAAAAATTAAAAAAAATAAAAAAATAAAAAGATATCTCAATTAAAAAAATAAAAAGCTGTTGAGATCTGTAAAATCTTTTGCTAAATGCTTCTATGTAAATCTTCTTAGGGGTTCTTCTTTTTTTTCTCCTTCCATTTCCTTTCTCTTGACTCTTTTTCAGCTCTGCATTACTGTTCCAGTTCCCCAACCCCCTCATTTGTCAGTTCTCGGAACCTACCTCTAGGAGCTCCGAGCTCCCCCAAGTCCTCCTCTTCCACACCCAGGTTAAGTTGTTTGCCATTTCATTCACAGCCTTGTTGATTCTGCAGCCTCCTCTTTCTTGGTAAGTCCTTTGAAGTCATACACAAACCTCTTGATGTCTTCTTCCAGATGCCATTCATACGCTCCTTAGTGACATCACCCTAAGCCCATGCAAGGTTCTCGATGTAGTCACAGGTGTTGTATCCCTTCTACAATTGCATCGTTGTCTCCTTAGTGTCTTCCTCAGTTGCAGCAATAACTTGGGCAAAGTTCCTCCTCAGGCAGCAAGGCTTAAAAGCTGCTGTAACTCTTTTATCCATTGGTTAAATTAAAGAGGTGGTGTTGGGAGAAAAAATATCACATTAAATTTAAGAAGATCACCATTAAAGGGACTACTGTATTTTGCCATGTATAATGTGTACTTTTTTGCCCAAATTTTTGAGGGAAAAATAAGGATGCACATTATACATGGATAGTACTAATTCCGTATCTATTTAAATGTCTTTAATTCTTTTACTTATGCTTATGTGTTAAAAGTGTAACTCTAGAAAACCATAAGGACATCCTTATGCAAAATGATACCCTGGAATGCAATAATTGCTTTTGTTTCTAAATATAAATAAATACAAAACTGAATTAAAAATTAAAATGAAAGATATTTTTCCTGAAAGTTTGGGCCAAAAACATGGGTGTACATTTTACATGGGAGGGCATTATACATGGCAAAATATGGTATGCCCAGGAGCATTATCAACAATAAGCAAAATCTTAAATTCTATTACTGTTTTAGTATTATTCTCCTAACATACTCCTCCATTTTACTGGCACAGCAATTTACGAAGGAGTCATGGAAGAGGAGCTGGGTCATCCGTGACTTCGTACCGCCTGCGGTGCCCTGGCAGTGTGTGCTGACTGATGTGCTGGAAGGCCCTGGGGTTCTCTCACTGCCAGGTCACACAGGGTAGCCTGCAGCATGGCCCTCAAGCATGACCTTTATCCTGTCCTTAAAAGCCTCGAGCCCTGACCTTGACTTGGTCTTATTATGGATAAATGTCCTTTCAGGTATTCATTTCCAGAACAGGGAGGTTTCATCTATTTTGCCTATTTGGTCTGGCAGGTAATTTTCTTCCACAGTCAGTTTATCTGGGGTCTCCAAAATGTTCTTCAGCTGCCTTCACATCTGCACTCAGACTCACCACTTGCTATTACGTCACATAATGAATAGTGATTCTGGAAGCACTTACACCACTTACAACTGGCAGCAAATTTAACATCGAAGTCCAGTCCAGCCTTTTCTTTCAGTATTGCAAACAAAATTTTTGCTTTGTCCACGAACACCAGAGTGCTGTGAGAGATACAGTTTTTGTCTGATCTTCAAACCAAGTCTTTAGAAGTTTCTTTGTGTCTGATACAGGCCCTTCTTGAATTTTTGTTAGTCTTGTTGCCTTCAATAAAGCAGATCCTTTAACAGCTTCCTATCACATAGTTCTTGCTCTTTAAGATCATAGCCATGGTGGACGGGGACATGCCTGACTGGCGAGCAATAACCATCACTGATTTTCAACATTCCTAGTCCTTATTGACTTTTAATTTCATCTCCAGATCTGTCACTCAAGGTGACCTCTTACTGACAACATGAGCAGTGAATCCTCTATACTTAGGGACCACGATGAACAAAACAACAACACGGGATTACATCAAGCACAGAGCTAATGGTGCAGTCAAGGGACTTTGAACACGAGATGTACGAGGCTGCTGCCGGCATAACGTGGCATGCTGCTTTAGAGCAAACATTTTTTTATGTAGAAAGAGTACACTCTAAAATAATGATAAAAACTATAGACTAGTAAATACGTAACTAGAAACAGTTGTTTATTATCACCATTAGTATAATGTACTTATGTAATGGTACGTGCTACACTTTCACATGGCTGGAGGTGCAGTAGGTTTGGTTACACCATCGCCACAAACAGGCGAGTAATGCGTTGCTCTGTGATGTTACCACAAGTTACCATGTCACTAAGTGATAGGAACTTTTTCGCTCCGTTATAATCTTATGGGACCACCATCATATGTGTGGTCATACTTAAACGTGTGACACAGACTGCTGCTGACAAGGACACATCTCAGAAACTCTTGACTCTCCCAATGGAGGGAATAAATCTTGAAGGAATAAAGTCCTCAGATTGGTGTGTCTTTGCCCAGACCCAGGTTCTTGTTCTTTGGCAATGGCACAGGTCTGCTTTGTGAAAGCCCCACTCTACTCTCTCTTCCCCAGTGAGTGCCTTTTCTTATTCACAGGGAGATCCACTCTATGGGTGAATGTGGTGGCCTCAATGCTGTGTTGTCTAGAAGTGGCCAAAAGTGGCTTGAGTCTCCCCACCTGTCAACCCCATTACCCTCAGCTTACCTGGGCAACTCCCAGGTGGGGTGGGGACATTATGGCCACCTTAGTCCTAGCCTGAGGATTTGGACAAAGGCCAAGGTGGGTCTTCCTGGAACCAAGTGCAGGAGAAATGCTGTGTTCCCTGAGCAATACCCATCTTGGCTCCCAGTGATGGCCTGTGTCCTGCCTTCCCCAGGGAAGCTGATCACTGCCTGAGCCCTGGTAATCCCAGAGACTCTGGGAGGCAGAGCTCTCCCATCCATGGAACTGTACCAAAACCCACTCCTGACAAAGGCCCTTCAAGGGGTGTGGAGAGTGACCAATAAGCCAGATAGGCAATGGCCACTAAGACAGTGAATGTGAGGCTGGAATGAACAGGGAGGTTCACATCTGGTCCTGCAGGCTTGGGGTTGTAAAGGTGCTTTCCTGATCCCTACAAAGACATCCCCTGGACTGGCAGGAGTTGGTGAGAATCTACATCTGAGCAAGGCCAACCTTGGGTGAGGGCTGGGTGGCTGGAAGGGACAGCATGTGCTTGTGGGAACGGATGGCAGGCATTACTGTCATCTCAGCCTATGGCCTCTCATCAGGGATGCAGTCCTGTGGGCCTTGCTGAGTGGGGCTTAGCCTTCATCTCTGTACCTGTGTCACCTGGGTCATCATGGGGCCTGGGCTGACCTCCTTGGGAGAGGGTCCAGCCTGGGGCAATGATGCCTTCTCTTTCTGCTTGGCCCAGATGGGAGCATCTTCCATTCATCTTACTCTTGAGTGTATGTGGGGTGATCCACGTCACCCTGCCACCCCTGACACAACATCCTCCTGGGTCCCACTCATTGGAGTTGCCCACAGGCCCATGAACTGAATTGTTGGGAAGGTCAGGGAAAATAACTGGAGGCTTAGCAGCCAAGGAACCAGGTTGGGGAGCCAGAAGGTGTCTTCTCCAGGTGGGGTTGCTGGCCAGTGGCAAGGCAGCCTGGATAAGGTAGGACCCCCCTTCCAATCTCTCCACTCTCACATTTCTGCACAGGGTTCCTGGGTTCATCATGGCCCCTGGGTCTGAGAGGGCTCCTTGCATGGTCAAGCCCGTGGGGGTTCCAGTGAGGGAAGCTCTAATTCTGACAGTCAGTGATGAAGGAGAGGATGAATATTGTGTTGAAATGCAGTGCACTGTAAGTTCTAGAACTATCTTGAGTTCCACCCCTTTCTTTGTTTTACCAAAATAAGGTGCAGGTGGCAAGGGGAATGTTCCAAAATTGTAGAACTGGCAATCTGTGTAAGGTGTGAAGCCTTGGGGTTTGGGACACCAGGCAGTCCTCTGATGCCTGGGGAAAGTGGGGTGAGTGGCCCCAAACACCACAGATGAGGAAACAGAAGATGCAGTGTCCTTCTTACCTTCGCATGTGTTCTCACTCTCATTCCTGAACCCTGCCTCAGAAACAGGTTCATATCCTGGGCTACACATGCAGTAGCTTTCCTCTCCGTTCTTGCACTCTGCGTACATTCCACAGGACGCTGTTGAGTTCGGTACACATTCATTGATGTCTGGAACACAACAAGGTAAAGTGTCACCTCCAAAAGGCAGAAACCCTGTCCTCCAGCCTGACACTGCCATGGGGACAGAACAGAACTAGCTCCAAGTGGCACTCCTGGGGCTGAGCTGGTCAGAACCAGCTGCTTCAGAGCACTCTGACCTGTCTGCTCATCTCTGCTGTCTGGCTGCCCTGAAGGCACCTAGACTCAGACACTCTGTTGTGTCTTGATGGGGTGGGGAGGAGGGCTGCATCCTCTTCCCAGGCCTTGAGGGGTACATGGAAGCACTGACTCAGCTCCAAACAGCACCACTGGGGACTTAGGGGTGGGCTCTAGTCAGTATGACAAGGCATTGAAGTCCTTCTTTGATGCTGAGATAATAGGGGGAGTCATGGCTGGGGTATCTCCAGGGTGACATTGTCATTCACACCCAAGGCTAGAGCCAGGTGGTTGAGCTCCTGTCCATTGATGGCTTCCATCCCACAGCAGTCCAAGTACACCCCACACTCCTCGTCAGGCACTCCCCCAGCTCTTAATGTCGGGTCTGTTCCAGATGCCCCAAGTTGTCTCTGGGGGAGTCTTGCTACTTTTACCCCTTATCAGAACCCATCGTAGATGTGTAATGAGGAAGTGGCACAAAACTGCTCACAGCAGTGCTTCTGGCATCTTACCTCCCTGTTCTCTAAACATGAGAGAAAGAGAGATGCCAATGACCCAGGTCCCCTTTGAATAGATCAGAGACCCCCAGAGCAGAGGCTGGACACTATTGGCTTACACAACAGCTTAATAAGAATCAGCAACACAAGAATGAATCAAAATGAAGGGAAGAATGTATGGTCCTGTACATTCCAATCAGGGGACCAAAGACTTCTTTTTTTCACTTTCTTTTTCTTTTCTTTTTCTTTTTTTTTCACTTTCTTTTTCAATTTAAACTATTTTTTTTTATTGTTGTTCAAGTACAGTTGTCTCCATTTTCTTCCCACCACTCTCCCCCACCACCTCCATCTCCCACCCTCAATCTTGCCCCCCTTTGGCTTTGTCTATGGGTCCTTTATACATGTTCCTTGATGACCCTTCCCCTTCTTTCCCTTGCATACCCCCCTCTCCCCTCCCCTATGGTTACTGTCAACTTGTTGTTTATTTCAAAGTCTTTGGTTATATTTTGCTTGCTTGTTTTGTTGATTAGGTTCCACTTATAGGTGAGATCATACCAAAGACTTTCAGAGCCTGAAAGGTCTCCAGCGTCATGATGAGTCAAGGCAGGCAACTGGTCTCCCCAGATCAGAGTTCTCTTCTCTGCACCTGTATGTTTCCTTTCTAAGGGCCAGAGCCTGGCTGTGGGTGTCAGCATGAGCACATGAGAGGAAGCAGGAGGGATAGATATCTGAGGGATTCGTGTTTAGTCCATACCTGGGTAACAGGGCTTCTTCTTTTGTTCTCAGGTGGTGGCAATGAGTGGAGATCAGTCTTAAAGGTTGATTGGATGGGGTGGAGTTGAGCGGAAGAGAGTTGAGAATAAGGTGTATGGAATGGGAGGAAACGAGGATGGGAAATTCCTCAACCTGACAGGTGCCCAGGTCAAGAGCTGAATCTGGGAATGTGGCAGAACTGACATATAAAGTTTGGAGGGGTCCATGGAGCATGGGTGTGGGGACAAAGGCAGTGTGAATGGTGGCCATAGTCAAAGGCTCAAGGAATGGATGAAGCCAGCTGTCAGCCAGGGGTCCATAGTAGAGGAGGGAAAGAGATGGATGCCACTGGAAGAGAAAATGGCACAAAACTCTGGGCACTCAGGGAGGAAGAAACAACTATGCACTCTTGTCTCCAGAAGACCATCTCTGTTCCTCACTTGCAGAAAAAGCCTCCTTTCTTTCACTGGTTGGTTAGAGGCCCCAGACCCCAGCACGATTCCCCAGATTATGTCACCAACGGGATGCCTGGGGAGACTCACCTCCAGGGTTCAGGGCTGCAGCTCCTGGTGTCAACAACAGCAGCACCAAGAGTCCTGGGGGAGAAACACAGAGAGATGACAAAGTAGAGGACAGTCGAGTTCCAATATCAACCCCTGTCAGCCCAGCCATTGCCCCTATAGTAGGTGGCTCTGGCCCTGCAGCTCCCAGCAGCTCCTAGAGGCTCCTGACCTTGCCAGGAATGGAGGAATAGGCCTTTCCCCTCCATGTGCCAAGACTCCCTTAGGAGTCATTAACATACATAGTCCTCATGGAACATCAGGTGCTACAGGTAAGGGGACAAAAGGCACACACATGGCTGGTAACAGGGACATATCCTAGACACTCCAATATTTCCCAGTGGAGGTGCTACACCTTAAAGGAGAAAGTCCTCAGACTGGTGTGCCTTTGCCTAGACCTGGGTTCTGTGTTCTCTGGCAATGACAGAAATCTGTTTTGAGGATTTCTCTTCCAGGATCACTTCTGTTTACCACACAGCTTCAGAGTATACAAAGATAGCATAGGCATTAGAGTCATACAGCCTAAAGTGAGTCCTCAAATGATGACGAGCAGGGCATTGGGTCCTGGAATGGAGAGAGGGGAGCTGATGAGAGGTGAGGAGGGGGAACTAAGGCCCCTGCAGGTAGAGCCACTATCTCCTGGGTCAGTGGCCTCTCCAGGTATGGTACCATGGCTTCTATGCCTCCTTCCAGATGAGCTCCTGGCCCCCCATGGTGCACGGAGGGCTCAGCCTTGGTTCACCCCCTGTGGTGTGAAAGCCATGACAGGTGCAAAGGAACGAAATGTTCCCTACAGGCAGTGAATGGAGCACTTACTAGAGCCTGTGCCCGTTTTGGTGAGCCATGAACCTCAGGAAAGTCTTTTTAGGTCTGTGCGTCTTTACAGAATTTTCCTCAAACCTGCCCAGCATTAAAACAATGATAATGTTCCAAATTCAGATGATAAGAAATGTGGCTATTTTTATAAAAACCAGGAAACAAATTACAACTAATGAAGACAATATGAAAGAACACCTAACTGACTAGGTAACATGTAAGCGTTAAAGGAAATAAACACCAATCAGAATCCAGCTGATCTCACTGACACTGGTTTTACCGATTCACTGTTATTGCCCTTTAAATCACTCCATGACCCACACAAAATCTATAGGCCAAAAGATGATGTTTTTCTTGGTGTAGTAGAGTTTTCATATGGTTTTGTTGTTTATTCTTCTGAAGAAAATAATATAAGTGGTATGATAGTTAATTTTATGTTCCAATTTGGCTAGGCCAAAGCACACAGATAATTGTTTAAACCCTATTGTAGATAGATGTTGCTGTGAAGGTTTTTCCTTTTAGATGAGATCAACAGTTAAATCAGTAGACTTTGAATAAAACAAATCACCCTCCATAACCTGGGTGGGTTTCATCCAATCAGTGGAAGAGAAAAAAGATTGGCCTCCCCTGAGGAAAAGGGAATTCAACCTCAAGACGGCCTTTGGATTTGAATTCAGCGTGAAACTCTTCCCTGGGTTCCCAGCCTGCCAGCCTGTCCTGCAGATTTAATGAACCAATGCTTTTAAATCCATGGGGATATAAATCAATGTGAAGCATGGTGATGTAAATCTGCATGCCCTCCATCTTATTGGTTGTTTCTCTGGAGAACTGAGCTAATACAGGTAGTAAAATCAGAACTCTTACATCCCCACCTTCCCCTAGGAGTGGCTTTCACTGACTTTTCCTTTGAGAGTTAATACAAATGAGCCAATACCCTTCTTAAAATTTCTTTCTTTTGTTTCTTATAAAAACAGTGGGAAAACAAGCTAGATATGAAGAAGAACAGGGAACATATTCAAACTGGGTAGAGAGTTCCCAGATAGCTTTAACTGTCTATCATCACCGTTATAATTCTACCTACCTGGCAGCAGCCCTAGACATTGGTTTCCCATGGTTCAGACACCAGCAAGCCCAGCCACAGAGGACGTCTGATCTTGGTCTGTGTGTGTTAAACACACTCCCTGTTTTAAGTATGTGTTGTGCCCTGGAGGAGGTGGCTAAGGAAACCTCTGGTCTGGGTGCTTTCTTCCCCAAATCTGCCCAATAATGAACTTCTTAGAGACACCACTTCTTCTTTTTAAGGATTTGCTTAGTAACAAGTATTTGTACTGGAAGCCTCCCCTCCTTGTGGGCAATTTTATATGCTTTTACATAGGAAGATGTGATACCCTGCACTCCAACACTTCCCCAAATGAAGAATCACTTTACTTCACTTTATGCCCACATGAGGATCTTAAGTCAGAGTGAACAGAATTATCTATTTGTTCTATTAGCAGACTTTTTAAAGGAGTTATAATTGACCTACAACACTATATAGTTTCAGGGGTACAACATAATGATTGGGTATTTGTTTATATTTTGAAATCATCAACACAGTAAGTATAGTTAACATTCATTACCATACAGAGTTATAAAATTTTTTTTTGTGATGAGAACTTTTAAGATTGTTATCAACTTTGAAACATGTTAATGAAGTATTATAAACTGTAGTCACCACGCTTTACACTGTATCCCCATGATTTATTTATCTTATCACTGGAAGTTTGTAGGTTTGACTCCCTTCATGCATTTCAACCCCCTATCCTTGCCTCTGGCAATCACCGTCTGTTCCCTGTATCTGTGGGTTTGATTTATCTTTTAGATTTCACATAAAAGTTAGATCATACTTTATATTTCTTAGTCTACATGACTTATTTCCGTTAGCATCTTGAGGTCCATCTGTGTTGTCACAATGGCAAGATTTCATTTTTTTTTTTAATTGTTATGCAATTACAGTTGTATGCCTTTTCTCCCCATCCCTCTACCCCACCCCAGGTGAACCCACCTCCCTCCCCCCTCTCCACCCTCCCCCTTGGTTTTGTCCATGTGTCCTTTATAGTAGTTCCTGTAATACCCTCTTCCCACTATCCCCGCCCCCACCCCCCACCCCCGCCCTGGCTATTGTTAGATTGTTCTTAACTTCAATGTCTCTGGTTATATTTTGTTTGCTTTTTTCTTCTATTGCTTATGTTCCAGTTAAAGGTGAGATCATATGGTACTTGTCCCTCATTTCCTGGCTTATTTCACTTAGCATAATGCTCTCCAGTTTCATCCATGCTGTTGCAAAGGGTATAAGCTCCTTCTTTCTCTCTGCTGCGTAGAATTCCATTGTGTAAATATACCATAGTTTTTGGATCCACTCGTTTGCTGATGGGCACTTCGGTTGCTTCCAGTACTTGGCTATTGTAAATTGTGCTGCTATGAACATTGGGGTGCACAGGTTCTTTTGGATTGGTGTTTCAGGGTTCTTAGGGTATAATCCCAGCAGTGGAATTGCTGGGTCAAAGGGCAGTTCCATTTTTAGTTTTCTGAGGAAATTCCATATTGTTTTCCACAGTGGCCTCACCAGTCTGCATTCCCACCAACAGTGCACAAGGGTTCCCTTTTCTCCGCATCCTCTCCAACATTTGTTTGTGGATTTGTTTATGTTGGCCATTCTGACTGGTGTGAGATGATACCTCATTGTGGTTTTAATTTGCATCTCTCTGATGGCTAGTGATGCTGAGCATCTTTTCATATGTCTCTGGGCCCTCTGTATGTCTTCCTTGGAGAAGTGTCTGTTCAAGTCCTTTGCCCATTTTTTAATTGGGTTGTTTGTCTTCCTGGAGTGGAGTCGAGTGAGTTCTTTATATATTTTGGAGATCAGGCCCTTGTCTGAGGTATCGTTGTCAAATATGTTTTCCCATACTGTTGGTACTCTTTGTAATTTGGTGCTGTTTTCTTTAGCCATGCAGAAGCTTTTTATTTTGATGAGGTCCCATTTGTTTATTCTTTCCTTTATGTCCCTTGCTTTAGGGGATGTGTCTGTGAGGATGTTGCTGCGTGGAATGTCTGAGATTTTCCTGCCAATGTTTTCCTCAAGGACTTTTATGGTGTTATGGCTTATATTTAAGTCTTTTATCCATCTTGAGTTTATTTTCGTGTATGGCGTAAGTTGGTGATCGAGTTTCATTTTTTTGCACGTAGCTGTCCAGATCTCCCAACACCATCTGTTGAAGAGGCTGTTTTTGCTCCATTTTATGCTCCTGCCTCCTTTGTCAAATATTAATTGATCGTATAGACTTGAGTTTATTTCTGGGCTCTCTATTCTGTTCCATTGGTCTATGTGCCTGTTTTTATGCCAGTACCAGGCTGTTTTGATTACAGTGGCCTTGTAATACAGTTTGATATCAGGTATTGTGATACCTCCTGCTTTGTTTTTCTTTCTCAAAATTGCTGCAGCTATTCGAGGTCGTTTATGGTTCCATATGAATTTCTGCAATGTTTGTTCTATATCTGTGAAATATGTCATGGGTACTCTAATAGGGATTGCATTGAATCTATAAATTGCTTTGGGTAGTATGGCCATTTTGATAATGTTGATTCTTCCAATCCATGAACATGGTACATGCTTCCATTTGTTTGTGTCTTCCTTAATTTCTTTCTTCAATGTTGTGTAGTTTTCTGAGTACAGGTCTTTTACCTCCTTGGTTAGGTTGATTCCTAGGTACTTTATTTTTCTTGTAGCTATATCGAATGGGATTTTTTTCCTGATTTCTGTTTCTGCAGTTTCGTTGCTGGTGTACAGGAATGCCTTTGATTTCTGGGTATTGACTCTGTATCCAGCTGTTTTGCCAAATTCATTTATTAGGTCGAGTAGTTTTTTGGTGGGGTCTATAGGGTTTTCCATGTACACTATCATGTCATCTGCAAACAGTGACAGTTTCATTTCCTCCTTTCCAATTTGGATGCCTTTTATTGCTTTTTCTTGTCTGATTGCTGTGGCTAGGACTTCCAATACTATGTTGAATAGGAGTGGTGAGAGAGGGCATCCTTGTCTAGTTCCTGATCTTAGTGGGAAAGCTCTAAGTTTTTGTCCATTGAGTGTGATGTTGGCTGTAGGTCTCTCATATATGGCCTTAATTATGTTGAGGACTGCTCCCTTTATTCCCACTTTGCTGAGTGTTTTTATCAGAAATGGGTGCTGTACCTTATCAAATGCTTTCTCCGCATCTATTGATATGATCATGTGATTTTTGTCTTTGCTGTTGTTGATGTGATGTATTATGTTTATTGATTTGCGAATATTGTACCATCGTTGCATCCCTGGGATGAATCCCACTTGGTCATGGTGGATGATCTTTTTAATATATTGCTGGATGCGGTTTGCTAATATTTTGTTGAGAATTTTAGCGTCTATGTTCATCAGCGATATTGGCCTGAAGTTTTCTTTCTTCGTTGTGTCTTTATCTGGTTTTGGGATTAGGATGATGTTGGCTTCATAAAAAGAGTTTGGGAGTCTTCCATCAGTTTGGATTTTTTCGAATAGTCTGTGAAGGATAGGGGTTAGTTCTTCCTTAAATGCTTTGTAGAAATCTCCTGTGAAACCATCTGGTCCAGGGCTTTTGTGTGATGGGAGTTTCTTGATGACTGCTTCAATTTCCTTTGCTGATATTGGTCTGTTCAGGTTTTCTGCTTCTTCTTCAGTCAGTTTTGGAAGATTATATTTTTCTAGAAATGTGTCCATTTCATCTAGGTTTTCAAATTTCTTAGCATACAGGTCTTCATAGTAATTTCTTACGATCCTTTGTATTTCTGTGGTATCAGTTGTAATCTCTCCACTTTCATTTCTAATTCTGTTTATTTGGATCCTCTCTCTTTTTTTCTTGATGAGCCTACTTAAAGGCTTGTCGATTTTGTTTATCTTTTCAAAGAACCAGCTCCTGGATTCATTGATCCTTACAATTGTGCTTTTGGTCTCTATGTCATTTAGTTCTGCTCTGATCTTGGTTATTTCCTTCCTTGTGCTTGCTCTGGGCTGTCTTTGTTGTTGTTCCTCCAGTTCTTGTAGGCATAGGGTTAGGTTGTTTGTTTGAACTGTTTCTAACTTCTTAAGGTAGGCCTGTATTGCTATGAACTTCCCTCCCAGGACTGCCTTTGCTGTGTCCCATAGGTTTTGGGTTGTTGTGAGTTCGTTTTCATTTGTTTCCAGGAAGTTTTTGATTTCTTCCCTAATCTCGTTCTTGACCCATTCATTGTTTAATAGCATGCTATTCAGTCTCCATGCTTTTGAGTGTTTTGGGTTTTTACCCTTGGTGTTGGTTTCTAGTTTCAGACCCTTGTGGTCAGAGAAGATGCTTGATATGATTTCAATTTTCTTGAATTTGTTGAGGCTTGCTTTGTGTCCTATCATGTGGTCTATCTTTGAAAAAGTTCCATGGACACTTGAAAAGAATGTGTATTTTGCTTCTTTGGGATGAAAAGCTCTGTATATATCAGTTAAGTCCATTTCCTCTAAGGTATTGTTAAGTGACACAATATCTTTGTTGATCTTTTGTTTGGAAGACCTGTCCATTTTTGATAGTGGGGTGTTAAAATCCCCTACTATAATTGTGTTGCTGTCAATATCTTTCTTGAAATCCTCCAAGATTTTCTTTATGTATTTGGGTGCTCCTATGTTGGGTGCATATATATTTACAATGTTTATGTCTTCTTGGTGGATTCTTCCTTTGAGTATTATGAAGTGACCTTCTGGGTCTCTCTTTATGGCCCTTCTTTGGAAGTCTATTTTGTCTGATATCAGTATTGCTACCCCTGCTTTTTTTTCCTGTCCGTTTGCTTGGAAGATTTGTTTCCAGCCCTTCACTTTCAGTCTGTGTAAGTCTTTTGTCCTGAGATGGGTCTCTTGTAGGCAGCATATGTGTGGGTCATGTTTTCTTATCCATTCAGCTGTTCTATGTCTTTTGATTGGAGCATTTAATCCATTTACGTTTAAGGTTATTATCGATAGGTAGTTATTCATTGCCATTATTTCCTACCTGTGTTCCTCTGTCTTTCTCTTTTCCTTCCTTTCCTTAAAGCAGTCCCTTTAGCATCTCTTGCAGAGCTGGTTTGGTGGAGCTGTATTCTTTTAGACTTCTTTTGTCTGGGAAACTCTTTATTTGGTCTTCTATCTTGATTGAGAGCCTTGCTGGGTAAAGTAGTCTTGGTTGCAGGCCTCTGGTTCTCAGTACTTGGAATATTTTTTGCCATTCTCTTCTGGCTTGGAGCGTTTCCATTGAGAAGTCAGTTGCTAACCTTATTGGGGCTCCCTTGTATGTTACTTCCTTTTTCTCCCTTGCTGCCTTTAAGATCCTCTCTTTGTCTTGGAAATTTGCCATTTTAATTATGATGTGTCTTGCAGTGGGTCTCTTTGGGTTCCTCTTGTTTGGGACTCTCTGTGATTCCTGGATTTGGGTGACTTTTTCTCTTCTCAGATTAGGGAAATTTTCCATCATTACTTTTTCAAACAGGTTTTCTATCCCTTGCTCTTCTTCTTCTCCTTCTGGTATTCCTATTATACGGATATTGTTACGTTTCATGTTGTCCTGCATTTCCCTGATTGCCTCTTCATTCTTTCTGAGCCTCTTTTCCTTTTCTTGCTCCTTCTGGGTATTTTTTTCTACTTTGTCCTCCAGCTCGCTGATCCGATCCTCTGCTTCGTCAAGTCTGCTTTTAATTCCTTCTACTGTGTTCTTCAATTCAGAAATTGTATTCTTCATTTCCTCTTGGCTCTTGTTGATATTTTCTATTTCCTTTTTCATGTTGATATAGTTTGCAGTGAGTTCATTGTAGTTTCCTTGTAGTTTCTGGTAGTTCTCTTTGAGCTCAGAGAGCTCAGTGAGTTTCCTGATGACCATTGCTTTGAACTCAGTATCTGATAGTTGACTTGCCTCTTTTTCGGTTAGTATTCTTTCTGAGGCTTCCTCCTTTCCTTTCATTTGGGAATTGTTTCTTTGTCTTCCCATTGTTTGTGAGGCTCTTCTTGTTGGCCTCTGTGTCTTAAATTGCTTTGTTCTGACTCCCTGGATTTATGATATGAACTTCTATGGTAGAATGCCAATGGGATTCGGTGGTGCTGTCTCCTTACTCTCCTGTGCTCACCGGTCTTGAGCTGACGTTTATGTGTTTAACACGGTCTAACTCTAGTCTTTTCAGCACTCCAGGTTTTGTTGTCTCACCGTCAGATCTTTCAGTGTCCTCTATCTTTGGTCTCTGATCTTCGTATATGCTGGAATACTGTTGGCTGTTCGCTCTGCTCCTCAGATCAGCTAGGTATTTCCCTGGCGTTGAGGGGAAGTGGACTCCGCTCCCACCTATGTTGCCGCCATCTTCCGAAGTCCAAGATTTCATTTTTTAATTGATGAGTAATATTCCAATGTATGTGTAACACATTTTAAAAATCCACTCATCCCTGGACGAATGCTTAGATTGTTTCCTCATCCGTCTGTTATAAATAATGCTGCAATGAACATTAGAGTGTATGTATCTATCTGAGCTGGCATTTTCATATTCTTCAGATCATTACTGAGAAGTGGAATTGCTGGATGATATGATAATTTTATTTTTAATTTTGGAACCTTCACATTTTTAAGTTTTTATTTTGAAATAACATAGATTCACAGGGGGTTGCAAAACGACACCATGATGCCGTGTTTCCTGTTCACCCAGTTTTCTGCAAAGGTTACTTTGTTATGTAATGAGAATCAAATATTTACAAAAAAATTGGTATTGGTACAATGTGTGCATTTAGTTGTGTGACATTTTATTATATGTGTTGACAGAAGACTTGAATAGACACTCCTTCAAAGAGGACATACGGATGGCCATTACACATATGCAAAGATGCTGAAAATCACTAATCATCAGAGAAATGCAAATTAAAACCACAATGAGATATCACCTCACACCGGTCAGAATTTCTATCATCAATAAATCAACAAACAAATGTTTCGAGGATGTGGAGGAAAGGAAGTCCTCATGCACTGCTGGTGTGATTGCAAATTGGTCCATCCACTGTGGAAAACAGTAAAGAGGGTCCTTAAAATTTTAAAAATAAGACTACCTTATGTTCAGAAGTTCCACTTTTGCGTATTGATCTGAAAAAACCCCAAACACTGATTCAAAAAGCTATATACACCCCTGTGTTCATTGCAGTATTATTTGCAATAGCCATGCACTGTAAGCAACCTCAGTGCCCATCGATAGACAACTGGACAGAGACGATGTGGTACATGTATACAGTGGAATATAACTCAGCCACAGAAACAATGAAATCCGACTGTGGCAACAACATGGATAAACCTACAGGGTATTATGCTGAGTGAAATAAATCAGAGAACGACAAGTACCATGTGGTTTCACTTAGATGTGGAATCTGAAGAATGAAGTGAATGAACAAACAAAACAGGAATGGACACACAGAATCAGAGAACAGACTGATGGTTGACAGAGGGGAGGGGGATTTGGAGACTGGGTGCAACGGTGAAGGAATTAAGAGGTACAAATTGGTAGTCTCAGAATAGTGATGAGGATTAAAGTATAGCTAAGGAAATAATAGTCAATAATGTTGTAAAAATTATGTATGGTACCAGGTGAATATTAGACTTATGGTGGTATCACTTTGTAAATTATATATGAGGGGTGGGCCCCCAAAACCCTGGAATTATCTTCTGGAGGGTGGACCCCTTGTAGTACAGGCTTCCCCCACTACGTGAGTGTTCTGGGAAACCATCTGTTACAGTGTGTCAGCTGGTGGTGTTGTGAGAGGCTGTGTTTGGTCTCAGTGAATTGTTTTTGGAGACTCAACATCTTTGCCCATTTCATGACAGGTGATTATGAGCGCACCTGCCCACACTGCACTGAGTGTTCAGCAGTTTTTGATAAAAAATGGCATGACCTCTGTGCCACACCCTCCCTGTGCCACACCCTCCCTATATACCTGATCTCACCCTGAGAGACTTTTTTGTATGTGTTTCCTTGGGTGAAAAAAATCCTCAAAGGGGAAACGTTTTGCCTATGTGAAAGAAGTGAAACAAAAAATGGCAGAAACACTACAAGGCAACAAAGTTCAAAAACTGTTTTGAGTGGTGGAGAAAAGGTCTCCACCGGTGTGTTACATCAAATGGAGAGTACTCTGAAGGTGATTGAAGTTTGAACATGTTAAGAATAAATACACGATTTTTTATAAATAAATTCTGGGTTTTTGGGCTCCCCTCCCCTGCTTTCATAAATGTCTAACCACTAAGCTGTACACCTGAAACTAACTTTAGTAGGTTTTTAATATGCCTGGAACTTTTACTAAATACTATTTTTAAATGAGTAGAGTGTTTCCCTGACGCCATTTTGGGGGTAGACTATATTGTCTTTCTTTACTTCATATGTAAAGTTTCACACATTAATTCAAAATGCCATTTCTGTTAAATATTATATTGTTATATATGATGTATTTTTTATTTTCTTTCATTGATCCATTTTTTTAATTCCTGAAACAATACTATATTTTTAAAATGCCATGGTTGAGCTTTTATAGATGTTATAAGGCAAATCTGTATTTTATGTCATATAAACTCAAATCTGGACTTGGATAAGAAGAGACTTTAATTAGAAAAACTATTTTAATAGGGAGAATGCTCTGATCTCAGAAATCTGTAGGTATCTCAAAATTGTGGAGAAAAAGATATTTCCTGTACAGGGTGAAGGAGGAAACAGGCAGAGATGAGCAGAGTCTTTGGAGGGGAAACTGGACAAGTGGGGGACTGCCACAGGGTGGTGACGCAAATGGGTGCCTCTGTGGTCAGCTCTTTCCCAACAGCTGCTGGTGAAAGGAGCATTCACACACTTTGTGTGTGTGTGTGCTTGCTCAGACTTGGGGGTAAGCCAAAGGTAAGAAATAGGCATTTGTGAACACTTGATCGCTTACTACTCTCCACAATTGTGCTGTCTCTTCTATTACATTTTTCTTCTACATGAACTTTATAGGTAGGTGACTAAGTTCCATGAAAAAAATGTCTTGGGACATTGATTCTGATTGCATTGCCTGTGTAGACTATTTTGGAGTTAATAGCTTTCATATAACATTGAGATTCTTCCACCCCATTGGAAAAATTCTATCTTTAGGTGGGTAATGATTTTTCTTCCTTTCTTTTTTAAAAATTTAATCTTTTTTTTTTTACATTACCTTTTAGTCCCCTTATACCCCCTTTCCCTAGTAATCACCACACTGTTGTCCATGTCCATGAGTCCTTTTTCCTTTTTGCTCAATCCCTCCATCCCCTAACCTCCTCTCCACACTAGCCGTCATCCTGCTCTCCATCTATGAGTCTGTCCCCATTTTCCTTGTTAGTTCTGTTTGTTCATTAGATTCCACATATGAGTAAAACCATGTGGTATTTGTCTTTCTCTGACTGGCTTATTTCACTTAGCATAATGTTCTCCAGGTCCATCCATACTGTTGAAAAGAGAAAAATTTTCTTCTTTTTAACAGTCAAGTAGTATTTTCCATTGTGTAAATGTCCCATAGTTGCTTTATCCATTTATCTACCGATGGACACTTGGGCTGCTTCCACATCTTAGCAATTGTAAATAATGGTGCAAGGAACAGAGGGTGCTTATGTTCTTTCCAATTAGTGTTTTGGGTTCATTCAGATATATTCACAGAAGTGGGATTGCTGGGTCAAAAGGCAGTTGCATTTTTAATTTGTTGAGGTATCTCCATACTGCTTTCCACAGTGGCTGCACCAGTCTGCATTCCCACCAACAGTGCAGAAGTGTTCCCTTTTCTGCACAGCCTCACCAGCACTTGTTTGTTGATTTACTGATGATAGCCATTCTGACAGGTGTGAGATAATATCTCATTGTGGTTTTAATTTGCATTTCTGTGGTAATTAGTGATGTTGAACATCTTTTAATATGTCTATTGGCCATCTGTATGTCCTCTTTGGAGAACTGTCCATTCAAGTCCTTTGCCCATTTTTTATTTTAGTTTTTTTTGTGTGTTTTGTAAGTACTTTGTGAATTTTGGATATTAACCCCTTATCAGGTGTATCAATGAATATGTCCTCCCATTCTGTGAGTTGTTTTTTTATTTTGTTGATGATTTCTTTTGCTGTGCAAAATCTTTTTAGTTTGATGTAGTCCCATTTGTTTATTTTTTTCTTCTGTTGCCCTTGCCTGGGGAGGTATATCTGATAAAAAAATTGCTATGAGCAATGTCTGAGATTTTGCTGCCTATGTTGTCTTCTAGGATTTTTATGGTTTTGGGTATAACATTTAAGTCTTTGATCCATTTTGAATTTATTCTTGTGTGTGGTGTGAAAAGGTGGTCTAGTTTCACTTTTCTACATGTAACTGTCCAATTTTCCCAACATCATTTATTGAATAAACTATTTTTTTGCCCATTGGATGTGCTTGCTTCTTCTGCCAAATGTTAATTGACTATAAAGATGTAGGTTTATTTGTGGGCTCTGTATTCTGTTCCATTGATCTATGTGTCTGTTTTTATGCCAGTACCATGCTGTTTTGATTACAATGGCTTTATAGTAGTTTGATATCAGGTAGCGTGATTCCTCCAACTTTGTTCTTCTTTGTCAGGATAGCTGTTGCTATGCCAGGGCCTTTTGTGGTTCCATATAAATTTCTGAAATATTCATTCTAGTTCTATGAAATATGTCATTGGAATCTTGATAGGAATTGCATTGAATCTATAGATCCCTTTGGGTAATATGGACATTTTAATGATGTTAATTCTTCCTATCCATGAATATGTATGTGCTTCCACTTATTTGTATCTTCTTCAATTTCTTTCTTCAGTGTCTTATATTTTTCTGAGTACAGGTTTTTTACATCCTTGACTAAGTTTATTCCTAGGTATTTGATTCTTTTTGAAGCAATTGTGAATGGGATTGTTTTCTTGATTTCCCTTTCTGTTAGTTCATTGTTGGCATATAAAAATGCAACTGATTTCTGGATATTAATTTTGTATCCTGCTACTTTGCTGAATTCATTGATCAGTTCTAGTAGGATTCTGTGGGGTTCTTGATGTAAAGAATCATGCAATTTGTGAATAAAGACGGTTTTACTACTTCCTGTCCAATTTGGATGCCTTTTATTTCTTTTTGTCTGGTTGCTGTGGCTAGGACTTCCAGTACTATGCTGAATAAGAACGGACATCCTTGTCTTGTTCCAGATCTTAAGGGGAACACTTGTAGTTTTTGCCTCTTGAGTATGATGCTGGCAGTGGGTTTGTCATGTTGGCCTTTGTTATGTTTAGGTATGTTCCCTCTATTCCCACTTTGCTGAGAGGTTTTTTTTTTTTATCATAAATGGGTGCTGGATTTTAACAAATGGTTTTTCTGCATCTATTGATATTATCATGTGGTTTTTATCTTTCAGTTTATTTATGTGGTGAATCACATTTATTGATCTGCTAATGTTGTATTAGCCTTGCATTTCTGGAATAAATCCCACTTGATCAAGGTGTATGATCTTCTTGATGCATTGCTGTATTCAGTTTGCTAATATTTTGTTGAGGATTTTAGCATCTATGTTCATCAGAGATATTGGCCTATAATTTTCTTTCTTTGTAGTATCTTTATCTGGTTTTGTAGTAAGAATAATGCTGGCTTCGTAAAATGAGTTTGGGAGCTTTCCTTCCTCTTGAATTTTATGAAGTAGTTTGAGAAGCAGGTACTTTACATAGTATTGTCCTTGAGAATTTTATGCATTTTAAAAAATTAATTAATTAATTATTTTTAATTGTTGTTCATGTACAGTTTTCTGCCTTTTCCCCCCCAACCCTTCCCACCAGCCCAGCTATCCCCACCTCCTTCTCCTGCTTTTTTTGGTAGAATGTTGCTAGGTATTGTTGAAGTTTTGTTTTAAAATTTTAAATGGCTTTCCTATTGTGTTTTAAAATTGGGTTTTCCTTTTTTCCCCTCTTTTTTAAAATTGTTGTTCAAGTACAGTTGTCTCCATTTTCCCCCACCCACTTCTCCCCACCCAGGCATCCCTACCCATACTTGATCCCACCCCCCTTTGGCTTTGTCCATGCATCCTTTATACATGTTCCTTGATGACCCTTCTCCCTTGTCCCCCCATTATCTCCTCCCACCTGCCCTTTGGTTACTGCCAGTTTGTTCTCAATTTCAATGTCTGTGGTTATATTTTGCTTGTTTGTGGGTTTTTCTTTGATAAAACATCATCACATTTTGTTTTGTAAAAATTTAAATAAGAAATTTGGTTTTTATTTTTTTATTGAGATAACATTGGTTAATAACATTATATAATTCTTAGTGTGCAACATTAAGCTCTTACCCTTCAGAACAGCATGGATGGAACTGGAAAGCAGTATGCTAAGTGAAATAAGCTAGGCGGTGAAAAACAAATACCATATGATCTCACCTATAAGTGGAACCTTATCAACAAAACAAACAAGCAAGCAAAATACAACCAGAAACATTGAAATAAAGAACAAACTGACAGTAACCAGAGAGGAAGGGGAGAGGGATAATAGGGGATAATAGGGGGAGGGCCATCAAGGAACACGTATAAAGGACACATGGACAAAGTCAAAGGAGGTAGGTTTGAAGGTGGGAGATGGGGTGAGGTGGGGTGTGATGGGGTGAAAATGGAGACAATTTACTTGAACAAAAATAAAAATATAATTTCAATTCAAAATTAAAATAAATGTAATATCTGTATACACCATAGTGTGCTCACTAACAAAATTCTAGTTTTCATTCATCACCATATATTTGACCTCCTTTACCCATTTTGTCCTCTCCCCAGCCCTTCACCTCTGGTAACCACCCATTTGTTGTCTGTATCTATGAGTTTGTTTTTGTTTTAAAACCATTGCTCTTTGAATGTTGATGTTTATCTAGACATCTTACAGAACTCTCGATATTTTCTGGTGAACTCTGAAGTTTTCTTGGTAGTCAATGATGCCTTTTGCAAATAATAACTGTTTTTTGTTGCTTGTATCTTTTTTTCTTTTTCATTGGATTGGGTTGATATGGGAGGTGGAATGATGAATTGTGAGCCAATTCAGGTATCAATTTTGAGAGTTTTTGAAATGAATATTTAACATGTGGACCATGAGGTTGCCGCACAGTAAACCTTGCTACATAACCAAAGGGAAAGGCCCAGTGGTTATTGAATCAATTTAACAAAAGATACAAGATGATCTGTATGCAGAAGGAATTTCAAGAAGTGTTCCAGGCAGTCCACAAGTTAGGAATTAAAGTTGGAATATCCCATGTCTCAGACTTTGCATTTCAGTATCTGTATTCTTGCCTTCACTTTTTAAAAATTAAATTTATTGGTGTGACATTAGTTAACAAAATTGTATAGTTTCCAGTGTACAATTCTGTAATACATAATCTATATATTGCATTGTGCATTTACCACCCAAAGTCATGTCTCCATCCATTGCTGTATATTTGATCCCCTTTACTGCCTCCCCCAATGCCTCTTTCCCTCTGGTGACTACCATACTGTTGTTCGTGTCTATGAGTTTTTGTCTGTTTATTTATACTGTTTGTTCACTTGTAGCTTTCAGTTTTAGATCCCACAGATGAGTGAAGTCATGTGGTTCTTGACCTTTTCTGTCTGACTTATTTCCCTTAGCATGATATTCTCAAGATCCATCCATGTTGTAGCAAATGGCAGCATTTCATCTTTTCTGATGGCTGAATAGTGTTCCATTGTATACATGTCCCACATATATACAATGGAATCTTCTTTATCCAATCATTTATTGAAGGAAACTTCAGTTATTTCCATGTCTTGGCCACTGTGAATAAAATTGCAGTGAACATAGGTGTCTCCATATCTTTGGGAGTAAATGCTTCAAAAAAAAATTTTTTTTTGGTAGATACCCAGAAGAGGAGTTGCTGGGTCATAGGGTAACTGTAGTCTTGATTATTTAGAAACCTCCATACTGTTTTCCATAGTGGCTGTACCAGTTTACATTTTCACCAGCAATGAATGGGGGTTCCTTTTTCTCCACAACTTCTCCAACACTTGTTACTTGTCTTGTTGATAATAGCCATTCTAATAGGTGTGAGGTGATATCTCATTACAGTTTTGATTTGCATTTCCCTAACAGCTGGTGAAGTTGAGCATCTTTTTGTATAGGGTTGTACATCTTTTTGGGAGAAGAGTCTGTTCAGGTCCTCTGCCCAATTTTTAATTGGATTTTTTATTTTTGTTGTTGTTGAATTGTATGAGTTTTTTATATATTTTGGATATGAACCCCTTATCAAAGGTGTGGTTTGCAAATATCTTCCCCCATTCAGTTGGTTGCTTTTTTGTTTTGTTGATGGTTTCTTTTGCTGTGCAGAAGTTTTTAAGTTAGATATAGTCCCATTTAGTTATTTGGGCATTTATTTCCCTTGCTTTTGAGGGAGGGAAATAAAAAAGAAGGAAATAAAAAGGAAGGGCATAGAGAAGATTTCAAATTCATAAAATCCTTTCTAAGACCAAAGTCCATAAGTTTAGTACCTATGTTTTCTTTTATTTAATTGATTATTTCAGGTCTTACATTTAGGCCTTTGACCCACTTAGAATTGAATTTTGTATATGGTGACAAATCACAGCCCACTTTCACTCTTTTGCATGTGGCTTTCCAATTTCCCCAGCACCATTTACTGAAGAGGCTTCCGTTTCTCCATTGTATGATTTTGTCTCATTTGGCAAAAATTATTTCCTCATATACATGTGGGTTTATTTCTGGGGAACAGAGTTGCCTTCATTTGAGTAACGCACATTATGAAAATAATGTTTTTTAAATTTATTTTTGATAACATGTAAAAATGAACGGCCTTGTTTGAAAATATAATACAAGTACAAAAGGCATCTGATTGATCCTTAATATAACCTCCTTAAGTTGGTATCCTCTACCACCACACAATTATAATTTGTTTTGATAGACACAGAATTTATATTTTCATTATGAAAGTTAAATAAAAATATACCCTTTTAAACTTCAAAATGTTAATAAATATATACTTTTAGAATTATATAGTATTGTCCTAAAAACACCCAGCAAGTTGACCTCACTTTATATTGTACCTGGAGATTTTTCTGTGTCAAGATAAACAGAAGCAATTCAGTCTGTGTGTCTGTGAGCCAGCATTACTTAAAATTGAAATTACTTTTCTGTCACCATTTTTTACTGATAGTTCATTCGAGTGTTTTGTGTTTATCCCCCTTACGATGCTGCAGTGAACATATGGAAGTTAGTGCACTCCTTGAGTCCCCTACTTCAGAAGCTTTTTTGAGCAGGGAAAACTTCCTGCGGTCTGGTGGATAGAAAGAACTTAGGTGGGATTCAGCCCCTTGCCACTGATCCCTGGATGTTAGTATCCTCTGAATCTGGAAACTGGAAGTTTATGAGTAGGGGAGCATGGTTTTCTGTACCGGGGAATAAGAGACAGTGGATCTGCACTAAGTGAAAGGTCACGTGAGGACACAGGGAAGAGGCAGCCATCTACACACCAAGAGAGAGCTGTCATCAGGAAACAACCCTGCCAGTACCTTGGTCTTGGATGACCAGCCTCCAACACCAGGAGAAAGAAATTTCTGTTGTTTAAAGCTGCTCAGTCTATACTGTTTTGTTATGGTAGCCCTAGTAGACTAATGTACATGATCATGTAGAAAACAAAGAAAATGTAAAAAATGTCAACAAGGAAAGCCATAATTTTACCACACAGGCTACTGGAATTTATTTTTGGGAGTGTTATGTTTTTCTCATCTTTTATTAAAACATATCAGAAATATTTTCCTTCATCAATAAATATGAACCTAAAACTATTTTGAGTGTTGTTGAAGAATAACAACACCTTAGTTTTAGACTTGCCAAGGTTTAGGGATGTTGGGTTAGCACGATGGAGATCTTTGTGCTGATAGAATGTTTATGCATCTTGGGGGCAGTGAAAGCTACAGGAATCTACTACACTTCATAATATGGCACAGATTGAACACACATTGTACCAATGTCAGTCTCTTGGTTTAGATATTGGACTATCATTACATAGAAATGCAACCCTTTCAGGAAACTGGGTGAAGGGCACAGAAGACCTCTTGGTATTGTTTTTGCAATTTTCTGTGAATTTATATTTATGTCAAAATAAAAACTTAAAAATAAGGAAGCTTGTTAATAGAGAATAGATAAGTCTGTTCACTCTGATCCAAGGTCTTTGTAGGGGCAAAAGGACCAGTAGAGTGATTCTTCATGGTTGGGAGTTCTTTCTATATCAAAAAGATATTAAAAACTACCTTCAAGAAGGCCTCAGTAAGAATATGAGTAATGCTATGCAAATAGTTAAAAAATGGAATTGTGAGATTTAAAGTAGTGGACAAAGCAGAGGGAAGAAAGCATCTAAAGTAGCTGTTTCCTAAATCAGCTAATCTAAGGCATGAGTCACATTTAAAACAGGAACTTTTTTTTAACACACTGGCCAAGATCAGAGACACTCTGTCTGGGCTTGCTGGCGTCTGCACCATGAGAAACGGATGTCTAATGTTGCTGCCAGGTGGGTAGAATTATAACAATGGCAATGCACAACTCTCTGGGAGCTCTAAAGCTATCTGGGAAGTCTCCATTCAGTTTGAGAATTCTCTGTGTTTGCATATTTCTTGTTTTCCCACCACTGAAAGAAAAGCAGAGAAGAAATTTTAAGAAGCTGTTAACTTAATTCTATTAAATGCTGAAAGGAGAAAGTCAGTGAAACTTATTTCTAGGGCTAACTTGGGACTTAAAGGAAATTTCTCATTTTTCCACCTGCATTAGTCTAGGTTTGCTAGAGAAACAGAATATTCAGCAGGCCCTGGAATAACATTATTTTATTCAAAATTGTTTGATTATAACATTCATGAGATGCTATAGGAAATTAACTGTTGGTTAGAGCAACTAGCCTGTGTTAAAAATGGTTTTGTTATATGTAATTTTGCCACAGTTACAAGAACCTATCACTAACATCAAGTAAGGACTTACTGTGTGCATTATTCTAAGAAATGGACTTATGAGATAGTGGAGGCTGGAAAACATAAGATCTGCTGGGCACGCTGGCAGGTTAAAAAAAAAACAAGGGTAGATTTCCTGTTTCATTTCAAGTTCAAATGCATTTTGGAACCAGAATTCCGTCTTTCTCAGAATAAGTTGGTCTTTTTTCTCTTAAGGTCTTCAAATGATTGGATGAAGCCCACTTAAATTATGGAGGGTCATCTGCTTTACTCAAAGTCGACTGATTTAAATGTTAATCTCATCTAAAAAACCCTTTCACAGCAACATCTACATTAGGGTTTGACCAAGTATCTGGGCACTGTGACCTGGACAATTTGATACATAAAATAACTATAACACAACCTATTTTTTTTTCAGAAGACTACAAAACCAAACTTTCTGAAAACTCTAATTTGCTGAAGAAAACATCATCCCTTAGTCTGTGAGCTTTGTGGGTCATGAAATGATTTGAAGAACAATAATAGTGATACTATTACTGCATGAGGTCTGGGCCTAGAATGGGTCTGCCTTTGGCTGGATGATAGTGTGTGGGTTCTTTTTTTTTGATATATTTATTGATTATGCTATTACAATTGTCCTATTTCTGCCCCTTCACTCAACTCCATCCTGCCCACCCCCTCCCTCCCTCATTCCCCCCCCCCCCATAGTTCATGTCCATGGGTCATACTTATAAGTTCTTTGGCTTCTACATTTCCTACACTATTCTTACCCTCCCCCTGTCTATTTTCCACCTACCATTTATGCTATTTATTCTCTGTACCTTTCCCCCCTCTCTCCCTCTCCCACTCCCCTGTTGATAACCCTCCATGTGGTCTCCATTTCTGTGGTTCTGTTTCTGTTCTTGTTGTTTGCTTAGTTTGCTTTTGTTTTGGTTTTAGGTGTGGTTGTTAATAACTGTGAGTTTGCTGTCATTCTTACTGTTCATATTTTTTATCTTCTTTTTCTTAGATAAGTCCCTTTAACATTTCATATAATAAGGGCTTGGTGATGATGAACTCCTTTAACTTGACCTTATCTGAGAAGCACTTGATCTTCCCTTCCATTCTAAATGATAGCTTTGCTGGAGACAGTAATCTTGGATGTAGGTCCTTGCCTTTCATGACTTGGAATACTTCTTGCCAGTGCCTTCTTGCCTGTAAGGTCTCTTTGGAGAAATCAGCTGACAGTCTTATGGGAACCCCTTTGTAGGTAACTGTGTCCTTTTCTCTTGCTGCTTCTAAGATTCTCTCCTTCTGTTTCAACTTGGGTAATGTAATGATGATGTGCCTTGGTGTGTTCCTCCTTGGGTCCAGCTTCTTTGGGACTCTCTGAGCTTCCTGAACTTCCTGGAAGTCTATTTCCTTTGCCAGATTAGGGAAGTTCTCCTTCATTATTTGTTCCAATAAGTTTTCAATTTTTTAAAAAAATATATTTATTGATTATACTATTACAGTTGTCCCATTTCCCCCACCCCCCACTCCACTCCATCCTGCTCACCCTCCTCCCTCCCACATTCCCCCCCCCATAGTTCATGTCTATGGGTCATACTTATAAGTTCTTTGGCTTCTACATTTCCTACACTATTTTTACCCTCCCCCTGTCTATTTTCCACCTATCATCTATGCTACTTATTCTCTGTACCTTTACTCCCTTCTCCCCCTCCCACTCCCTTATTGACAACCCTCATGTTCTAGTTGTTTGCCTAGTTTGCTCTCGTTTTTGTTTTATGTGTGGTCGTTAATAACTGTGAGTTTCCTGTCATTTTTACTGTTCCTATTTTTGATCTTCTTTTTCTTAGGTAACTCCCTTTAACATTTCGTATAATAAGGGCTTGGTGATGATGAGCTTCTTTAACTTGACCTTATTTGAGAAGCACTTTATCTTCCCTTCCATTCTAAAGGATAGCTTTGCTGGATACAGTAATCTTGGATGTAGGTCCTTGCGTTTAATCTTGGGTAATGTAATGATGATGTGCCTTGGTGTGTTCCTCCTTGGGTCCAGCTTCTTTGGGACTCTCTGAGCTTCCTGGACTTCCCAGAAGTCTATTTCCTTTGCCAGATCGGGGAAGTTCTCCATTATTTGTTCAAATAAGTTTTCAATTTTTTGTTCTTCCCCTTCTCCTTCTGGCACCCCTATAATTCGGATTTTGGAACATTTCAAGATGTCCTGGAGGTTCCTAAGCCTCTCCTCATTTTTCCAAATTCTTGTTTCTTCATTCTTTTCTGGATGGATGTTTCTTTCTCCTTTCTGGTCCACACCATTGATTTGAGTCCCAGTTTCCTTCTCATCACTATTGGTTCCCTGTATATTTTCCTTTGTTTCTCTTGGCATAGCCTTCATTTTTTCATCTGGTTTTCGAACAAATTCAACCAATTCTGTGAGCGTCTTAATAACCAGTGTTTTGAACTGTGCATCTGCTAGGTTGGCTATCTCTTCCTTGCTTAGTTGTATTTTTTCTGGAGCTTTGAAGTGTTCTGTCATTTGGGCCATTGTTTTTTTTTTTTTTTTGTCTTGGCGCATCTGTTACTTAAAGGGGCAGAGCCTTAGGTGTTCACCAGGGCAGGGTAACGCTGGTGGCTGCGCTGTGATGCTGTACGTGGGGAAGGGGCCGAGAGGGAGCAATGGCTTCGCTCCACTCTCCACCGGATTTCAGTCGCTCCCTTCCGCTACCCACAATCAAATTGGGCCCCTCTTGGTGCTGGTTCCCGAGTGGGTGGGCTTGTGCACACTCTAGGCCCCTGTGGGTCTCTCCAATGACCTCTCCTGTGAGGCTGGGAGTCTCTCCTGCTGCCTCCCCAACCCCCACGGGCATTTTCAATCAGAGGTTTGAGGCTTTATTTCCTGGCGCTGGAGCCCTGGGTTGTGCAGTCTGCTTTGCTCCCCGCCATTGGTCCCGGTTTATCTGTGCACGAGTGTGGGGCTCTGGGGTGCTACCTGCTGCTCTGCCTGCCCTTTTCTCCGCCACTCTGAGGCCGGCCCTCTCGGTTTTTCTGTGCGTGAATGTGGGGTCGCAGGGTCTGCTAGTGGTAAGACTGCCTGCCCCTTTTGTCCCACATCCGCCAGTCTCGGTCCTGCCACGGCTACGTGAGTCCTCTCTGCCCCGGTGCCCACCTCTCCCCCTCCTACCGGTCTGGATGTATGTTTCTTTTTTATCTACTTGGTGTCGGACTTCCTGGCTGTTCGATTTTCTGTCAGTTCTGGTTGTGCGAGGCGGCGCAGTGTGTCTACCTATGCCGCCATCTTGGTTCTCCGTGTGTGGGTTCTTGACTTTGTGTAGGGAAGGTTTCGCAACACCAGTCCAGGTGATTTTGATAGTATTTTTATTAAAGCTGGGGACAGTAAAACAAAGAAAACAATTAAGGTAGATGAAGCAACAGGAGAGAGCCTAGGCATGGCTGTTCTGGCTCCCTAGAAAAGCAATAGGAAAAAAAATGAGCCTAGGTGGGGCTGCTTTCAGCTCACTGGGAAATCAGAAAAAAAGGGGGCCTGGGAGACAAGATCGGGAGCTAAGCCTGGGATGAGCTGCCGCTGCCTGCTGTTGTCCTGATAGTAAGTCTTGTGGGGACCCTGAGAGTTTAAAAGAAAGGGAGCAGAGATACAAGGCATGGGCATGCTTTAACGAGAGAGTGTGCAATTGGTCCTTTGTCTTGAGGCTTTTTATCTCTGTGGCCCTCAGGAATCCTAGGTAAGGTCTCAGAGGAGGATTTTAACAGAAGATCTGAACAGAATACTCATTGGCTTTTCAGGTGTGTCCCTCAATATGTTGATTCATCAAAATGTATGTATAGAGGGGTCAGGGTTACTTTCTGGTTAGTTTTATTTTCAAAGAATGTCATCAAAGAGGGACAGGGACTGAGGCCTGTCTTCTCTGGGATGGTCTGGAATTTGTAAACCATTTGTTCCTAAGTATCTTTGGTTAGGAAAGATAAAGTCTTGAGATCCATTGGCTGGCTGTGAGTTGCTCAAATTGTTTGGCTTTAATTATTTTGTTTCAGTTTCTCTTATTCCTCTTTTTAAAAAACTTCCCTGGCTTCTTACTACCCTGCTACATTTCCCCCTTAGAGGCTTCCATCCCTAGAATCTTAGGGTTGATAAGGGAGGATGATATATTCTCAGTAATTCCTCCCTGCAGACAAGGGTCATGGTCTCAGCCTGTGTAGGGTATGGGAGTCTCCTCCCAGCCTGATCTAAGGGGGATACGGGAATAGGATATGAGACTGAAACCGAGAGGCTGTTGGTTGATCTTTGTAGAGATGGGCTGTAATCTCTGAAATGCCATCATCTTGACATGGAATTGCTGTATCCTAGAGTGATAAATTCGACGAGAATGTTAATGGAGTAGATGACCTGGGAGTTTATCTGATAAGGGTTAAATCCAACAGGGACAGAAACATTCCTTTTCTGGGGGAGGAGGCTGGGCATGTAAACAGGCTATTAGAAAGAATGTCAGAAATATGAGAAAGACCATTATATCAAGGCGTAGTTATTACATTACTTATCTGTAACATGTTTTTTGCTTCTTGGAGAGGGGCTTGCAGTCTGTGATGGGTTCACAAGAATCTCAAGTTATGTTTCCTATGAGACTCACAGGTTTAATTTGAGATAAAGTAAACCCACTGGGTGTCCCCATGAGCTTTTACTGCAGTTGGGGTGCTTAGTGGGACCTAATGTGGGTTCTTCCAGCTGGGCTGTAGTTGGGACTTAGGACAGTAAACCATGTCTCTTGGTTTACCTTGGTGGTGGTAGGTGTTTTTTTATTTTATCTTATTTTATTTTTTATATCAGGGGCAGGTAGAATTTTGTTTCTGTTCCTGTAATGCTTTTTGTACCTGTCCCAGATTAATGGGGTAAGATAACAGCTGGAGGGTTTCCTCATTTATTAGCAGGTCAGATCTGAGAAAGGGCCAGGCATAGATGAGTTCAAAGGGGCTCACTTGTAACTGTGCTTTAGATGCAGCTCTCAGTCTCATGACACTTGTGAGTAACACAGACACCCAGGCCTCTGTGGTTTCTCGGCATAGCTTGGCGAGAGTCCTTTTCGGGGTCTGATTAGCTCTTTCTACCTTAACCAAGGATTAAGGTCTCTGTGATGAGCGTGATAGTCGATTTCTAAAGCTTGAGCCAGCTGTTGTATGATATTGTCTACAGAAGAGGGCCCATCGTCACTGCGTGAGCTTCGTGGTAGTTCAAACCTAGGTGAGACTTCTTTTATTAAGTACTTGGCCACATCAGTAGCCTTTTCCTGTTCTGGTAGGAAAGGCTTCATCTGGTGAAAGTGTCTGCAAATACTAGCAAATATTCAAATCCAGCTTCAGGGGACATCTGAGTGAAGTTAATCTGCCCATCCTCCCCGGGACATGTGTACCCGTGTTGTACCTGCACTAAGAGGAGAGGAGGAGGCAGGTGACTCTGGGGGTTATAGTAGTTCCTAGACTTGACAAGATGTCCCTTCATAATAAGGGAATGGGGATGAGGCATCCCAGAACTACAAGAAAGGCATGACTAAAAGTGAGATTTCTGAGGCAGTCGCTGAGGAACTGAGTAAAATAGTAGCATTGAGGATGCCCATTCATCCCAGGGATTGAACAGGTTTTGGAAGAAAGAGGCCCTAGTGAGTGGGCCAGAGCAGGGCAAGCAGCCCCATGTCTAGTCAAAATGCAGTGGGCGTACCTGCCACATCGTGGTCACCCAGGATGGCGGTCACCCAGGGTTCCTCTGGTGAGATGGTCAGATGGTTGGTAGGGGCAGTGGGATTAATTCTGGGGTGTTTCAACCATCATTGGTTTGGAGGCACTGGGATCCCTTTGTAGCCTAGGACACTCACTTTTCCAATGTCCTTCCTTCTTGCAGAGGGGACATGGTCCTGGAGGCAGTGGAGCCCAGGTTGGAGTCAGGTGTGGGCACTCCCTTCCTCAAGCTGTAGCATTGCCCCTTTGATGTTCGTTATAGCCTGGGGGCTGAGTGGTCCTGAAAGGGCATAGGAGGTAAAGCTGTGGCTAACAAGTGAGTCTTTTGTTTCTATGGGGTCGCTTTTTGCTTATCCTTTGCCTCTGTAGACTGAAAGTTATCTTTACCAGTTGCTCAGTGGAGGTCGGGGGCTGGAGGTCCTAAGGCTAGTATTTGTAATTTTCTCCTGATGCCTGGGGCTGCCTGATGGATAGAATGCACCCCCAGATGTGGTCGACCCTTGGCAGACTCAGGGTAGATGTTTGTGTACTTTTGCAGAGCTTCTGTTAGTCAACCCTGAAAAAGGGCAGGGTTTCTATGCTTTTCTTGAGTAACCTTTTCCATTTTGCCATAATTAACAGGCTTAATAGTACATTTTTTCATCCCTCTCTGAGATAAGTAACCACATGGGTCTGGCAGTCCCTTCCCTCTTGTCCTTCATCTGTCCCAGATGGATAGACGCAGTCAGGGTCATGATCTGGGCTTGCATCTTCCCCTGGTCAAATATGTGATACTGAACATGATGACCAGCTAATTCATCAACATAAGCCCTAGAGGTTCCTATTATGTGCTGCTTTTAATCTATAGTGCAGTAGTGGGAGAGGGGTTATAACCTCCCCAGTGAACTTGATTGGGGTTTCAGAAAACTGACCAAGTTTTTCTTTGCAAATGGCCAGGTCAGACATGGAAAGGAAGGAAGGAAGCATGTCAGAGAAGGAAACATGTACCTAAATAATTCTGCCACCAGGCTCCCCATCTGCTACTTCTCTCAGAGGTAACATGTTAGGGTTTGGGTGATACTGAATTCTGCTCCTGGTAGTGGCAGGATGACAAGGGGGGCAGGTGCCAGCAGCTCTGCACTGCGAGAGGGGTTACATAAAGGTGGCTACACTTTGGAAGACATCAGGGAGTGAGCTTGGAAGTGGGCTGCTCCACCTTTGCGGGGGCGGGGGGAGTTCCCTTCGATCTACTAGGAGCAGGGGCCTGCTTTTTGCTGGGACTGTGAGGAAGGTGTCCTCTAATTCATCTGATGCTGTGGCAACACACATCCTACAAAACTTTTAACAATCCCTATGCTGGTAATGGGCCATAAACATTTGAATATAGGGCATTTCACTCCATTGACCTTCATTCTTGCAAAACAAATCTAATTGGAGAATAGTGTTATAATTCAGAGATTCATTTACAGGCCAGACTTCCCCATCTCCGAATTCGTATTGAGGCCAGGTGACATTGCAAAAGAAAATGGGGTGTTTTTCTTTTGATCTTCACCCTTAAAGGTGGCCTGTTGTTAAGGAGACACTCTAGGAGGGAATCTTGGGGAATGCTTTTGGCGACACCCACTTCACCTCTTTCTACCTGGTCAACACAGCTGATGACCGGTGATGGGGCCTCCAGTACCAGGATGTGGGGCACGGGTCAAAGTGTCAATTCAGTTGTTCCTTAGAGTTTAGAAACATTTGTTCACTTTAAAGGTATAATCTAAAATTGATTTTTATAAAGTTGTAATTTAGAATAAATAAGGGTTCTTTAACATACTTGCAAAAGCATTAGAGTAAAATGACATGGTTATTGGACAAAGGAATTTGTTTTGTAACAACATTTTAAGATAACTATCAGACTCACAAATAAATGTATCCGAAATTTGTAGATTAAAAAAAACACAATAGTGGTTATTTTAAAGATTTTATTTATTTTTAGAGAGGGGGAAGGGAGGGAGAAAGAGTGGGAGAGAAACATTGATTGGTTGCCTCCAGCACATGCCCAGCTGGGCACCTTGCCCGAAACTCAGGCGTGTTCCCTGAACAGGAATTGAACCGACAACCTTTCAGTTCATAGGCTGGCGCTCAATCCACTGAAACACACCAGCCAGGGCAGAGATTTGTAGATTTTTGACTAAGAAACCAATCAACTTGTTCTCCACTGCCAATTGTACTTGAGGTTTCTGTGGAGAAATAACAACTGGTTTTGAGAAGTTAATGGCAGCTTGCAAGCTTGTTCATTTGTTAGTAAAATTATCACTCTGCTTTACCATCTATCTACATGCCTTTCCTTTCTTCTTTCTTTCTCTTTTTTTGTTTTGTCCTTTTTACATTTAGGAAAATCTTTCTTCCAGTGTTCCTCCCTGTTAATACGTATGTCCTTTTCCTTTATAGCCCTTTCTCCCCCTTTTTACCATTTCCTCAATCCCTACTCTTTTTGCTTTTTTCCCTATTCCTAATACTTCAACTTACGCAAACATTCTGTGACTTACACAAACTTTCTGCAACTTACCTAGTCCCTTTTAGTTCACCTTTTTAACTTATTCAGAAATAACTATCTTTAGAACAATATATTTTCAATTCTTATCCTTCAAAAATGTATTTTTCTTCTATTACTAAAACCATACAGTTTCTTTTAAACTGAATTAGAATTCTGTTTTTTAGAAACCCTAATTTTTATTGACAACTAAAAGTAATTACCGTTCTTTTTTTATGTTTTTCATTATTTTAAATATATTTATTGATTATGCTATTACAGTTGTCCCATTCCCCCCCTCCACTCCACTCCATCCTGCCCACCCCCTCCCTCCAACATTCCCCCCCTATAGTTCATGTCCATGGCTCATACTTATAAGTTCTTTGGCTTCTACATTTCCTACACTATTCTTACCCTCCCCCTGTCTATTTTCCACCTATCATCTATGCTACTTATTCTCTGTACCTTCCCCCCCCTCTCCCCCTCCCACTCCCCTATTGACAACCCTCCATGTGATCTCCATCTCTATGGTTCTGTTCCTGTTCTAGTTGTTTGCCTAGTTTGCTCTTGTTTTTGTTTTAGGTGTGGTTGTTAATAACTGTGAGTTTGCTGTCGCTTTTACTGTTCCTATTTTTGATCTTCTTTTTCTTAGGTAACTCCCTTTAACATTTCCTATAATAAGGGCTTGGTGATGATGAACTTCTCTAACTTGACCTTATCTGAGAAGCACTTGATCTTCCCTTTCATTCTAAATGATAGCTTTGCTGGAGACAGTAATCTTGGATGTAGGTCCTTGCCTTTTCGGATGTTGGAACGTTTCAAGATGTCCTGGAGGTTCCTAAGCCTCTCCACATTTTTCCGAAATCTTGTTTCTTCATTCTTTTCTGGTTGGATGTTTCTTTCTTCCTTCTGGTCCACACCATTGATTTGAGTCCCAGTTTCCTTCTCATCACTATTGGTTCCCTGTATGTTTTCCTTTGTTTCTCTTAGCATAGGCTTCATTTTTTCATCTGGTTTTCGAACAAATTCAACCAATTCTGTGAGTGTCTTGATAACCAGTGTTTTGAACTGTGCATCTGATAGGTTGGCTATCTCTTCCTCGCTTAGTTGTATTTTTTCTGGAGCTTTGAAGTTTTCTGTCATTTGGGGCATTTTTGTTTTTTTTTTTGTCTTGGCGCGTCTGTTTCTTTAAGGGGCGGAACCTTAGGTGTTCACCAGGGCGGGGTAACTCTGGTGGCTGTGCTGTGATGCTGTATGTGGGGGAGGGGCCGAGAGGGAGCAATGGCGCTCGCTCCACTCTCCACCGGATTTCAGTCACTCCCTTCTGCTACCCACAATCAATCTGGGCCCCTCTGGTGCTGGTTCCTGAGTGGGTGGGCTTGTGCATGCCCTAGGCCCCTGTGGGTCTCTCCAATGACCTCTCCTGTGAGGCTGGGAGTCTCTCCTCTGCCGCCCCAACCCCCATGGGCGTTTTCAATCAGAGGTTTGAGGCTTTATTTCCTGGTGCTGGAGCCCTGGGTTGTGCAGTCTGCTTTGCTCCCCGCCATTGGTCCTGGTTTATCTGTGCGCGAGTGTGGGGCTGTGGGGTGCTACCCACCACTCTGCCTGCCCCGTTCTCCGCCACTCTGAGTCTGGCCCTCTCGGTTTATCTGTGCGCGAATGTGGGGGTCACAGGGTCTGCTAGTGGTCAGACTGCCTGCCATGTTGGTCCCACACTCTGCCGGTCTTGGTCCCGCCACGGCAATGCGAGTCCTCTCCGCCGGGGCTGCCCGTCTCCGCCCCTCATACCAGTCTGGATGAATGTTTATTTTTTATTTCCTTGGTGTCGGACTTCCTTGCCATTCGATTTTCTGTCAGTTCTGGTTGTGCGAGGAGGCGCAGTGTGTCTACCTATGCCGCCATCTTGGTTCTCCATCGTTCTTTAGATTGACAAAATTATGAGGACATGTGATAACTTTTAGAAGCAGGTTGTTTCTATTGGCAAGTACAGTTACATTTTTAAGAGGCATAGCAGGGATAACATGAAACTTTTTTTGTAAACCCAGACAAAATAAACACATATTTAAAGTTAATACCATTAAAACACATTAACCTTAAACATCTATTCAAAGTGTGGTGCTTATTGCATTACTTTAGTGTGCTCAAAAGTGAGCTGCTTAATTACCTAGTGACTTTGATATCTTTTAAGGAGGCTGGAGAAAAGAGAGCTAGGTATCTGGCTTGGGTGACTTCAGCCTCTTGGGTTTTTAAAAGGGGCACTTTCCCCTTCACACCGAGGTGGTGCAACTCCCTCTACTGCTCACAGCCTGCAAGGGTTCTCAGGTGGCATTAATTCCCCTATTGTTTCTGGGGCCACAGCAGCTAGTGGGCCTCCAGGAGGAGTATTTAGGGTGCTTAAAAAGACTCATGTAGAATGTCTGAGATTTTCCTGCCAATGCTTTCCTCTAGGACTTTTTATGGTGTTACGACTTATATTTAAGTCTTTTACCCACCTTGAATTTATTTTTGTGTATGGTGTAAGTTGGTGATCGAGTTTCATTTTTTTTTTGCATGTGGCTGTCCAGATCTCCCAACACCATTTGCTGACGAGTCTATTCTCACTCCATTTAATGCTTCTGCCCCCTTTGTCAGATATTAATTGTCTATAGAGACATGGGCTCTTTATTCTGTTCCATTGATCTGTGTGTCCGTTTTTATGCCAGTACCAGGCTGTTTTGATTACAGTGGTCTTATAATGCAGTTTGATATCAGGTATTGTGATCCTTCCTACTTCGTTCTTCTTTCTCAAAACTGCTTCCACTATTTGGGGTCATTTATGTTTCTATATAAATTTTTGAAATATTCTATATCTGTGAAATATGTCATTGGTATTTAATAGGGATTGCACTGAGCCTATAAATTGCTTTGGGTAGTATGGACATTTTGATGATGTTAATTCTTCCAATCCATGAACATGGTACATGCTTCCATTTATTTGTGTCTTCCTTAATTTCTTTGTTCAGTGTTGTGTAGTTTTCTGAGTACAGGTGTTTTACCTCCTTGATAAGGTTTATTCCTAGGTACTTTATTTTTCTTGTTGCTATAGCAAATGCATTTTCTTCCCCTGATTTCTATTTCTGACATTTCGTTGTTGGTGTACAAAAATGCCTTCGATTTTTGTACATTGACTTTGTATCCTGCTATTTTGTCAAATTCACTTATTAGGTCGAGTAGTTTTTTGGTGGAGTCTATGGGTTTTCTATGTACACTATCATATCATCTGCAAACAATGACAGTTTTACTTCTCCTTTCCAATTTGGATGCCTTTTGTTTCTTTTTCTTGTCTGATCGCTTTGGCTAGATCTTCCAATACTATGTTGAATAAGAGTGGTGAGAGAGGGCATCCTTGTCTTGTTCCTGATCTTAGTGGGAAAGCTCTAAGTTTTTGTCCATTGAGTATGATGTTGGCTGTAGGTCTCTCATATATGGCCTTTATTATGTTGAGGAATGCTCCCTCTATTCCCACTTTGCTGAGTGTTTTTATCATAAATGGGTGCTGTACCTTATCAAATGCTTTTTCCACATCTATTGATATGATCATGTGATTTTTGTCTTTGCTGTTGTTTATGTAATGTATTATGTTTATTGATTTGTGAATATTGTACCATCCTTGCATCCCTGGGATGAATCCCACTTGGTCATGGTGTATGATCTTTTTGATGTATTGCTGGATGCAGTTTGCCAATATTTTGTTGAGGACTTTAGCATCTATGTTCATCAGCGATATTTTGGAAGACCCCACACTTCTCAGAGGGATCCAACTGGCTGCTTAAGTACCCCTCCAGTGCTCCAGCTGCCACCTGTGGTGACCAGCCAGCCCTCTCACATCTCCAACACATTCCCTACCAGTCAGGTTGTGCTGAAGCTGATTCTTCTGTCTGTCTGATGTTATAAGGCTTCTTTTTTGCTATTGTTCCATTGTTGGTATCTCCACAATTTAGTTGCAATTCCAGATTGGTCTGGGGAGGAGGTTAGTGTGCCTTCCACTCACTCCTACATCATCTTTGAACTCTTGTTTATGTTTTTAATTACCCAGTAGGAAGACTTGTTGAGGCTCTCAATGATAGCTTCAAAGGCCATGAATAAGCTGTGGAAACAACTTATTCAGGAAAGTCTTGGCCCCAGTTCAAGGAATTACATAGGTATTATCCCAAAGAACTGTTTAAACAGGAGAGAGAGAAACCTGGTGATGGAAGATAAGGGTGGCATGACAGAAATGAAGTTGTTAAAATTGGTGTAACCAGCTCTGGCTGGAGTCTATAGGATTTTCCATGTACACTATCATGTCATCTGCAAACAGTGACAGTTTCATTTCCTCCTTTCCCATTTGGATGACTTTTATTTCTTTTTCTTGTCTGATTGCTGTGGCTAGGACTTCCAATACTATGTTGAATAAGAGTGGTGAGAGAGGGCATTCTTATCTTGTTCCTGATCTTAGTGGGAAAGCTCTAAGTTTTTGTCCATTGAGTATGATGTTGGCTGTAGGTCTCTCATATATGGCCTTTATTATGTTGAGGAATGCTCCCTCTATTCCCACTTTGCTGAGTGTTTTTATCATAAATGGGTGCTGTACCTTATCAAATGCTTTTTCCACATCTATTGATATGATCATGTGATTTTTGTCTTTGCTGTTGTTTATGTGATGTATTATGTTTATTGATTTGTGAATATTGTACCATCTTTGCATCCCTGGGGAACCGTGGTCTCACTTTTCATAGCCTTCACTTTTTCCTCTATTTTGCAACCATACTCAACCATTTTTGTGAGCATCCTGATTACCAGTGTTTTGAACTGTGCATCTGATAGGTTGGTTATCTCTTCATCACTTAGCTATATTTTTCTGGAGCTATGATCTGTTATTTCATTCAGGCAATATTTTTTGTCTTGGAGTGCCTGTTACATAGCAAGGGGCAGAGCCTTAGGTATTCACCAGGGCGGGGCAACCCACGTGGCTGCATTGTGGTGCTGTATGTAAGGGAGGGGTTGAGAGGGAAAAATACACTTGCTCTGCTCTTGGTTGGCTTTCAGTCACTTCCTCTGCTACCCACAAACAAATTGGGCCCTCCTGGTTCTGATTCCCGGGTGGGTGGGTTTGTGTATGTTCTAGGATCCAGTGGGTCTCTCCAATGAACTCTCCTGTGAGGGTGGGAGTTTCTCCCATTGCCTCAACACCCACAGGTTTTTTTAATAAGAGGTTCTGAGGATTTATTTCCTCACACTGGAAGCCTGGGTTGTGTGGTCTGTCTCACTTCCCAGTTGTTCCTCCTGGTTTATCCTCACAAAAATGTGGTCCTGCCTGCTCTGCCAGCCACTGCCTCTCCTGGGTCTGCCCATCGCCACCTAGCCCATGGTGGTCCACCAGCTGCTGCCTTGCCATGCATCCTCTCCTCCCCGGCTTCCTGTCACCGCCCCTCCTACTGGTCTTGATGAATGTTTCTTCTTTAACTCCTTGGTTGTCGTACTTCTATGCAATTTGATTTTCTGTCAGTTCTGGTTGTTTTTGTTTTTAAATTTGTTGTCTTTATTTTGGTTGTACAAGGAGGCAAAGTGTGTCTACCTAAGCCTCATCTTGGTTGGAAGTCAGGTGAAGTTCTTAACAGAATATTTATTAGCTTTCCAGGTGTGTCCTTCAATATGTTGATTCATCAAAATGTGTGTATAGATGGGTTGGGGTTATTTTCTAGTTAGTTTTATTTTTAAAGGAGTTCCTTGAAGAGGGACCAGGACTGAGGCTGGCCTGCCTAGGGTCGTCTGGAATGTGCAAACCATTTGCTCCTTCCGAGATCAGACGAGATCGGGCGCGTTCAGGGTGGTATGGCCGTAGACCCATTTGCTCCTAAGTGTCCTTGGTTAGTGGAGATAAAAACTTTATGAGTTATTAGGTGGCTGTAAATTGCTCAAATTGTTTGGCCTTGTTTAATTTTATGTTGTCTCAGTTTCTCTTATTCCACTTATCAAGGAATTTCCCTAGTTTCTTACTGCTACACATTAACACTTCCCTGACCCCCCGTCTCTCTGTTCCAGTGCTGTGTATGTTGCTGGTTCTGTCAGAAGATGGACCCCAGCACACCAAGGGTGAGTCTGCTGGGAGTAACTCAGTCCATAGCCAGCATCCCAACCCCCACCTGCACCTCTCAGCACAGGCAGGAGAAAGGCCTGTTGCAGACGGAAGCTCAGGGTTGCTCCTCCCAATGCTCCTCCTTGCCCTTGTCTCAGCTCTCATCTTGTATCCATGGTCTCCATCCCCACAGCCTCTGCCTCCATGGCCTGTGCTCGCTGGTGCCCTCTGCACTCCACATGTGTCAATGCCACTGCCTGCCGCTGCCTTCCGGGATTCAGCTCTTCATCTGGGGAGATCATCACCAACCCTTTGGAGAGCTGTGATGGTATGCAGGCTTGGGGGGTAGAGGGCCACATGGAGACATGACTGGTAGTTGGGGGCCTCAGCCTTTGTCCTCAGACCATCATCAAGGGCAGAAAAAAGAGAAAGGAAAAGATACAAAGGTGAAAAATGACAAGTGAATAAGTGTGGCTTCCTAGAGAGAAAAGAGCTAGGTCTCCAGGAGTCTGAGATCTGTGCCTCAGTTTGCCATTCCAGGCCTGGGGAGGGAGATGCAGATCTTCCACACACCCACCACTTCAGCACTTCCTCCTGTATCCAAATCCAGGGTGACAGGCAGAGAGCTGAGGAGAGCAGAGTTGATTTAGTGGGCTTCAGGAATGGCTTGCTCCAGCCACAGCCCAGCTGCAGCAGTGTTGCCTGAGAGTCTAAGTCTTTTCCAAAAGACACTGATTAAGCATCAGGCCTCATGCTACCTAGGAGACGAGGCTCTCTGCCCTGGGGACACCCATGCCTTTGGGAGGTGACCCTTTGTCCTGTTTTGTTTCAGACATCAATGAGTGCAGACTACCCGTGCCAGTGTCCTGTGGAAAACTGGCAGACTGCCAGAACACAGAGGGGAGCTACTACTGCATGTGCAGCCCAGGATACAGGCTTGTTTCTGGGGCAACGAATTTCAGTAATGAGAGTGAGAACACGTGTCAAGGTAAGAATGACCCCGTATCCTCCACCTCCCTGTTCGTAAGGTTTGTGGTCACCAGAGCCATTCCTGCAGCAGACAGGGGGCAGGTGCCTGGTTGTAGGTACAGTGCCCAGGTGTGAGTGGGGACAGGTGTGTCTGTGCCCATCCCACCAGAACAGAGAGGCAGGGTGGCATGAGAACCAAGGACCCAAATCCTGGTGTTGCTACCTGATGGCCGTGTATGTGACACCGGCCAGGACACTTACTCAGAAATCACCAGTAATGTGTGAGATGTGATATTTTGGTGATTTTGTGTTAAAAAAACAGTGCGGATCTTTTATCGATAAAAACAAAAGTAGCTTTGCCTTTTGTTAACTGTATGACCTTGGACATGTTCTTCACCTCTCTGTGCCTCAGTTTACCCACCTATAAAAGGGATTGACAGGGGTGCTGCCTCATAGAACTGCTGGGAAGGGATAGGGGATCACAAAGCACAGCACGTGGTGGCTGTGGGGTTTAGGATTACCCTCACTGTGATCTAACACGCCCTCGCCAGGAAGGATGCCCCAGGGCCCGCGCCCCTGGTGGCTGCTCAGAGAACAGCTGGCTCAGTGCATCCCCTCCCCAGGGACCCAGGAGGAACCAGGCCTCCATGCATGACCAAGCTCTGTCCCCTTTCTGGGAGGAGCAGGCGGGCAGGGAAGGGGCTTCGGGCATATGCAGGGCAGAATGGGGCCAGCAGTGGTCAGGCAGAAGCCAGGACTCACCCAGAGAGAGGGGGTTAGTGCATAATACAGAGAGGGGAGGAGGAGGCTGGGCCAAGGATCCTGGAGGACTCTGAGCAGGGTCCACAGGCCCACCAGGCTGCGGAGAGAAGAGCCTGAAACCACAGTCCCAGCCCCTTCCCTCTTGCCCTGTGTGCGGAGGGAGGTGGCAGACCCTCTTGGTGGGAGGGAAGGGGGCACCTGCACCCACACCTGCCTGGAACCCAGTGGGAGAGCTCTGTCCACTGCACTGCTGGTCCACAGGGGCTTCTGGGTGGATGTTATGCCCCAAATATGTAGCCTGGCCAGAGGGCAGAGGAAATTGGGAAAAGGTTCCCCATCTCCAGGTGAACAGTGTGTTTGGGGAGTGGAGAATGAGCTGATTTTTAGCCCCCATTTGCCTCCTTGGCTGAACACCCTTGTGCAGTGACACTGTACAGCTGCCCATGGTGGCCGTGGATCGTGCTTGGTGTGCCTGGACTGGGGCAAGCCCTGTGGCACAGGTGGTGGTTGTGGGGAGTGAGGAGATGTGCTGCTGTGTTAGAAAGGGGCCAGGGCTAAGAGCAAGGGTTGGAGCTGCTGGGCAGAGAGAGACACAGCTGAACAAGAGTGAGGGGGGACCTCAGGGGAGAGAGCAGCCTGCTGGTTTGGATCAGGACCTGCTGTCTGAAGACCTAGCTTTGTGACGGGCTCAGCTGGGCCGTCTGCCCACCTCAGCATTCCATCCTTTGCCCACCTGAGGGCCTGACTACTCCTGTCATGGTCCACAAGGTCTGCTTTGGGCAGGACCCAGGCCATTTTCTCGGATGCTCGCTCCACTTTCTCCAGGCATCAACAGGCCGTCCCAGGCACCTACCTGGTCTCCCAGCCTCTGTGAACCCTGAGGCTCAAAATCCTCTGCAGAGGCCCTTTCCAGAAGTTTGGAATGTCTTCCCCACTCACCTGACATCTTATTTGCATAAAACAATGAGGGTGGAGGCATTCAAGACACTTCAGGAGCTGACGACGCAGTGCATTCCAGATGGACCTGGGGGCCCTGTCAGGAAAATTGGGAGAACAGAGATTTAGGCCCACCTCTCCCAGCTGGCCCTGCCTCTGGCCAACAACCCCACCTGGAGAAGATGCCTCTTGGCATCCTGTCCCCAATTCTCAGCCGCTCAGCCTCCACCCATTTCCTCAAGGAAGCCTCCACCCTGACCCTCCCCAATAATTTCAGTTCACGGGACTGTGGGCAGCTTGGATGGCTGGGACCAGTCGGGTGACATATTGGGGGTGAGCAGGGTGACATCGACCTCCCCCACCCTGCCCCAAACTCAGAGAGTTGGGTGAATGAAGAGGCTCCCATCTGAACCAGATGACAAGAGAGGCAGTCATCGGGGACCATTGCCCCAGGTCTGATCCTCTCCTGAGGAGGTCAACCCAGGAGCCATGGGGGCCCAGACCACTGGGGGACAGAAGATGGAGGCTGAGGGCTCTTGGCAAAGCCCAAGGTCTGTGTCCCTGGTGGGAGAACAAGGAGCCACATGACAGAAATGCCTGCCACTCTTCACCCATCAGTGCCTGCTCCCCTCTCCAGGCACCCAGCCCTTGCCCACCGCTGCCTGGGCTCACATGTGGATTCTCACCACTTCCTGCCAGTCCAGGGGATGCTTTCATGGGGATCGAAAGAGGCACCTTTACCACTCCAAGGCTGTGTGGCTGGATGTGGGCCCTGCTGTCCATCACGGCCTGGCACCCACTGTCCAGGTGGCCCTGGCCTATCTGGCACCATTTTCATTTCCTGGGCTCCTGCCCAAAAGCCTTGTCAGGCTTAGGGGTGGTTCTTGGTCCATCTCCACATGTTGGAGTCTCAGAATTAGCCTGGATGGCAGACCGCTGTCTCACCAGAGCCACCGAGATTCCAAGAACTCAGCCCACAGCCCCCACCCTGGGGGAGTGAGGACAAAGGCTGCCAAAATGAGCCTTGCCCAGGGAATGCAGCATTTCTCCTGCACTTGGTTCTGGGAAGGCCCGCCCTGGCCTTTGCCCAAGTCTTCAGGGTGGACACAGGTGGTGGTGATGTCCTTGTCCCAGCTGGGAGCTGCCCCAGAGTCTGAAGGAGTCAAAGCTGGCAGAGAGGACGTGGGCCACTTCTGGCCACATCTGGACAACAAAGCATCTAGGCCACCACGTTTACCCATAGAACACCTCCGTGTGAATCAGAAAAGGCACCCACACACCTGGGATGCTTCTAGATGCTTCTATGCTAGAAGGCTGCCCATGGCTGCAGGCGTCCACCACGCTCTCCTTCCCCTGCAGACATGGACGAATGCCAGCTGGGCCCTAGAATCTGTAAAAGCCACCGCATCTGCGTCAACACCCAGGTGCCTGCTGGGGTTAGAGACCAACCCAAGGACCCAAAGCTGTGGAGAGATAGAGGCCCCAGGAAGACACTATGAGGCTGGAATGGGGCTGGGGAAGGAGCTGGGGCAGGTCCCCCAGCCCGAGGAGGTGGGAAAAGATCTCAGGTTCCTGAAATGCCATGGGCCTGCCAAGGGCCTGCCCAAGGATTCGCCTCCCTGAGAGGTCCTGCCACAGAGCAGGGGGGTTTCTGTGCAGCCCCTGTGAGCACCCCCAGACACTTCCCCTTTCTTATGTGTCATGTGCAAGTCAAGGGAGGTGTCACTTCCTCTTCCCAGAAAGGGAATGTGGGCAGGTGCCCAGGAGGGAATAGGTAGGAGTCTTTGGTCAGGAAGTCCAGCCACAAACTCAGTTTCCCTCCTGGTTTTGCCACCTATAAACTGGAGACTAAGGTCCCTGCTGTGTCCATCTTGTAGGGACACCACCATAAGGTGCTTTGAGACTGAAGTTTCAGGTCACAGGTGGTGGCCTGTGTACTAAGAGTGGGGTGCTTAGTGTTGGGTAGTGAGAAGTGGGTGCAGTGAGTGGAGGGAGGGCCTGACGCTCTGGCTTTGTCCTCAGATGTGGATGAATGCACCTCGGGGCAAAACTCCTGCCACAACTCCACCCATTGCCTCAACATCCAGGGCAGCTATGAGTGCCGCTGCCGCCGCGGCTGGAAGCCAGTTCCTGGGTCCCCCAATGGCCCAAACAACACCGTCTGTGAAGGTTGGGAGTTTATATCTCATAAATGTGCCACATCCTCTTTTTTTTGTGTGTGTGTGTGTGTTGGCTAGTATTATTTTTAAATATATTTATTGATTATGCTATTAAAATTGACCCATTTCCCCCCCCTTCACTCTACTTCATCCTGCCCACCCTCTCCCTCCCACATTCCCCCACTATAGTTCATGTACATGGGTCATACATATAAATTCTTTGGCTTCTACATTTCCTATACTATTCTTAACCTCCCCCTGTCTATTTTCTACCTACCATTTATGCTACTTATTCTTTGTACCTTTCCCCCTCTCTCCCCCTCCCACTCCTCTGTTGATAACCCTCCATGTGATCTCCATTTCTGTGGTTCTGTTCCTGTTCTTGTTGTTTGCTTAGTTTGCTTTTGTTTTTGTTTTAGGTGTGGTTGTTAATAACTGTGAGTTTGCTGTCACTTTTACTGTTCCTATTTTTGATCTTCTTTTTCTTAGATAAATCCCTTCAACATTTCATATAATAAGGGCTCGGTGATGATGAACTTCTTTAACTTGACCTTATCTGAGAAGCACTTTATCTGCCCTTCCATTCTAAATGAAACCTTTGCTGGATACAGTAATCTTGGATGTAGGTCCTTGCCTTTCATGACTTGGAATACTTCTTGCCAGCCCCTTCTTGCCTGTAAGGTCTCTTTGGAGAAATCAGCTGACAGTCTCCTTTTCTCTTGCTGCTTCTAAGACTCTCTCCTTCTGTTTCATCTTGGGTAATGTAATTATGATGTGCCTTGGTGTGTGCTTGCTTGGGTCCAACTTCTGTGGGACTCTCTGAGCTTCCTGGATTTCCTGGAAGTCTATTTCCTTTGCCAGATGGGGGACGTTCTCCTTCATTATTTGTTCAAATAAATTTTCAATTTTTTGCTCTTCCTCTTCTCCTTCTGGTACCCCTATAATTCGGATGTTGGAATGTTTCAAGATGTCCTGGAGGTTCTTAAGCCTCTCCTCATTTTTTTGAATTCTTGTTTCTTCATTCTTTTCTGGATGGATGTTTCTTTCTTCCTTCTGGTCCACACCATTGATTTGACTCCCAGTTTCCTTCGCATCACTATTGGTTCCCTGTACATTTTCCTTTGTTTAACTTAGCATAGCCTTCATTTTTTCATCTAATTTGTGACCAGATTCAAACAATTCTGTGAGCTTCCTGATTACCAGTGTTTTGAACTGTGTATGTGATAGGTTGGCTATCTGTTCATCGCTTAGTTGTAGTTTTTCTGGAGCTTTGATCTGTTTTTTGGGCCATTTTTTTTTTTTTTTGTCTTGGCTTGCCTGTTACGTAAAGGGGCAGAGCCTTAGGTATTCACCAGGGTGGGGGTAATGCTGGTAGCTGCAATGTGACGCTGTATGCGGGGGAGGGTTCTGAGAGTGAGCAATGGTACTTGCTCCACTCTCTGCCAGATTTCAGTCCCTCCCTCTGGTACCTACAGTCAAATTGGGCCCTCTTGGTGCTGATTCCTGAGTGGGTGGGTTTGTGCATGCTCTAGGCCCCTGTGGGTCTCTTCAATGAACTCTCCTGTGAGGCTGGGAGTTTCTCCTGCTGCTGCCTCAATCCCCACAGGTTTTTTCAATCAGAGGTTTGAGGCTTATTTCCCCGTACTGGAGCCCTGGGTTGCTTGGTCTGCTTCGCTCCCCTGGTGTTCCTCCTGGTTTATCTATGCATGAATATGGGGCCACAGGGGCCACCAGCCACCACCTTGTGGGGTCTGCTAGCTGCAGCCTGGCCTGCCCTGTTCCACAATCTGCCACCTTTGCTGGGTCCACCAGCCGCTGCCTTGCCGTGAGTCTTCTCTGCCTGGCTGCACGTCTCCACCCCACCTGCCAGTCTGGATGAATGTTACTTCTTTATCTCTTTGGTTGTCGGACTTCCATACAGTTTGATTTTCTGTCAGTTCTGGTTGTTTTTTGTTTTTAGATTGTTGTTGTCCTTCTTTTGGTCATGTGAGGAGGCACAGTGTGTCTGCCTACGTCTCTGTCTTGGCCGGAAGCCCAGCTGGTATCCACATCCTCTTATTTTGCTGAGCCATCTTAAAAGAAGCTGCCATAACAAGTTTTGGCAGAGAAGAGGCAGAGCACATTCAGCGATGGTGTGACCTTAGTGCAGGCAGGGAAGGGAGGGTGCCCTGGCTGGACAGGGCTGACCTCTGGTTCTGTGCTAACAAGTGCAGGATGCAGCTCTGGATGGTGGCAGCACTCCAACCCACAGCATCCACATGGGAAGAGCCATCAGTGCCTCAGCCTCCCCAGTCAGAGTCCATCACAGGTGCCCCTGCCCAGTCCATGAGGGGATACGGCTTTGGTATGACACTTGCACAGGCGCGGTCCTGCCCTGTCCACCTTGCAGGGACACTGGGAGCTTATGGTGCTTTTACAGTGAAAAATGTGACCACAAATTTGTATCTGACGGGCTAGGTGGCTGGTAAGTGGGGTGTAGTGGGGTGTCCTCAGAGGGAACCACTAGGAATTTGAGAGAAGAGGAAGGAAGGATGCGTGCAGTGAGTGGAGGGAGGGCCTGACGCTCTGGCTTTGTCCTCAGATGTGGATGAATGCACCTCGGGGCAAAACTGCCACAGCTCCACCCGCTGCATCAATAGCAAGGGCAGCTATAAGTGCCGCTGCCGCCGTGGCTGGAAGCCAGTTCCTGGGTCCCCCAATGGCCCAAACAACACTGTCTGTGAAGGTTCGGAGTTCAGATCCCACACTCCAAAGGCCACAAGTGACACCTTCTGATCACGTACTCAGTGGCACCCATAGGAACCCAGCAGAATGAATGCTGGGGGTTCCCTGCTGTCCTGGCATTAATTCTTTTAAAGCTAAATGGGAGAAGATCTGGGGGGGTCCTGAGGAAAGAGCTGGGGTATCCAAGGGAAGGCTCCTGGAGAACCCCAGGCAGCAGCTAATCACCAACTGGGATGAGGGTATTTCAATACCTCACAACCTGTACATCTGTGCGGGGCTCACCTGCCTCGTGTCAGGCCTCTGCACACTTCCCATAGTCTCTGCGTCCACCACTCAGGGACCTGCAGTCACCAGGTGTCATCACCTCCAGCCAGGTGGGGTGTAGGGGGCACTTTCACGGGGGAAGGGGTGGGGCACAGAGAGGAGAGGGCCCATCCGCTTCTTCATGTCTCCAGATGTGGATGAGTGCAGCTCCAGGGGGCATCAGTGTGACAACTCCACTTTCTGCATCAACACTCCAGGCTCATACGTGTGCCACTGCCTCCCAGGCTGGGTGCCCAAACCCGGATTCCTGCATAAACAAAGGACTCCCCAGTGTGAAAGAACCTGGCCTGACCCGAGACCCCGCCTCCAATACACACAGACACTCTCTCACCTAATGAGCCTCTGTTTTGTCCTCTGCAGAGATCTTTCCCACCTGGACCCCTCCCCCTGGAATCAAGAGCCAGGTGAGTGACTCAGGCAGGGTCTGTTTCCCCCAAGCTGCTCCCCAACTTTGGGTGAGGCTCTCTGACCCCTCCTCTCCTCTCTCCCAGAGTCTCTCCCGCTTCTTTGAAAAAGTCCAGGATCTGGGCAAAAACTTCAGGCCTACCTCGGCCAAGGACACCATCAAGGTAAGGGCCGGACCTGGGGGGGACCCCAGGACATTGTGGGGTTGGCTGGGGGACGCTTCTGGGTGAGTGGAGGCAGCCCAAGCAAGGGCCTCTGATGGGAGAAACACATGTCCACACCCCATGGATATCCCCATCACACAAACACAGATGTGCACACCCCCTATTCCGGGTCCCCCAATGGTGGAGCAGGGCCCTCACACACACACTCACACTTACGGGGGATCTAATGGCTACAGAATGGAACAAGGGAGAATTTTGCCTCTGGAGCTGAGCCACAAAGGTTCTAACTGCCCCCCCCGCCCCGCCCCCAACTTCCAGCTGTGACCTCAGGCAAGTGACTCCCCCTGTGCGGGGCTCAGTCTCCTACTTCATACAGCGGTTGTGAGGGGTTAAGTGAACTAAGAGACAGCTCAGAGATTCGTGCCCGGCACACAGTTAGCATTAGACTGAAGTTTTAGCATATGCACTTAGCCTGGCAGAAATATGAGCCCCTTATGTCAGTTTAAGTTTTCCAGTAGCTTTATTTTAAAAAAAGTACAGGTAAACAAGTGAAATTAATGTGAAGGTTGCATTAACCTAATAGATCCAAAATAGGGCAACTTCAACATGGCACCACACGTGGCTCACGGCGACTGTCCTGGACAGCACAGACTGAGAACGGACCCCGCAGAGCCTCAGTGACTGAGAGATGTTAAGAGCCATTGTGACAGGTGCTCACAGGCGTCCATTCATCCCCCTACTTGTCTTCTGGCTACTGCCATGTCTGGATAATTTCCCCGTGCCTGTCCCCCATGCACCCTTGTGGTTCTCTGGTGTGTCCCCTAGTGAGGGAGTGAGATCAGGTCCTTTGGGAGGTTTCTGTGGTGCAGCGACCCAGCAGCTGTCACCCCTCACCCCCAGAATGTCATCACGGCATTGGATGAGCTACTGGAAGTCCCTGGGGACCTGGAGGCCCTGACCCTGCCTGCCCGGCACTGCGTGGCCACCTACCTGCTGTTGTTCCTCGAAGAAGTCCTGAGGACCCTGGCCGTGAACATACCTGAACCCTCCTTCACCTACCTTTCCCGTTCAGACACAGGTCAGTCCTCTTTCTGCCCCGCCCCAGCCCTGGGACCCACACTGCAACTGGAGCCCCCTGTCACTGCCCCTCTCCCCTCAGAGCTGTCCCTGGTGATCCAGGAGCAAGGGAATGGAACCATCACCATGGGCCAGAGCCACGCACGGATGCAGCTGAACTGGGCTGAGGCAGTTGGAGTCGGGGAGCTGGGTAACAGCAGGGAGCTGGAGGGGGCACCTGGGAGAGGGAAGAAAGAGCTGGGTGTGGCTAGGGGTGAGGTTCCAAATATGTAACAATTGGAAATGCCGAATTTATAGTTCTTAGGAGGGGGGAGGAGGGAGGGCAGGAGAAGGCAGCCAGCCTGTCTGTCCCCCAGGCCCCACCCTGGCAGGCTTATTCTCCAGCCACAACATGCAGAAATTGCTGGCCAATGCTTCACTGAAGCTGGACCCTGAGATGAAAGCCCAGCTGGAAAACAAACATGAAGGTCCTGTTGGTGGTGGCCAGCCCAGGCTCCTCTCCGCTGTCAACACGGTCTTTCTGAGCAACAAGAACACGGAGAAACTAGGCTCCCCTGTCAACTTCTCCTTCTCCCACCTTGTGAGTCCTTGGGTGGGGAGGGGGATCTGTCCCACTGTCCACCCCATAGGCAGTGTCATGGTGGCCCCTCCGCAGTCTCCATTTCCCCACCTCCGCCCATTCTGCTGCTTCCTTCATGTACCCCAGGGCCTTTGCCCTTACTGTGCTCTCTGCCTGGGACAGCTTTCCCTCACATGACTCAGCCCTTTCCCTGTCTCTAGTCTGTGTTCTAATGCCACCTTCTCTTTTAGGCTCTCTCTGACCTCCCTATTTAAAATTACAACCCGTAATCAATCATGCCCTACCTTTCTCCATTCCTGCTCCTTTATTTCTTTCTTTCTTTTAAATTGGACTTATCACCTTCTAACACACCATCCAGTTTCCTTATCTGTTAGGTTTATTATATGTACTGCCTGTCTCCCCATGAGCATATCAGCCCCGCAAGGGCAGGGACTTGTGTCTGCTTTGTTCTGTGCTGCGCCCCTGACTGGCGCACACAGTAGGTGCTCAGTAAATACTTGTCAATGCAAAGCAGCCCTTTCTCAGACCCAGCCCAAGCTCAGAACCCAAGAGTGAGCTCTAGGCTAACATCTCTGACCACCCGGCCTTCCCACAGGAGAAGCCCCGGTCATGGCAAGAGCTAATCTGTGCCTTCTGGAAGGGTGACAACGACAGTTGTGGGTACTGGGCCACCACAGGCTGCTGGAAGGTGGGCAGCAGGAATGGCAGCACCACCTGTCGATGCAGCCACCTGAGCAGTTTTGCCATTCTCATGGCCCACTATGATGTGGAGGTGAGCAGCCCCAGGGCCAACCTCAAAGCCCATAGATGGCAAGGTTGGCTTTGGTGAGACAAGCAGCTGGTTCTTGATGGTGTGGCCCAACTGGTTCTGGGTGGGTTCACAGCCCAGGTGGGCCCGTGCTGCATCCTCCCCCACCCCAGGCCCCTTCTTGGGACCCACAGACCACCTCCCCATGACCCAGCAACTAAACAGCCTGAGCTGACACTGGAGGCCCCGCTCCAGCTAGTGCGCCCCTGACTACCCACCCCTGAGATGCTCACTGGCTGGAAGCACATCCTGAGAGAGCTGAGGAAGAGCCTGACCAGTTGGCCATCGACCTTCAGCACAGCTACAGGAACAGGGGAGTAACGCAGTGTGCCCCAGGCTCGGCTCTGCCTGCCCCTCCCCATTCCATGTTACTCGCTTCTCCATGTTACTCTCATGAACATATTAAATGAAGTTTAAAAAGCAAATGAAACAAACTGTCAATACTTCTTTAAACATTTTACCTCCATTTTCTTTATCATTTTCACATTTCTGTTTTTCTCTTCCTGCCTCTTTCTGTCACTTACACTATAATTAATATTTTTTATTCTCCTCATGGATTTAAGATGATTTGAAAAAATAGGCAGGAACATTTTAATCTTTACAAACAAAGGCATCAGAGCATAGTACTTTTTCTTCTTTAACCAAGGATCTCATCTGTGAGGAAGAGGTGTTGCAGGGACAAGGAGAATGAGTCCGGGTTGGGGAGTTGATCCCTGTACATCGAGTCTCCAGGCACAGACTCGGTCCCATATCACCCCGGAGCTGTGTGCCTCCGTGACCTCAGATGGTAACCTACCACTTAGTCATGCCCACAAGTCTAAAGGAAAATTAACCCTGCGAATTCCAGGGCTTGGTCTTGAGTGAGACTCTCCCATATCTCAATGTTTTCAGGGTCTGAATTAATCAGTTCAGAACACCAGAAAATTCTAACAGTATCCATAATATCACATATTTACCTGGTTTCTCCATTCCTAATTTTGTTGTACCTTACCCCCCCAAGACCCCTAAAAATGGTGGAAGGGTCATTACCCCAGAGCAGGAAAGTGTGACTGAGATCTCCTCTTTGCCGGGTCCCAGGAGGAGGATCCCGCCCTGGCTGTGATCACCTACGTGGGGCTGAGCCTCTCTCTGCTGTGCCTCCTCCTGGCGGCCCTCACCTTCCTGCTGTGCAAAGCCATCCAGAGCACCAGCACCTCCCTCCACCTGCAGCTCTGCATCTGCCTCTTCCTGGCCCACCTGCTCTTCCTCACAGCCTTCAACAGAACAGAGCCCAGGGTAATGACACTGTCCCAAAGGACCCTCTGACCTGCCATAGAATATGGATGCCATGCTGTAGCCCCTTAATCCAATGTCCTTGGGTTCTGGGAAGGTTAGAGGAGTGAGTTGCCAATTTCACACTGACTGACCCAACTAGCAGACACACCCTCTTTTGACAATTCTTTCATATACAACAGAGTTCTCCCCAGTGGCAAGGGGTAGGACAGATCCTAGGGCCGTGCTCCCCCTGACAATGCCATTGGTGACTCTGACCTCTCCCCCAGGTGCTGTGTGCCATCATCGCGGGTGCCTTACACTACCTCTACCTGGCCTCCTTCACCTGGATGCTGCTGGAGGGCCTGCACCTCTTCCTCACTGCACGCAACCTGACTGTGGTCAACTACTCCAGCGTGAGCAGGTTCATGAAGTTCATGTTCCCTGTGGGCTATGCAGTCCCAGCTGTGATTGTGGCCATTTCTGCAGCATCCAGGCCTCACCTTTATGGATCAGCTGCCCGGTAAGGACAACTTCTGACTTCTTTATCTTCTTCACCATGTCTATGATCTTTGTAAAACCAACGTAGCATTTGATTATGCCAGGTCATATTAATAGAGTCAACAAGTGGTAATCCTTAATGCATCTTTTTTTTTTTTTTATTGTTATGCAATTACAGTTGTATGCCTTTTCTCCCCATCCCTCTACCCCACCCCAGGTGAACCCACCTCCCTCCCCCCTCTCCACCCTCCCCCTTGGTTTTGTCCATGTGTCCCTTATAGTAGTTCCTGTAATACCCTCTTCCCACTATCCCCGCCCCCACCCCCCACCCCCGCCCTGGCTATTGTTAGATTGTTCTTAACTACAATGTCTCTGGTTATATTTTGTTTGCTTTTTTCTTCTATTGCTTATGTTCCAGTTAAAGGTGAGATCATATGGTACTTGTCCCTCATTTCCTGGCTTATTTCACTTAGCATAATGCTCTCCAGTTTCATCCATGCTGTTGCAAAGGGTATAAGCTCCTTCTTTCTCTCTGCTGCGTAGAATTCCATTGTGTAAATATACCATAGTTTTTGGATCCACTCGTTTGCTGATGGGCACTTAGGTTGCTTCCAGTACTTGGCTATTGTAAATTGTGCTGCTATGAACATTGGGGTGCACAGATTCTTTTGGATTGGTGTTTCAGTGTTCTTAGGGTATAATCCCAGCAGCGGAATTACTGGGTCAAAGGGCAGTTCCATTTTTAGTTTTCTGAGGAAATTCCATATTGTTTTCCACAGTGGCCTCACCAGTCTGCATTCCCACCAACAGTGCACAAGGGTTCCCTTTTCTCCACATCCTCTCCAACATTTGTTTGTGGATTTGTTTATGTTGGCCATTCTGACTGGTGTGAGATGATACCTCATTGTGGTTTTAATTTGCATCTCTCTGATGGCTAGTGATGCTGAGCATCTTTTCATATGTCTCTGGGCCCTCTGTATGTCTTCCTTGGAGAAGTGTCTGTTCAAGTCCTTTGCCCATTTTTTAATTGGGTTGTTTGTCTTCCTGGAGTGGAGTCGTGTGAGTTCTTTATATATTTTGGAGATCAGGCCCTTGTCTGAGGTATCGTTGGCAAATATGTTTTCCCATACTGTTGGTACTCTTTGTAATTTGGTGCTGTTTTCTTTAGCCATGCAGAAGCTTTTTATTTTGATGAGGTCCCATTTGTTTATTCTTTCCTTTATGTCCCTTGCTTTAGGGGATGTGTCTGTGAGGATGTTGCTGCGTGGAATGTCTGAGATTTTCCTGCCAATGTTTTCCTCAAGGACTTTTATGGTGTTACAACTTATATTTAAGTCTTTTATCCATCTTGAGTTTATTTTCGTGTATGGCGTAAGTTGGTGATCGAGTTTCATTTTTTTGCACGTAGCTGTCCAGATCTCCCAACACCATCTGTTGAAGAGGCTGTTTTTGCTCCATTTTATGCTCCTGCCTCCTTTGTCAAATATTAATTGATCGTATAGACTTGAGTTTATTTCTGGGCTCTCTATTCTGTTCCATTGGTCTATGTGCCTGTTTTTATGCCAGTACCAGGCTGTTTTGATTACAGTGGCCTTGTAATACAGTTTGATATCAGGTATTGTGATCCCTCCTGCTTTGTTTTTCTTTCTCAAAATTGCTGCAGCTATTCGAGGTCGTTTATGGTTCCATATGAATTTCTGCAATGTTTGTTCTATATCTGTGAAATATGTCATGGGTACTCTAATAGGGATTGCATTGAATCTATAAATTGCTTTGGGTAGTATGGCCATTTTGATAATGTTGATTCTTCCAATCCATGAACATGGTACATGCTTCCATTTGTTTGTATCTTCCTTAATTTCTTTCTTCAGTGTTGTGTAGTTTTCTGAGTACAGGTCTTTTACCTCCTTGGTTAGGTTTATTCCTAGGTACTTTATTTTTCTTGTTGCTATATCGAATGGGATTTTTTTCCTGATTTCTGTTTCTGCAGTTTCGTTGCTGGTGTAGAGGAATGCCTTTGATTTCTGGGTATTGACTCTGTATCCCGCTGTTTTGCCAAATTCATTTATTAGGTCGAGTAGTTTTTGAGTGGAGTCTATAGGGTTTTCCATGTACACTATCATGTCGTCTGCAAACAGTGACAGTTTCATTTCCTCCTTTCCAATTTGGATGCCTTTTATTGCTTTTTCTTGTCTGATTGCTGTGGCTAGGACTTCCAATACTATGTTGAATAGGAGTGGTGAGAGAGGGCATCCTTGTCTAGTTCCTGATCTTAGTGGGAAAGCTCTAAGTTTTTGTCCATTGAGTGTGATGTTGGCTGTAGGTCTCTCATATATGGCCTTAATTATGTTGAGGACTGCTCCCTTTATTCCCACTTTGCTGAGTGTTTTTATCAGAAATGGGTGCTGTATCTTATCAAATGCTTTTTCCGCATGTATTGATATGATCATGTGATTTTTGTCTTTGCTGTTGTTGATGTGATGTATTATGTTTATTGATTTGCGAATATTGTGCCATCCTTGCATCCCTGGGATGAATCCCACTTGGTCATGGTGGATGATCTTTTTAATATATTGCTGGATGCGGTTTGCTAATATTTTGTTGAGAATTTTAGCGTCTATGTTCATCAGCGATATTGGCCTGAAGTTTTCTTTCTTTGTTGTGTCTTTATCTGGTTTTGGGATTAGGATGATGTTGGCTTCATAAAAAGAGTTTGGGAGTCTTCCATCAGTTTGGATTTTTTCGAATAGTCTGTGAAGGATAGGGGTTAGTTCTTCCTTAAATGCTTTGTAGAATTCTCCTGTGAAACCATCTGGTCCAGGGCTTTTGTGTGATGGGAGTTTCTTGATGACTGCTTCAATTTCCTTTGCTGATATTGGTCTGTTCAGGTTTTCTGCTTCTTCTTCAGTCAGTTTTGGAAGATTATATTTTTCTAGAAATGTGTCCATTTCATCTAGGTTTTCAAATTTCTTAGCATACAGGTCTTCATAGTAATTTCTTACGATCCTTTGTATTTCTGTGGTATCAGTTGTAATCTCTCCACTTTCATTTCTAATTCTGTTTATTTGGATCCTCTCTCTTTTCTTTTTGATGAGCCTACTTAAAGGCTTGTCGATTTTGTTTATCTTTTCAAAGAACCAGCTCCTGGATTCATTGATCCTTACAATTGTGCTTTTAGTCTCTATGTCATTTAGTTCTGCTCTGATCTTGGTTATTTCCTTCCTTGTGCTTGCTCTGGGCTGTCTTTGTTGTTGTTCCTCCAGTTCTTGTAGGCATAGGGTTAGGTTGTTTGTTTGAACTGTTTCTAACTTCTTAAGGTAGGCCTGTATTGCTATGAACTTCCCTCTCAGGACTGCCTTTGCTGTGTCCCATAGGTTTTGGGTTGTTGTGAGTTCGTTTTCATTTGTTTCCAGGAAGTTTTTGATTTCTTCCCTAATCTCGTTCTTGACCCATTCATTGTTTAATAGCATGCTATTCAGTCTCCATGCTTTTGAGTGTTTTGGGTTTTTACCCTTGGCGTTGGTTCCTAGTTTCAGACCCTTGTGGTCAGAGAAGATGCTTGATATGATTTCAATTTTCTTGAATTTGTTTAGGCTTGCTTTGTGTCCTATCATGTGGTCTATCTTTGAAAAAGTTCCATGGACACTTGAAAAGAACGTGTATTTTGCTTCTTTGGGATGAAAAGCTCTGTATATATCAGTTAAGTCCATTTCCTCTAAGGTATTGTTAAGTGACACAATATCTTTGTTGATCTTTTGTTTGGAAGACCTGTCCATTTTTGATAGTGGGGTGTTAAAATCCCCTACTATAATTGTGTTGCTGTCAATATCTTTCTTGAAATCCTCCAATATTTTCTTTATGTATTTGGGTGCTCCTATGTTGGGTGCATATATATTTACAATGTTTATGTCTTCTTGGTGGATTCTTCCTTTGAGTATTATGAAGTGACCTTCTGGGTCTCTCTTTATGGCCCTTCTTTGGAAGTCTATTTTGTCTGATATCAGTATTGCTACCCCTGCTTTTTTTTCCTGTCCGTTTGCTTGGAAGATTTGTTTCCAGCCCTTCACTTTCAGTCTGTGTAAGTGTTTTGTCCTGAGATGGGTCTCTTGTAGGCAGCATATGTGTGGGTCATGTTTTCTTATCCAGTCAGCTGTTCTATGTCTTTTGATTGGAGCATAATCCATTTACGTTTAAGGTTATTATCGATAGGTAGTTATTCATTGCCATTATTTCCTACCTGTGTTCCTCTGTCTTTCTCTTTTCCTTCCTTTCCTTAAAGCAGTCCCTTTAGCATCTCTTGCAGAGCTGGTTTGATGGAGCTGTATTCTTTTAGACTTTTTTTGTCTGGGAAACTCTTTATTTGGTCTTCTATCTTGATTGAGAGCCTTGCTGGGTAAAGTAGTCTTGGTTGCAGGCCTCTGGTTCTCAGTACTTGGAATATTTTTTGCCATTCTCTTCTGGCTTGGAGCGTTTCCATTGAGAAGTCAGTTGCTAACCTTATTGGGGCTCCCTTGTATGTTACTTCCTTTTTCTCCCTTGCTGCCTTTAAGATCCTCTCTTTGTCTTGGAAATTTGCCATTTTAATTATGATGTGTCTTGCAGTGGGTCTCTTTGGGTTCCTCTTGCTTGGGACTCTCTGTGTTTCCTGGATTTGGGTGACTTTTTCTCTCCTCAGATTAGGGAAATTTTCCATCATTACTTTTTCAAACAGGTTTTCTATCCCTTGCTCTTCTTCTTCTCCTTCTGGTATTCCTATTATACGGATATTGTTACCTTTCATGTTGTCCTGCATTTCCCTTATTGCCTCTTCATTCTTTCTGAGCCTCTTTTCCTTTTCTTGCTCCTTCTGAGTGTTTTTTTCTACTTTATCCTCCAGCTCGCTGATCCGATCCTCTGCTTCATCAAGTCTGCTTTTAATTCCTTCTACTGTGTTCTTCAATTCAGAAATTGTATTCTTAATTTCCGCTTGGCTCTTGTTGATATTTTCTATTTCCTTTTTCATGTTGATATAGTTTGCAGTGAGTTCATTGTAGTTTCCTTGTAGTTTCTGGTAGTTCTCTTTGAGCTCAGAGAGCTCAGTGAGTTTCCTGATGACCATTGCTTTGAACTCAGTATCTGATAGTTGACTTGCCTCTTTTTCAGTTAGTATTCTTTCTGAGACTTCCTCCTTTCCTTTCATTTGGGAATTGTTTCTTTGTCTTCCCATTGTTTGTGAGGCTCTTCTTGTTGGCCTCTGCGTCTTAAATTGCTTTGTTCTGACTCCCTGGATTTATGATATGAACTTCTATGGTAGAATGCCAATGGGATTCGGTGGTGCTGTCTCCTTACTCTCCTGTGCTCACTGGTCTTGAGCTGAGGTTTATGTGTTTAACACGGTCTAACTCTAGTCTTTTCAGCACTCCAGGTTTTGTTGTCTCACCTGTGGGAAAAAGAGAAAGGGGGGGCGAAAGAAAAGAAAAAAAAAAAAAACACACACACACACACACAAAACAAACCAAAACAAAGATGGGAAGGAGGGAAAAAGGAAATAGGAAAGGAGAAAAGGAAGGAAGGAAGGAAGAAGGAATAAAGAAAGATCAGAGGCAAGATAAGAAGGAATTTTAGAAAAAATTAAAACATAGAAATAGATAAAAGAAGGCAGGAAGAAGACATAAAAATGGTAAAGGATGGGAGGAAGAAGGAATGAAAAAAAAGAAAAAAAGAGAGAGGAAGAAGGAATTCAGGGGGAAAGGAAAAAAAAGAAAAAGGATAAAAAAAAAAATCTTCTGTTGGCTTGAAACCGGTCAGGTTATTTCTGCTGGTGTCCTGTCTGTGCAATGGGAGGGGGTGGTTGGAAGGATTGGTTTCACTTTTCTCTCTTCCTGGGTCACACTCTTCGCTGTTTTGTAGGTGTGGTCCCTGGCAGTCAATCAGTGGTTGATCAGCCAATCCAGCCGCTTTGGCTTGTGACGCGTGCGCGCGCAGCAGGGGAATCCAGCCGCTTTGGGTTGTGACGCTATTTTGTGCCCTGAGCGCGCAGCCGGCGGACCAATGGAGCCGCCAGGGCTTGGAACGCTGGCGCGCAGGTGGCAGATTCAGCCGCCTTGGGGTTAGGACACTCGCCAGCAGCTTTGTATTTGGAAAACAGGCACCCAGCCGGCCCTGTGCTTGGTGAGCGCACGCAGCCCGCTGAGCCACAGGCTCTGTGCTTGGGGGCCCGATCCAGCCGCCCTGGGCTTGAGTCTCTCGGGCGGGCGGGGCCGCCCTGGGACTGAATCACGTGGCACTCGGTTCCGAGGTTTTGGGCCTGTGGGTGGAGCAGCTAGTCTCTGCTCCAAATTATCTCGGAGGTTTCAGGTGTGGGCGCCCCTCCGGGGTTTCAAGTGTGGGTCCCGTTGGCTAATCTGCTCGCGCGCGCGCGACCGGACCTCAGGTGAGCGTAGCAGTCCAGGGGTGGAGGGGGAGGGGCGCCAGGGGCCTCGGCTACTACCGAGAGTTCTCTAATTAGCCCCTGAGTGTCTCTATTTTCTTTTTCTTTTTGAGAAATTCCTCCTTTTCAAGCCCCCTGGTCTAATCAAGCACCTGGCTGCTCACAGCGCAGCCTGGCCCTCTCCCAATACTCCTGCCGCAGCCCCTGCGCCAGGGCTGGCGCTTCTGCCGCCCTTGTACCGCGCGGTCCTGGGTCCCGTGGACCTTATTGTCCTTCAGCACTCTTCTTACCGTCAGATCTTTCAGTGTCCTCTATCTTTGGTCTCTGATCTTTGTATATGCAGGAATACTGTTGGCTGTTCGCTCTACTCCTCAGATCAGCTAGGTATTTCCCTGGCGTTGAGGGGAAGTGGACTCCGCTCCCACCTATGTTGCCGCCATCTTCCGAACTCTCCTTAATGCATCTTTATAATGACTAAGGAGAATGTCTTCAAACCTCTCCTTGAAATAACAAAGGTGTAATTTAAAATAGTGCTTTGATTATCATTATAAACAATTTAACTTTCCTCTTTATCCAAATCCTATAAAATATTCCAATTTTATATATGGTAAAGTAGAGATGATATAAATAATCTGAAGAATAGATTGTATCGTAGTTGAGATTTACATGGTGCTTTCTCTGTGCCGGGCATTTTTCTAGCTGTTTTTATATTGGTTAACACAATTCATCTTCACACCAGTACTGTAAGGTAGACAGCATAATTTGACCCATTTTACAGATAAGTAAATTGAGGCAAAAACAGTTTAAGTAAATGCCCAAAGGTATATCAGCTAGTAAGTAGCAGAGCTGGGATTCGAATCCAGGGAGTCAAGCTCCAGAGCTTCACTCTTATTTTCAGCTTTAAATACTAGGTTTAATGTTTTTACTTACTTTTGAAATATATTTCAAATACCATAACATTTACATCTTTAAAGGGTACAGATCAGTGGTTTTGACGATAATCACAGAGTAGTGCAGCAGATACCACAATCAAATTTCACAACATTTTCAACTTCCCCAAAAGAAACCTCACTCCAACCCCTGATAACCAGTAATCTACATGGACCTGCCTACCCTGGATATTTCCCATGATTGAAATCGTAGATGTCATCTTTTATGATGGGATTCTTTCACTTAGCATGATGTGTTCAATGTTCATCATGTTGTATCAAGTACCACGCCATCATTCTTTGTTGTTGTTGTTATTGCTCGTGTTGTGTGTAAAAGATATCCCATTACATAGATATTCCATCAAGTCTTATCCATCCATCAGTTGATAGACATTCGGATTGTTTCCATTTGTAACTACTATGAAAGGTGCCACTATAAACATGCACATACAAGTTTTAAATATTTTTTAAATGAAATTCATTGTGGTGACATTGGTTAATAATATTATATAGGTTTCAAGTGTACAATTCTCTGATATACCAACTGTACAGTGCATTGTGTGTTCACCACCCAGAGTCATATCTCTTCCATCACCATATATTGGGCCAACTTTACCCTCACTCCCTCTTCCCATCCCCTTTCCAGTCACCATCATACTGTTGTCTGTTTCTGTGAATTTTTGTTTGTTTGGTCATTTGTTGCTTTCAGTTTCATATCCACATATAAGTGAAATTATTCTTGACTTTTTCTGTCTGAATTATTTTGCTTAGCATGATTTCTCAAAATCCATACATGTTGTTGCAAATACCGTACTTTGACTTTTTTGTGGTTGAGTAGTGTTCCACTGTATATAAGTACCACATCTTTATTCAATAATCTATCAAAGGACACTCTGGTTGTTTCCACGTCTTGTCCACCCTGAGTAATGCTGCAGTGAACATAGGGATGCATATATCTTTGTGAATAAATGTTTTCAGGTAGCTACCTTGAAAGGTAACCCACTGAGTGGGAGAAGGTATTTGCCAATAAAATCTGGGATAAGTGGTTAATATCCATAATAAGGAACTCATACAACTCAACAACAACAAAAAACAAACGAATCAACTAAATAATGGGCAGAGGATCTGAAGAGATACTTCTCCCAAGAAATACAATTTGCCAACAGATCTATGAAAAGATGCTCAACTTCACTAGCTGTTAGGGAAATGCTTCCATTCTCTCTTGCTTGCATTATTCTCAGTGTATATTTCACCATACTAAATGTCTTGCCTTACTCTATATGTGGGTGGAAAAAAAATAGGTTAACAGTTGTTTGTATGTAAAGTTATATAATAATTAGTAAATAACATTATAAGAATAAACTCTGTGTTTTGCATACGCACAACTATAAACCTCCTCTTCCCCACCCCTGTGCATTACCCTAATGCTGGATCAAGAGTGAATTCTGACTCTGTAAATCAGTAAAACCTTGAGCAATAGACTTAAGCCCTTTGTGCTTCTGGTACCAACCTGTAATCAAGTAAGAACTTCTGTTGTGAACTGTTGTTAAAATTACATGAAATAACTCAACAACAATGCAACCCAATTAAAAAATGGACAATATGTTTGAGTAGACGTTTCTTTTTTTATATATATTTATTGATTATGCTATTACAGTTGCCCCATTTCCGCCCCTTCACTCAACTCCATCCTGCCCACCCCCTCCCTCCCACATTCCCCCCCTATAGTTCATGTCCATGGGTCATACTTATAAGTTCTTTGGCTTCTACATTTCCTACACTATTCTTACCCTCCCCCTATTTTCCACCTATCATCTATGCTACTTATTCTCTGTACCTTTCCCTCCTCTCTCCCCCTCCCAATCCCCTATTGATAACCCTCCATGTGATCTCCATTTCTGTGGTTCTGTTTCTGTTCTAGTTGTTTGCTTAGTTTTCTTTTGTTTTGGTTTTAGGTGTGGTTGTTTATAACTGTGAGTTTGCTGTCATTTTTACTGTTCCTATTTTTGATCTTCTTTTTCCTAGGTAACTCCTTTAACATTTCATATAATAATAGCTTGGTGATGATGAACTCCTTTAACTTGACCTTATCTGAGAAGCACTTGATCTTCCCTTCCATTCTAAATGATAGCTTTGTTGGAGACAGTAATCTTGGATGTAGGTCCTTGCCTTTCATGACTTGGAATACTTCTTTCCAGCCCCTTCTTGCCTGTAAGGTCTCTTTGGAGAAATCAGCTGACAGTCTTATGGGAAGTCCTTTGTAGGTAACTGTCTCCTTTTCTCTTGCTGCTTCTAAGATTCTCTCCTTCTGTTTCATCTTGGGTAATGTAATTATGACATGCCTTGGTGTGTTCCTCCTTGGGTCCAGCTTCTTTGGGACTCTCTGAGCTTCCTGGACTTCCTGGAAGTCTATTTCCTTTGCCAGACTGGGGAAGTTCTCCTTCATTATTTGTTCCAATAAGTTTTCAATTTTCTGCTCTTCCTCTTCTCCTTCTGGCACCCCTATAATTCGGATGTTGGAACGTTTCAAGATGTCCTGGAGGTTCCTAAGCCTCTCCTCATTTTTCCAAATTCTTGTTTCTTCATTCTTTTCTGGATGGATGTTTCTTTCTTCCTTCTGGTCCACACCATTGATTTGAGTCCCAGTTTCCTTCTCATCACTATTGGTTCCCTGTACATTTTCCTTTGTTTCTCTTAGCATAGCCTTCATTTTTTCATCTGGTTTTCGAACAAATTCAACCAATTCTGTGAGCGTCTTAATAACCAGTGTTTTGAACTGTGCATCTGCTAGGCTGGCTATCTCTTCCTTGCTTAGTTGTATTTTTTCTGGAGCTTTGAAGTGTTCTGTCATTTGGGCCATTGTTTTTTTTTTTTTTTTTGTCTTGGCGCATCTGTTACTTAAAGGGGCAGAGCCTTAGGTGTTCACCAGGGTGGGGTAATGCTGGTGGCTGCGCTGTGATGCTGTACGTGGGGAAGGGGCCGAGAGGGAGCAATGGCGCTCACTCCACTCTCCACCGGATTTCAGTCACTCCCTTCTGCTACCCACAATCAAATTGGGCCCCTCTGGTGCTGGTTCCCGAGTGGGTGGGCTTGTGCACACTCTAGGCCCCTGTGGGTCTCTCCAACGACCTCTCCTTTGAGGCTGGGAGTCTCTCCTGCTGCCTCCCCAACCGCCATGGGCGTTTTCAATCAGAGGTTTGAGGCTTTATTTCCCGGCACTGGAGCCCTGGGTTGTGCAGTCTGCTTTGCTCCCCGCCACTGGCCCCGGTTTATCTGTGCACGAGTGTGGGGCTGGGGCTGCCTCTCTGCCTGCCCTGTTCTCCGCCACTCTGAGTCCGGCCCTCTCGGTTTTTCTGTGCGCGAATGTGGGGCCGCAGGGTCTGCTAGTGGTAAGACTGCCTGCCCCTTTTGTCCCACACTCCTCCAGTCTCGGTCCTGCCACAGCCACGTGAGTCCTCTCTGCCCCGGTGCCCACCTCTGCCCCTCCTACTGGTCTGGATGTATGTTTCTTTTTTATCTACTTGGTGTCGGACTTCCTGGCTGTTCGATTTTCTGTCAGTTCTGGTTGTGCGAGGAGGCGCAGTGTGTCTACCTACGCCACCATTTTTGTTCTCCTCCGACACCTCGAGTAGATGTTTCTGACAAGATATGTGAATGAGTAGTCAGGGCATGATCAGATGCTCAACTTCATTAGTCATTAGGAAAATGAAAATCAAAAACATCAAAATGATATCCCTTCATAGCCATTAGGTAAAATGGTTAAAATAAGAATACAGAGAATAAAAAATGTTTATAAGGATGTAGAAAAATTTGAATCCTTATGCATTACTGGTTGGCAAGTAAAATAGTGCAGCCACTTTGGAAAATGGTTTGATAGTTTCTTAGATGTTGAACACACATAGCTACCACTTGACCCAGCAATTCCACCCCTAGGTCCAGTGTATATACCCCAAACAAATGGAAACACATGTCCACAAAAAAGCTTGTACATGAATGCTCACAGCAGCGTTATTGAAAATAGCCAGAAACTGGAAACACAGTAAATGTCCATCAGTTGATGAGTGGATAAAAGAAAGGCATATCTATACAACAAAATATTGTTTGGCCATTAAAATGAATTACAAATATAATTCAGCCATAAAAACATGCTGCAACATGGTGAACTTTGATGGAAAAACATTAGGCTAGGTGACAGAATCCAGCCATAAAAGGCCACATATTGTATGATTCCATTTATGTCCGGAACAGGCATGTCCATGGAGACAGACAGTGGAGCAATGGTGCCGTGGGGCTGTGTGGGTGGTGAGGTGCATGGAAGCAGGAATGAGGACTGCCTGCTAATGTGAATTTTTTGAGGAGTTGAAAATATTCTAAAGTGAGATTGTGATGATCTCACAACTCTGTGAGTATTTGAAGGGTCACTGAACAGTACAGTGTAAATGGGTGAAATTTATGGTATGTGAAATACATCTCATAAAAGCCATAATTAAAAATATTCAATAGATGGGTTTTGCAGCAGATGAAAATAATCATATCGACTAGGGCAGGAACAGCCCTTTAAGTCACGTGAGATTCACAGGACTCTCAAAAACTGTTAACACATACAGACTTCTCCTGTGCCTCAACACAATCTCAGTAACACCCTCTCACTGCTCCAGTCTCAGCTCAAATAATACTTCCTTGTGGAATCTTCCCCAAACATCCTAATTTCCTAGACCCCAAACTAAGCATGACATCCAATGACATTCTCTTAGCCACCCATTTTGTTTTGTTGTTGCGTCGAGTCTCTGTGTCTCCTGCCTGAAGTGAGATGTGTGGGATTTAAGACCGTGTTTGCTTTCGTCACGACTGAATGTTCAGAGCCAAACACAGAGCCTACCACAGAAGAGACACTCAGTATTTGTGGATGAACGAATTAGTGAATAGGTTTATATAATTGTTCTATATCTCTAAGGGCCAATGTATTTTTTTTCTCTTTCTCCCTTCCTCTCAAATCAATAAACATATATTTATTTATTTATTTATTTATTTTTATATGAATTTATTGAGGTGACATTGGTTAACAAGGACCAATGTATTTTTAATTCTCTCTCTTCTTTTAGCTGCTGGCTAAGCACAACAAATGGATTTCTATGGAGCTTCCTTGGACCCATCTGCGCCATCATCTCTGTGTGTGATGACATCAGGGCATCCTTAACATTCAGCTGAGGGTCATTAGAAGAGCAGAATTATAAGGGTGTGGGGGGAATGGCAGGAGCAGGAGTTTTCCTGGGTTCTGATAGGGTTGCTTTGGTTTTCTAAGACTGCTCCTAAAACGACAAACTCTGACACTAAGTATGAAAACTACTTAAGTGTGGAATTGCTGATGGACAGGCTAGGATAGGGATAACAAATTAAAAGCATATTCACTAACTCTCTGTGTTCCTGAAGGTCAATCTAGCTTTCTTTCTGATGACACTCTGGATTTTGAAAAGCAAACTCTGTTCCCTCAACACTGATGTGTCCACCCTGCAGAATACAAGGTAAGCTGGAGAAGAGGGTGACATCCCTGCAGTCACGTGTGGCCCCAAGAGCAAATCCATGTGTTTCCCTACTCAGGGTGTGCCGAGGGAACCCCGGGTACAGGGAGGCAGTGATCCTTGTGTGGCAGCAGGCTCAGATTCAGTGGTATGCGGCTGACTCCCCGGACCCAAAGCTCTGTTTCTAACCCCAGCTTGTGACTCCCTCAGCAGGGTGAAGGACTGATGTTGGTTCATGAACCTTCATTGGACTTTTGTCAGCAGTCCTATGAGAAAAGTACAAAGAAGCTGTATGCACCCAGCCTACACTTTCATACCGTCCTCTATTCAGGTTCCTTCTCAGCCCTCTCCATTTCTCTGTTGGGAAAAATATTCTATTCCAGGAGGCAGCGGCACGGTTTTGTTCCAGGAACCCCTGTGTAAATACAATGCTTTCTTGTATGTTCCTATCAGTATCCTTTCTAATTTTTGCATGTCATTATTTGGCAGTATCAGTCATTTGAATAGCCTGAGAGCTTTGTGAAAGTAGAAATTCTGCCTCTGTCAGTTTTACTGCCCAGGCCCCAGCACAGAGCCTGCCTGATGCACCTACAGCCTCAGAAATGTTGGTTTAATAAAATCAGGGATCTCCAAGGAGCATCATACATTTTTGAACTTACATTATAAAGTGTCCTAACTCTACTCAATATAGTCAAAATGTCACCTTGGACCAGAGTTGCATTTCTATTGTGGAGAATCATTGAGAGAAAGGTCAGAGCTGAACACAACTCAGTCTGTGAACTCATCACCAACAGGGGAAAGCAGGAAGAAGCATCCATGGGGTAGAAATGAGAGTGGCCTTGATTCTGTGGCTCTGGGTGCACCATGGGCCTCATTTCTCCTCCTACTCAGGATGCTGACATTTAAAGCAATGGCCCAGCTCTTCATCCTGGGCTGCACGTGGTGTCTGGGAATCCTGCAGCTGGGCCCAGCTGCCCATGCCATGGCCTATCTCTTCACCATCATCAACAGCCTGCAGGGAGTCTTCATCTTCCTGGTGTACTGTCTCCTCAGCCAGCAGGTACCACAGTCCCACTCCCACCCAGCACCCTTTTCATTCTCACTCCTCCAGTGAGCTGACTCAGAGCATGCTTTGCCTCTGCAGGTCCGGGAGCAATACAGGCAATTGTTGAAAGGGGTTAGGAAAATCAAAGCAGACTCTGAGAAGTACACCCTCTCCAGCAGGGCCACACCTGAAGCTTCCAGGCCCAGCATGGTGAGGTCCCACATTGCTTGCAGAGCCCTTTGCTAACTGATCCACTTGAGTAGCTCATGCCCCTCACACTGTGATGCAGATCCTGGCCCGTGGGATCTGTGTTGTGGCTGCGATGGACAGGGACTACCAAGTCCTGTGGAGGAAAAGGGATGCACGGCCACTCTCTCAAGAGGAGAGCTCCCTGACCCTTGCCTTGGCAGGCTTTTATTGCTTTTCTGAGCACAAAACATTGAGGATGGTCCTCATTTACAACACACAGGTTCGCTTTAGGTGGTTACAGAAGACAAAGGAGAGGATGTTGCTAATTACATCAAAAAGGAAGGAGATTTGCAAATGTAAAGGGAGAAGTGGTTAAGCTGGTTACACTCATCCTTGGAAGGTGTAGCATAGATGTTAGGAAGTTACTTTAAAGATGTGCAGTAAACGTTTGCAGCTTCAGTTCAGGGTGAGGGAGTTTTAGCAAAAAGCAAGTCTCAAAGTGGCCTGGGTACAATGCAGGCATGATTCCCCACGGGAGAACCTATCCATGGGTGTGGGTCCTGCGTGCGGACCTCACTCCCCACTGGCCTCTCTGAGTGGGAGCTGAGCCCAAACCGTGCAGAACTGTCTCCTATAACACTGGACAACCTGCGTGTATAACAGGGGATGCTCAAGCATGGCTCCCATGGCCTTCACTCTTTGACTCCTTAACCATTAGCAATGGCCTCAGTTAAAAACCATGTATTTTCTCTTGCTCCTTAGGAACTGTGTTCATCTTGACTTTTACATATCAGCACGCTTACTGAATGCCTGCTGCATGCCATGCGTGGTTAACTAAATGACTGAGAATCAATGACCTGAAGCAGGGAAGCACATGCCACTCAGAGAGCCACATTATCTTATCCTCACCCACCCCTATCTCACAGTCACTTGGCACCACACAACCAAAAGGCAAAGATGGGGAGAATGATGTACGTTTTTAAGAATTAAACAGAAATCAGTGTTAGCTGGCATTTCAGATTTAGTAAGATTGCCGGATGTTTTCAGCACCCTCCACCCACTGCAAAACCAGGAAGGACAAGCCATAAGTGCATGGGAAAATTCCTGTCAGTGATTACTAAGAACCACCACTGGTTTAAATAGCTCTTTTATAATTGAAAAAAATTTTTTATACATTGAAAGTTCTTTTATTTAATTTTTTCACCTCTTCTTCCATCTTCCATTAAACGTGTTGAGTCTTCTTTCCCAGTTACAGGAGCCAACTGTGCTCCTGGGAAGTGTTGTATTTCTCTCACCTGTTCACCATCCTTCACACAAGCACTGGTTTCACGTTTGAATGTTCTATTTCCTCTCCCTCTCTCCACAAATATTCTTACCACCTATTTCACAGAAAAAATCCAAGTCATCACAATGACTATGAATGATGGTTGCATGCTCTCAACCATACAACACAAACATTAGTGTGCATCCCCCCCACATTGCCATATCATTGACTCTATTTCCCTTCTTTCTAAAGACAGTGCTTCCGCCTGCATGTAGAATCCCATTATTCATGCCTTATCAATTATCCTTACATTATTTTCACACATTCCCTCTCTCTTTCTCTTCCCTCTTTCCCTTTCTCCATCCATTTCCCCATTCATATTTCCTTCACCTTCTCAAAAGTTATTTCCCTTTGTCGTAGAAACATGATTGATTCTTTTCTATCTTATAATCCTGAAGCTTTTCCCCTGAAGCTCTCAGGGGAAATAAAGTAATAATCATGTACCACTTGGCCTGCCATTTCCTTGTAGCTACTTACCAGCCAAGAGTTGACTTTTCTCTGTCTCTATTTCCTTGATTTAAATTTATTTTCTCAACCCATGTGAGTATGGTTTTTCTCCCCCATCATTCCACCAATGCAAATATCTCTTACGTTACAATGATCTCCATGTCTCTAAAGGGCCTCCCAGAAACTCCTTACACTATTTGTCACTGCTTTCTCAAGAAACACTCCATCCTTATCCTGTCTCAATTTGACTTCCATGCCCCTCCTCCATGTCTTTCTTCTTTTCCCTTTTCCTTCATTCCTTCATCCCTTCATCCAATGGATTGGTTCCAGAACAACTTCAATTCTCATTAAATTCTTTCTTCCAAGGCAATAGCATTCATTCCTTTGATTCATTCACCACGTATGTTTCTCTAGCTCTGACTGCTCTTCTGAAAACTAGAAGATCATTTCCAGTTACTTACGTGACACCATTGATATTCCCAAGGCACCTTGACTCAGCCATCCAATATAAGACTCAGGGTCTTTATAGTATTACTCCTTTCCATGACGTCTTTCTCTCTGAATGGCACTTCATCCACTGTGTGGCCCAACTTTGGAACCCGAAAGTTACTCTCATTAATTATTTCCTACCACCACCTATTCATTATACAATCCTGTTATTCATATCTTCTCAGTATGTCCCCAATATGCCCAGCTGACTCAATCTCCATGACCTCCCCAATCCGAACCCCGTCCCTGAGCCAGGCTGACATCTTCACTTGCCTGAACTACTGCTACACCCCCCTGACTGACCACTCTTTTCCACTCTCTTCACCTTCCAACTCCTCTTCACACAGAAGTCAGAGGGATCTTTTCAAAACAAAAAACACAAGTCATGTCACCCCTGTGTGAAACCTGTTACGTGTACTTTGTCTTGAGCTCAGTTCTGAATAATTTCCTAAGCACAACATTTATAAATTTCTTGAGTAGAGAGAGGCATATGAAGTTGGCCTTCTCAAGCACTAGCAATTACACTGAGCTTTCTCTAGACCTAGGAATAAGTAACTCATATTGGTGATGGAAAGGATAAGGGAAAACATAAGAATTCAATGCTGCTTCTTTTATGTCCTTGGCAATGGAAAATAGATAACATTTCTGCCCTTACATTAATTTCCCACCTGCCCTCTTTTATTATTCCAAACATAAAGTAACCTTTCACAAATGTTGAAGCAGAGGAATCAGAACACATTTTGAAAGAGATAGACCATTTTTGTAGCACATTTAGTTGTCCTATCCTCTGTTATTTGGGGTTTAGAAACTATAGGGAGATGAAACTTCTGAGGAAGCCCAGGTCTAGTACAATTGATATGGCCTTTTCTTACCCTGACCAATCCATCTGGCAAGGTAATTTTGTGATTAAAATCTTCTTAAATTTCTTATTTCTTTCATCAGAGGAAACTTTTAAGTTGTCTTTCTATAGTCTTATATTTCATTTCTACAATGTTCTCTTTCTAGGTTAATTGAAAAGATCTTTCGATCTATCTCCTTTTATCCCATGGAGACTCAGAACTGTCATTCTGTGAGCCACTGAGAGAGGGTAAAACGACTTTGTGGTGTGTTTCAAGAAGTTCATTGTATCAGCAACGTGAAAGAAGTCGTGGTGGATATGCCGGAAACTCAGTTCCTGCAAAATCTGGAATTTTTCTGTGCCCTGCAGTGTACCTGGGAAACTGGGCATGTAAAATGTGAAGGTGGCCCAGTTTCTTAGGACCTTTAGGTTAAGTTACTGCTGTGTTTCCTTTCCACGAAGACTCTTCCAGCATCTGAATGTCTATGAGCAGGAAAATCAGCCTTGAAGGATTTTCATGCCAACAACATGAAAAAGAATGGAATGTTCACACCATAGTCTGGATTTCTTAATTTTTTGTTTAGTATCTCTATGGGTTTAATTATTTACTCATTCAAAAATGTTATTTACTAAGAAGGGGAAGGAGGTGGATTTGGCTGGGGTGGGGTAGAGAGGTGGGGAGAAAATGCAGACAACTGTAATTGAACAACAATAAAATAATTTAAAAATTGAAAAAGAAAGTTATTTATTTGTCATGTCTAAGGCAGAGATCAGAAGAGACCCAGGTCCTGCCTTCATGAAGCTCTCAGGGGAAATAAAGTAATTTCTGGCGCTAGATTTGCCTCCGAGGCGGAAGGTCCCTGTCCCTGAGCCACTGTTGTGTCAACCATGGCACAGACTCCATCGTTCATCCTCACATCAAAATGCAGGCGTTTTGCAACTCCGGTCATGGCAGGTATAGTTCAGGCTTTGTGGGCCAGGCTCTGGTTTTCCAGAGAAATATAATTGATGTATTTCTTGGTTATTTAATATAATCCTGTTGTGTTTATAAGCAAAGAAAAAAAGGTTCACACACATTTAGATTTTTTAAATTTTCCTTTTCATCTCATGTAATGATCTTATTTAATTTCCATAAATCTGATTTTCCAAGGACAGTCCTGGTGTATGCTCACTGTCCTGAGAAATTACTAATAGTGGCTTCTCTCACTCTCCAACATGTTCTTTAGATATAAAATCAGGAGATCACCAACCAACTAACACATTTTACTTAAAATTATCTTATTTGTCATACACTAATTGGTATAGCAGCTTTGCTTTGTTATAACCTTCCTTTAAATTTTTTAATGTTACTTCACCCTTTGTTTCAAGAAATGCTCATATAGTGCATTATTGTCTATTATTTTCTTCCACTTATTCCCAAAATGTCTGTCTTTAACTAGTATGTTTAGTTCATTTTCACTTGTTGTGTTTATTGGTATGTTTGGATGGCTTTTAAGCATCCTTTTTGTTGCCTGTCATGCATTTACTCTGTTTATTTTTAGTTTTCCTTTGGATATACCAAGAGTTTATAAGTTCCTTTTTTAAAAGGAGATTTTACACTCCATGTCTGCCTCTTTACTATAATAGTTACCTTTCCTTGTATCAAAAAATTGCTATGTAACTTCCAAAGCCAACATTAATCACTATGACAGCATACCCCCTAACTAATCTTAGACTATTTTAACTTGAAACCCCTCCTACCATACAAGTTATTTTGGTCCGGCTGTATGATTACATATTTTGATTAAAACTCCCTCAATTAGTCATTATAAAGAGCCCTGTCTTATTCTGTCTTTCTGTTGAGGCTTAAACACATTTTTTTTTTTTAAATATATTTATTGATTATGCTATTACAGTTGTCCCATTTCCCCCCCCACTCCACTCCATCCTGCCCACCCCCCTCCCTCCCACATTCCCCCCCTATAGTTCATGTCCATGGGTCATACTTTAAGTTCTTTGGCTTCTACATTTCCTACACTATTTTTACCCTCCCCCTGTCTATTTTCCACCTATCATCTATGCTACTTATTCTCTGTACCTTTCCCCCCCTCCCCCTCCCACTCCCTTAATGACAACCCTCATGTTCTAGTTGTTTGCCTAGTTTGCTCTCATTTTTGTTTTATGTATGGCCATTAATAACTGTGAGTTTGCTGTCATTTTTACTGTTCCTATTTTTGATCTTCTTTTTCTTAGGTAACTCCCTTTAACATTTCATATAATAAGGGCTTGGTGATGATGAACTTCTTTAACTTGACCTTATCTGAGAAGCACTTTATCTTCCCTTCCATTCTAAGTGATAGCTTTGCTGGATACAGTAATCTTGGATGTAGGTCCTTGCGTTTAATCTTGGGTAATGTAATTATGATGTGCCTTGGCGTGTTCCTCCTTGGGTCCAGCTT